>NW_020451080.1:124475-234851 GCF_003343035.1 Apteryx rowi
CCTCACCGTCGGGCGGCGGCGGCCGGAGCGGAGCGGAGCGGAGCGGAGCGGAGCGTTCCGGGGCCCCGGGGCAGAGCGGCCTCGCCCCGGGCAGCGCCGCGGAGCTGCCCCTGCAGGGGCCGGGCTCTACTCGGCGCCTCCGGGGAGGGATCACTTGAAAAAGGGGTGGAAAAAAAAAAGCAGAAAAAAAGTCTTAGCGCTTCTAACTGCAGAGGGGGCTCGCAGGCAACGCTCTCCCTCTCCTCCCCGTGGGAAGCCTTGATTGAGTTAGTAGGTGAAATCAGGCTGCCCCGAGGAAAAACTGGTGAGAGCAGGGCTTTCATTCCGTTTTCAGAGCAGGAAGGAAAGTGATGAATATTAAATGCAGGTTACTTTCGAGCACCACCACCAGAAYCTCTGTACTCCCACGGCAGCAACATGATATCAGGCGGGAAACGCACAGCTCTGGATGGCAGTGTCCAGCACCTGGGTCTTCTCTAGATCATTCTTTCATCCGTTTCTCATGTGCCACACCATCATCACCGCCGTTATTATTACTACTACAATTTAGAAGGCAGCAAGGTTCCATTTCTTTAAGAAAGCTTTACGAAATATTTTTAAAGGATACATTGAGAGATCAGCATTGCCGGTTTCGCTTGGTTGTCTGTGTCTCTTTTGCTATGGAATAATATAACATTCATAATGTATCTGCAGACCTCTTTCCAAGCGAAAAGTGAGCTGTGGTGGACATAATGCAGGGGAAGTCAGCTCACGTTTGTAATCCTATGACTAGTTTACATGAGTCTTTCAGGTCACTCAGTACTCATTGAAATTAAAAACCYTCCCCGTTTTATACCTGTGTAAGAGTCAAACACGATTGCAGCTCATTCTGGCTCAGACATACACAAGCAGGCAAGGATAGACTTTTCTCTGTTCCCCGCTCAGCTTCCCTTAGATCTTGCAAAACTGTGAATCTTACAAAGGAAATATAAGCAAGAAGCGATG
Organism: Apteryx rowi; assembly: GCF_003343035.1. Classification (NCBI taxonomy): domain Eukaryota; kingdom Metazoa; phylum Chordata; class Aves; order Apterygiformes; family Apterygidae; genus Apteryx; species Apteryx rowi. The sequence continues at coordinate 125,460 of NW_020451080.1, forward strand.
ATGAATAAAAGTTTCAACAATTTGAGGCTGCATAGATACACACACACAAGTGTGTATATGTGTGTGTACATATACAAATACATGTATGTATGTATACATTTATATCTCAAAGCAAGAAATGAGAACTGCCACGCGGTGCAGGCAACCTGTCAGGAAAGACTCTGCCCCAACTCGAGGGGCTGGAGGAAAAGGACAGCGCAGCCCGTGTGCCTCGTCCGTCCGCTGAACGCAGGGACGATTACAATCGAGAGACAGAGGCGAGAGGCCGAGGAAGGGACAGGGACTTCCCTCTTCATCCTCTTGCAGAGAAGGCGACGAGTCTGATCTACAGCCCGATCCCTGGCAAAAAATGCACTGAACTCAGAGGTCTCTGATGAGCACAAGAAGAAAGAGGGCCCAGTCAAACAGCAGGCGGATATTATTGTTATTATTATTGTCCATGTTACTAATATTGTTATTTCGTTGGTTTGCCGTATTAAGTCTTGGAGAGCATCCCGCCCTTGCCTGATTGCAGTCGCCGTTGATAGCGGGCAGTGAAGGATTAGGGCCGCTGCGGAGTGCTGTGCACCGCCTGGAGATAGCCGGAACTGGGACTGGAGGGGGACAGAGCCCCCGAGAGATCTGCTTCAAAGCCCKCCTATTTTCGGTGCGGACCGGAGGCGGGGCAGCGTTGCCCGCAGGATCCGCCGGGGCAGATGCGCTGGGGACCTGCCGGGGGATCCCCTCGGGGGAGCGGCTCTGCAGGGAGAGGCACAGGCTTTCCTGCCCTATCCACACCCCTGCTCTGGCCGCTGCTTATTCCCCTGCATTTCAGCCCAGTTTGGGTGCTTCTCTCCCGCTTTTTTTTTTTCTTTTTCCCTCTCTGGGGCCTCTCCCGCCACGCCTGACTGCCGCTGCCTCCGGGACGGGCACCCCCTTGCACCCGGGGACGCGCTTCCTTTCCGGCCCCGGCGGGCGGCGGGCTGGAGCGGGGCGCTGGGCGCCGCCGCCAGCACCAGGGACAGCACCGGCCCCGGCCCCGGCCCCGGCCCCGGCCCCGGCCCCGGCCCCGGCCCCGGCCCCGGCCCCGGCCCCGCCGCCCCCTTTGTTCCGCCGCGCAACAAAGGCTTCCGCCGCCGCTCGCACGGCAGCCTCGGCCGCCCTCCGGCCCCGCTCCGCTCCCCGCACCGCCGCTGCCCCGCCGCTCACCGCCTCCACAAAAGCCGCGTCCCGGTGCCTCCCCGCGGCGCATGCACGCTGTCCCCTTGCACACCGCTCCGCCGCCCTTGTCGGTGTCCCCTCCTCTCCGCCCCCTCCCACCCCCCCGTGCATAATCTGCCCCCCTTGCACAGCGCTCTGCTGCCCGGCCCCGTGCACAAAGCCTGCACATTGCTCTGCTGTCTCCCCGCCACATACTCTGCCCTCTCGCATTGCTCTGCTTCCTGCCCCCCTCCCCGTGCACACACGCTGCACGTCGCTCTGCTCTCCCTCCTCCGTGCACACGAGCTACCCACGGGCACATTGCTCCGCTGCAGGGCCCCCTCCGCCGCGCACTAGCCCCGCAGACCGCTCCGCTGCCCCGGGCACCCCCGCTGCCCTCGCGGCCGCGTTCCTCGGCTTCCAGATCGCACCGTGTCAAGGAACCTCTCAAGAGGAGGAGCCATTGCCGGGCCGGCATTGCTAGCTATCGGCTGGACGATGCGCAATGAACAATCCTCGCGATGATAATATTAGAAAACGTATTTATTTCCCATTAATCAACTTTACATGGTCCATCCCAGAAAAGCGAGAGGTCGGCCAACCACTGCCTTGAAAAACACCACGGCTATCGCACCGCTCTAGTACTCCAGCATGTCCACATTACCTGCTGATGACAACTGCCCCACCAGACGCTTATCCCGTGGCAGCGGTCTTTCCTCGCCGAGGGGCTGAGCCGTTCCGACTGCGATTCCTATTTAGTCTAGGTTTCCTTCGGTGAGTGGTTGTCGAGATCTTTATTGCTTTGTCTCTCCATTTTGATTTTCAACTTATTGTTTTCATTGTTGCTATGTTATGTTTCTAGCAAGATCTGCAATGCTGCCTTGAGGATCCGCTCTTGGCATTCACCGCGTGCCTTAATTGTATGACATTAAATCAAGGTCCGCTGTGAACACGGAGAGTCAGAGCCTTGGAGCGCTCTCCCTCCCTCCCTCTCTCTCTCTGGAAACAAAATAGCAACTGATCCCCGAAAGAAGGTAATTCCCCTCCCCCCTAGTCCCTTCCTGGCCTGAGCTTAATGTAATTCATGCTTGAGTTTTCTTACTAGCCCATCTGTTGTTTGCAATGCCCAGGAAGCTGTTAAATATGCATTTAACGGAATAATGAAGAACAGAAATCAAGCGTGTGCCTATTACACACCTCCCAGGCTACTGCTTTAATTTCGCCAGAGTTTTAGCTTGATTTTAAGCGCAGGAATTGGCTGTCCCCCACTCGATATCTCTGATTTTGTATCCCTAGCTGGGATGGACAGTGCCTCTCTCACCGCCTCGTCTGCCCAGTCCTGCCGCTCCGCTCGAGCGCGGACTGTGGGAGCCTGCAGCCCCCAGAGCATCCTCCGCTCCTCTCGGCCGGGGGATGTTTCGGGGGGAGGAAGGTGAAAAATAAAAGAGCAAGACGTGTCATCTTCCTTTGTAAAGCAGAGGGAAAAAAAATTAACTCACTCGCACCTGCCCCTTTCCCGTGAAGGTCTGGGCAGCCCATCTGGCCTGCCTACACTGAACTGCGCGAGTGAAGAAGGGAGGAGTAAAGTGATTAGAATTAAAAAATAATAATAATTAAATTTAAAAGCAGCCTAAGCTCTTTTTTGTTACGCCCGTTGCCATTTTCACCGCTCGGGAGCGGGACCACTCCGCCTCGGTTCCGAGGCCGCTGGGCGGCCGGGCACCGCGCAGCGCCCGGCGGCTCGACCCCGGCCGGACTGCGAAGCGGCGGGCTGACCTCGGCTGCTGCGGCGGGACCGGGCCCCAGGAGGGAGGGAGGGAAGGAGGGAGGGAGCGAGAGGCGGCGCGGGCGGCCTCCGGGCTCCAGGCGCCGGGCTCCGGGCGCCGGCGGCGGCTCGGCTCCGGCGGCGGCGGCGGCGGCGAGCTGGGCTTCCCGGAGAGAGACTTTTCCGTGGCTTCCCGGGGCGAAGCGGGAAGGCGGCTCTCGCCCCCGTCGGCACTGCGGTTCCTGCCTGCGATCGCCTGGAAAACAGACAAAGCGAGAGAATTAGAAAGGCAGGCGGGGAGAGAACAGCGCCGGAGCCCGCACGCCGCGCGGTTGCCAATGACAAAAGGGAGAGAGGGGGGAGCCAGAGCAGGGGAAGGGAGGGGAGGGAGGGGAGGGGTAGGCGAAGGGGGAAAGGGGACGACACGGACTAAGGCGGAACTGGGGCCGGCGAGACCCAAGCCTCCGCGGCTGCCCGCTCCGCGGCCGAGGAGGGACGGGCTTTTCGCCCATCACCGGAGCGCCGGGGCGAGCAGGGCGAGCGGGTCGCTGCAGCACGATGGGGAGCTGGCCGGCCAGGGGGAACCGCACAGGACAGCCTTCCTCCCAGCTGCAAAAACGCCCCAGGAAAGCAAAAACAGGGGAAATGTTAAAAAAAAAAAGAAAAGAAAAAGAAAGAAAAAAGAAAGAGAGAGAGACAGAGAGAAAGAAAAAAGAAAAAAAGGAAAGCGGGAGAGGGAGGGGGAGAGAAACCCTGTCTTTCCCCATCTTTCTCCTCTTGAGGAGCAGATGAGAGCAGAGAGAGAAATCCACGGAGAGAAATCCAAGCATCCAAATAAAAATAAGAATAACGAACTCACTCCAAATACTAAAAAAATAGTAATAAAAAAATAAAATGGTCAAACCTGCCGAGAACTGGCGGCTCCTCTGCCCTGCCGGAGCTGCAGAGCGAACGGGAGGAGGAGAGCCCAGCTAGCTGCTTTTGGGGGGTAGGAAGCGGTCCGGTCTCTCCCCCTCGCTTGCTGCTCCAGAATTAGGGATTAATGCCTCTCCAGCCAAACAAATAAGGCATCTGCCTTCAGTACAAGAGGATTACACGGGGCTGCTGACGTCACCAGCCAGGCAGATGTTGGCTCCCAAAGTCCTGATCATCTCCCATGTCCTTGAAACCCGGCACAATCCCAGCCCCGCGCAGCCCCAGCCGAGTCCTTGCAAGGGCGCGGGGGACCTGCTCGGAGGGGACCCCGCCGAGTCGCTCTCTCTCAAAACGTCCTCTCCCAACTTGGGGGAGAGAAAGGTGTGAAAAGCCGAGCCCGGCAGGAAGTTCAAACCTCCCCCTCTCCCTCCGGGCCCTCTCCTCTCCCCCCCGCCGCTTCCTCCCACCTCCCCAGCCTCAATGTCACATGAATCTGTACAATCATAGCGAGGAAGAGGAGTCTGGTCCCAGGCTCACCCAGAGGCCAGCCTTCCCGCTCGGCAAGTGACCCCCCTCACTGCGGCATCGCCGCGTCGCTCACCCCGTCCTCGCCCCCGCACCGCCCCCGCCGGGCTCACACCGCTCCGCAGCAGCCCCCTCCCGTCGACGGGAACCGGGAGCCCCCCGCGCCCGGGGGCAGCCCGGCTCTGCCCCGCCGTGTGCCCGTGCCCAGCGGGCGCTCACGGGCGCAAGCGGCTCGGCAGGCGGCCAGGGTGGGAGCCGGCGGTGCGTAGCGCGCAGTGGCGGTGTGCTAAAAGCTCGTCTGCCCGGCGCGACGTTCCGGAATTGCGCTGGGAGCAGCCGGCAAGGCTTTTGCCCCACGCTNCGCGAGCGGCCCGGCGGGGCAGGCGGCCGCCGCAGCGCCCACGCCGAGGTCGCCCGAGGCCTCGTCCTGACCTCGCGGCTTGCGGGGGCCGGCGGGAGGCGCTTAGGTAGCGTTTTTTTTGTGGCTAAAGGGCTTCGAGGTGGGTTTGCACAATTCTTAAGTGGACGCGGAGCTGCTTGTCATTCCCGGAGCTCGGCTCTGAGCTTGCTGAGAGCGGATTTGGAGCTTTGGAGTGGGTTGGAAAGACGGTAGAGTACATCTGAAAGGGGAGTCCAATTAGAAGCGTGATCAAAATAAAAAAGAAATTTGCTTTAGAGCCATGTCTGTTGCCTTTGCTGTGGCATAAAGTCCATGACTCATCATCACTAGTCCCTTTGCATCAAACAATGGTTTCAATCATTTCGATACCGCAGAAAGGCAAACTAAATGACGTGACATAACGGAGTGGGATGAGGAAGAAGGGATCGCTAGTACCTAGGCTCCTGTTGGGCTGATGTTGTTGTTGTTGTTGTTCAAAGGAGCCGTTTTATAGGTCTGTTCCATATTATCCTTGTCTGTCAAAGTGGCATTTAATTTTTCCAATTGTGGAACTTTGTCACTGATAAAATCAGTTTAATTTACACCACCGTCATTCAGCTGATTCGAGCAGTAGATTTATTTTTGGCTCGTAGAAGAAGGGGAAAAAGCAACCGTGTGCAGAATGGAGAGATCGTTTTACTTCTTTTACGGGCAGTAAGAAGAGAAAATACTAGCATGACATTTTAATAGAGGTTGCTCTCATGCAGGAAAATTCTAAATGCCATTTCTCAAGTCTTTTGTTTGGAAACTTGAGCAGTCGCACAAAACGGAAAACAAGAAAGACAGACCAGCTAAGTTTCCCATTTTTCTGCGTGCGCATTCAGTCCAATTTACTTAATTTTTTTTCCACGGTGATTATCTTTTCTCACCTTAGCTTAACATCCGTTCTCTGTCCATGGTTCTGATCTGCAGGAGGGCGGGAGAGCGGTGCTGTTTCGAGGCTGTGCAGCGCTGGGTGTTTCGCACAAATTCGATCCTGCACTGGGGGTTACTGTCAAAGGGCGAAGGAAACCTCAGGTTGCTCCACGGTACTTCTAAAATCGCCTTCGCTTTATTAGTAGTAGCAATATTTTTTAATTCGGCACATTGGAAGGAAGAAGGGGGGGAATTTACCTTTCATGGGTTTTATTTGATAGCTCGCCTGTTTTAAAGAGGTTTTAATCACTGATGCCTGAGCAATTCCACATTATAATGAAAAGCGATTAATATCAGACGACGATTTTAAAACCTCGGACTCTCAATTGTTTCCTTAAATGGGTTAACGTTGAAATTCAGAGGCGGTTTTCGGTAAGTGGTACCTACCTACCCACTGACCTGAAAAGAACTGAAAACACTGCAAACTATTTTTTCATTACATGTTATAACAGGAATAATAGCTTGCACACACAATCCTTTTATATACTGTAAAATCCCACGATACGTATATACAAATTATTTCCCAGCCTAAAGTAATTTATTATTATGTAGATACATATATATACACAGGCGCGTGCGTACACACACACGAGCACGTATGTATATACATAAAGTTTAAATAATTTAGGGGGAAACACAGAACGTCGCTCAATGGTTGGCGAGTCTTTTCTCAGATGATTTTTCCCCCAGCTGGATAACGTTGCTCCTTCTTGACATTTTAAAGCAAGTACAGGTCTCGGATTGTTATTTCTCCTGTCTCCTCTCCTCGCATAACCTGCCCCCCCCCCCCCGAACCCAATATCGCTGGGTAAGAGCAGCTGAAATTGCCGCTCCGACGCAAGAGGCTCTGAAGACAGCAGCTTTAGAATTTGCGCACTAGCCCTGTGAAATGTGTGGGCTCTCTCAAACGTGAGGTACTACTGGCTGGGGAAAAGGCAGGGCTGCCGCCTTTCGCACTTCGTGGGCTGGGAGACTTCTTTCAAAGAAGCCCTGAAGTATTTAGGATTTGGGAGAAAACCCTTGTACCGGAAGAAAATGGCCTAAACACAATAGGACTCGCCATTTTCTCCTTCCAAAGCACAAAGCAGCTCCGCGGCTTCAGCACCACACAAAGAAAGCCCGGACCCTCTGAATTCTCTTACATTTTTCCCCCACCATTTCAAAAGCCTTCCCCTCTACCCGATCTGCTTTCCCAGAGCGCTCACACAGAAATAAAGAAAGAAAGAAAGAAGGGGAGGGGGAGAAAAGCGATTAGGTTAGGAGAGAGGAAGACAGTTTTGGTCTTAGTATATTTAAATCAGATCCCGCCAGAAGAAAAGCCCCTCTATCACATACACGCTTAAAAAAAATAAAAATAATAAAAAAGCTAGAAAGAGATTTTGGTCACCGCATTCCTTCAACCTGGGCGGACTCACGTTGTACCAAAGAGACTCGAGCAGGACCACGCTGCCTGTGACTGTGTATGTACACACACGCGCACGCACACCCGTGCCAGAAAATGCTCTTTCAGCCCTGATAAACCCACAAACTGATGTCCAAAATCTCCCTTTTCCCCCAGCACCGCTGGGAACTGACATTCCTCCATGCCGCTCGCGCCCGCAGGAGTCCCGCAGCTCAGGCTGCCTCCTGCCTCCGCTTAAAGCTAAACCGTCCGTCCACTCTCTTCCTCTCATTTTTCCCCTTTAAAGTAATCAAGCAGAAATTTCTTAAGGAGGGAATGATATTTAAAAAAAATAAAAATAGGACAACAAAGAACCAAACCAAAACCGAACAACTCAAACCCAGACCAAAACAGCCTCTCAGTATTACTCTGAAATGCAGCAGGAGATTTTGTACTTACAGCCAGCGCTAAAGTGAGTAATCCTCATCCCAGCATGGTTGGGTTTGGGGTCCTTTTTTGCTTTTGTTTTTTGTTTGTTTTTAAGCACTTGTTTGTTCCCATCGTCCGTGGCTCAGAGTGGATGCAAACAAAAACGGCCGGTTAGCAGGAATAAAAAAGAAGTGATTTCATTGTGTCAATGCAGGAAAGAGACAAGATGCTGTGTTTCTCCTAATACTTTCTGCTTGTGAATCAGCAGCTCTCAGCTCAGGAAAGCAGGACTCTGTGTGTGTCTCCCCCTCCTCTCGCTCTCTCTCTCACACACGCACGAACACACACACACACACACATACACACACTTTTTTTTTTTTTTCAAAAGAGGGCAGGTCGTTCCCTGAATCCCAATGAGTTAAGTCAGTCACTTTCCTTCGCATGCATCACAGCCTTCTTAGAGCTGCAGGCACAAAAGAGCATTTAGCTGCCTCCAATTTGTGTAGAAGGCCTGTCCTTAATTTGTTTTTTTGGAGTATAATTAAATCATGTATTTCACTCAATATAAAAATACCACGTCCCCAACTTTGACGATTGAACCACTAATTGTAACCTTTTAAATAAATTCCTGAACTTGTACGCGTACTTAGCTGGTCTGCAGGGGCTTCACAATAAATTGATGCACAGTATTTCTCAGCTGTACAGACCTGCACCCTGCTTCCTGCAAAGGTCAGAGCTGTACAATCCACAATTACTTTCCAATGAAGTCTTATATCAACAAAATCTCCTTGAAAGGATTACAGGCCTTTCAAAATAAAGTTTTAATCTTAAATATACATGGTGGCATATTCCATTTCAATCAAATATTAGGGATTGTTTAAAAAAGCAACCGCACACACATACATGTGATTTCGTGCGGGGTTAATATATTTTTATTTTTCAGCCGGACAAACGCATAAGCACGACAGTGTTGGCCCCACGTCTCAGCAGCTAGTTTAGGACGTCAATTCTTCTAGGCAATACAGGCACGTATATGCGTATGCGCGTGTGTACGTGTACATGTACATGTACATACATTCGGGTTTAGCTCGCCCGGCCGTGCCAAAGGCTGAGCACCTCAGGGCTGGCAGAGCCCGTCGTGGGGCAGATGAGGCGCCCCAGGCCCCCGCGGGGGACCCTGGCGAAGCGGAGCAAAGCGCGGAGAAAGGCCCGGCGCCGCCGGGCGCTGCCACGGCGCAGCTGCGGGCGGCCCGGCCCGGCCCGGCCCAGCTCGGCTCGACCCGGCCCGGCTCCCCCGCTGCCGCCGCCGCCCCGCCCCGCTCCGCCGCCCGGAGGCCGCGGGGATGGGCGGGCCGGGGCCACCCTGACACCGCGGTCACCTCGGGAGTTCTTGGCACTTTCTTTACGCCCGTATCATCTCCTAATTCCAGCTGCACTTGCTCAAATGGGCGGTAATCCGACTCGAGAGGAGATTACGGAACCAGAGATAGCTGCCTTTAGGATTACCGAAAGGAAATGAAGGAATCCAATCCACTCCCACCCCTTACGTTACTGGATTTCAATAAGACCTTATTCCACCTTTTAGGGTTTTAAACAAATGAAATCGCTTGAAGAAGGGAATAGAAAGAGACCGAGTGATGGAGAGTGTGTTTACCCATTAGATGAACTGAACAGCAGAGGATAAGATGAATTGCAAAAGCTGCCGCGGCCGAGCTGCTTTCCTCCTCATCCCAACAACCACCATGCTTGATGGGCCCAAGGCTTGCGAGCTTCCTCACAGCTCTCCTCAGGCCAGGGCAGGTTCAGGAAGTCCACGCTGGAGATTCGCATATAAACTACAGCAGGAATATAGAACTGATTGAGTTGCAAAMAAAAACAAAAACAAAAACAAAAACAAAAACAAAAAACAACTCCCCCAACAAAACAAAAAAACCCAAACCAAACCAAACCTACCCCCCGAAAAACAAAATACAAAGTGATGGTAAAAGTATATTGTTTCCAGTTAATAAAATAATAAACCTGAGAATACAGTTAATTCCAGAGGCGTGTGCCTGCACCATTCTGATTGCATAAAGCTAACAAGACAAGCAGCGCTTACTACGGTGATAAAAATAAAATCTTGTTCTTTCCTAGTTTCACTTTAAACCAAGGAAACAGCATACTCTTTTGCTTCCAATGATACAAGCAGTCTTCTGAAAACGTGTAGGACTGAGCTAACCTAGCCCTGGGACCAGTTCCTTCTCGGGAAAGACTGTAATATGACTAATATGGAATTTTAAAAAATACTGTGAGGACTAAAGGTTTCCTTTCTGTCAATTCAACTATAACCCTTACTTTGGCCAGACGACTTTTTGTTTGAAGTGCTAGACTGCCGAAACCTAGCCTCTCTAAATAATATTTAATATAAATGCTTAATTATATTGAACCTTTTCATATACTGATTATCCTTGGAGCAAACATGGTCAGTCGAAAATGCTCTTCCGTTACAACAAAAGAACCTTAATATGAGAAAGAAAAGGCTAGTCATCCCTGAGTAAGGTTTTGTTTTGTAGAGTGCATGTCATGGACCTTTGCAAGCCTGGAAGCAATGTGAGTCAAGCGCCTCCGAGGAAGACCTATGTAGGCAGAGACTCCATATATAGCAAGCGCTAATTATCAAAGCTCATTCCCTGATTTAGGACTCTATTTTCCTTAGCAAGCCCATCATCCTGACACAACGCAGCTCAGGATGTTTATTCAAAGCTTATGAAAATGTAACCCAACTCATTGCAAGAAGTTGTTGCTAATTAGTTGATAATAAACTTCTCCGGACAGGACACAAAAGTCTTTTAGAAGTGCAAGGTGTTCTTTGTTATGCCATCACAAGGGGAATTAGCATATCAATGGAGCAGGGGAACAATAGATCAGGGCGCTTCCCCCCCCCCTTTTTTTCCCTCCCCCCTTCTCCCCTTCCTAACGTTTTCAGTGGATCTAGTAGGCATGAAAGTGAAAGGCTGAGGTGCAGAGGGGGAGGGCGACCCCCCTGGCCGCGGCCAAGCCCAGGCCCATCTCGGGGCCTTTCGACAGCCCTCCTGGCCCGGGGCGGGCGGCCCAGGGGCTGCTGAAGGCTTGAGCTGAGGCCACCTCACTCATTTCACTTGTAAGCCAAGCCTGCTCGGGAAACAAGTCTCCGGGCTTGTGCAGGCGAGTGCTTTGAAAGCCCGGACCACCGTGCAGCCCACCTCTCCACGCCGCTGGCTTTGCGACCCCCTCCTCTGCGGCGCTGGCAAATGGAAATAGCTGAGGGATGCCGAGCCCACGCCTTGCCTCCCCCTCCCCTCGCCGCCCATGAAAGAGTTTCAGCCTGAAAACCTTTGCAAATGGATGTTTTACCACCCCCCCCCCCCCGCCAAGGTAATTCTGCTACCCAATATCCTTAATAAAGACTGTTGTTCCCCCTTCCCCCTTCAGTTGTTAAAGGTTTCTCTGACAGACTGGGCTCTTCTCCCTTGCCTCCAAAGGGTGGGTTTCTAGACCTCCCTACACAGGCGTAAACATCGAGGGAAGGCAATGGTCCTGATAAAAATGTGCAGTCAGTTATAAATTCGAATAACTGAGGGGGAAGAAATCCCATTCTTAGCAATTTAACAGGAATTTGTCCTATTGATTGCAACCTCCTCCCGTTTTTTTTTTTTTTTTTTAAATGCCTAGTAAATTCACAACAAGACACAAAAACAGCAAACACAAGGCACAGCCAAATACCCAAGCCTCCCAGCCGCTTGGTGACATCTGTAAGTGGATGCCATAGAGGAATGAAAATATAACAGGCCAGAGAAAGCAATTAAACAGAACTATGCAATTCTGAGGCCTCTGATCCATCTAGCTGTGTTTCTACCCAAAGGATCGACAGCTGCATGAGTTATTTATCCACATGGTTAGAGTGCAAATAAATGCATAGGTTAGAATGAGAAATGTGGTTTGGGCCCTACAGGTAAATCAGAGAAGGTCTATGGAGTGGCATTTGCTCTCCTTTGTGGCTGCATGTGAACTCTTTGTTTGGAGTGTGGGGAAGGGGCTAGCCTGGGAGGAGGTAAAAGCTAGGCTTGTCTAATCAGGGCAGAAATAAACCAAGAGATTTCAATCTTCTGCTTTTTTGGAAGGAGCAGCACTCTCTAGTTGGCTCCCACTCAAAAGAGAAGATGCTTGAATACAGTTATTTTTAGGAACTGCAGTGATATATAGTGTGCATTAAAGCATAGTGATATGATAAGAAATAAAATAAAAGAAATCTCATTTTCCCCCCTAGATCGCTGGGGAAGCAGTTCCCCAGGAAAAAAAAGTGTCGTGTAATTAAAAAAAAAGAAAGTATTTTTTAAGAGAAAACGTTTGTTTTCTTAGGCTTATATAGAAAGTATTGAGAGATGAGAATAAGACCCCAAATCCTAGGAGTTGTCATGAAATGCATTTAAGGGAAAAAACGTTAAGGATGGTGTTTCCCCAAATGCAAAACATCAGGGAGGAATCTGAAAAGAGCTTTACTTTCTGTGCAAAATCTCCATTGTTGCTTGGCAAACAATGGGAGCTCTGGGCGACTGTAAGGCTGTGCGAATGAATAGGGAATCTGCAGGATGTGTGCGGGTCAGTGCTTGGGGTCTCTGTCCTAAAGCCCCTTTCTCAGCTTGCCACAATAAAGTAGCACAAGCTTTAGTCTTTCCTGGGTCACCGGCCATCTTCTATTATTCAACACTTCAAAACAAAAAACACTTATTAATCAGCGCTGACCAGAGGCCCCTTTTGAAACAAGAGAAGGGGAGAAAGAGAGAGGAGGGGAGAGAGAAAAGAAGATTGAGAAACCCTGAACAGACCCTCCCAATACAAGAGCAACCATAGGCACTTTCTCAACCGGCCAAAGAGATTTTTTTTTTTCTTTTTGCCACAACAAAGTTTCCAATCAGGTCACAGAGGACTGGACTTTCTCCCCTACCCCCCAGCCCCTCTTTCCCTCTCACTCTCTTTCTTCCTTGCTCTGAAGATGATGGAGACTTTGTTTTGCAAGTAAGGATGTCTTTAGGTCAAATTGCCAAGGTCTGATCTTAGAGGTGTATCATTGCTATACTGGAAGATAAGGCTGTTTCTCATCTGGGCCTCGACTCTGGAGATGGCGTAGGAGAGAAGAGGTTTGCTTGTGGGGCACTGCTCTTGTGCTTTTAGAGCTGATGGATGAGGTGTCAGGGCACTAGCTGTGTGAGGACTGGTTTCAAAATGGYATGAGAGAGAGTCAAATGTGCCATTTATTTACTCTGCTGAGGGCAATCGTGGGCTTGTTGTTGTTGCTCCCGATTTTCTAGCACTATATTTTGTAAAGGGCTAAAGGGTGAGCTTTTTAGTGAAAAAGGACTGATAGATATAAGAGAAAAATGTTGTATTCCTCTGTGCAAATAAGAATTCAAAGGCAGAGGTGCAAAGGGATCTTAAAGGGACCTAAAAAGTGATAATTTAATTCTCAGGGAATGTAGAGGGATATTCTTCCTTTGTTGCCTTCTAATAATTTTTTAGAGTGTTTTATTATTCTTAGGTAAGTTGGTGTTTATATGTAATGAAATATGCATAGATTGCCACACCGCCCACATCATTATGTTCATGTCTCTTACCCCCACGAAAAAGATCTGAATAACTTTGTATAGATAAGTTTGGGTTGGATGATAAAACTATTTTTTGAGTGGACAACATGACTGAAAAATATAGACAGGCTTTATTAACAGTGCAGGTACAGATGTATCCAAGAGAACAAAGCAATTTGTACTATTTTTTTTTTTAAACAAATGCATAGAGATAGCAAATATTCAATCCCCCGTGGATTACCTGAGAAAATGAAATTGTTCTCTCAAGAAAAAGTTAGTCCACAAGAAAGGTAAAACTTATTTTTTATTTTTATTTTTTGCTGACTAAATTGTCTGTGTGTGTGTATGTGTGTATGTAGAGGCAGGGTGGGTTTTTTTTTGTTTTGTTTGAAGTTGACAGGCACATTTTGCCTAGGGTATATCACTAAATAGTATGAACCTAAGAAAAGCTGCTCCTTAAACCAATGAATATTGTACTTGGTAGCATGTAAGCTGCAACTAGTGCACTATAGAACTCCTAACTAAATGTTTTTGTTAGTGGAAACAAGAATAAAGTATTATTTGGAAGGTAGCCTCTGTGGTGCTTTACCACAGTTTGCGTTGCAAACACAAGGCTGCAGTTCATGCTTTGTTCTCAGGAAATGTATTTTACTTAAGTGCTTATAGTAGAGTATTCTATCTTTTCTCCCCTCAAATATTGTGTTACTCAGATTTTGCAGAGCTTGACGTTCCAGCAATGGAGTAATCAAGTGTTACCTAAATTATTTAAAGCCTGGGATTAAAGGCCTTAGCGCTGAGTGTTGACAAGCCTGGGAAAAGTTTTGTATCCTTTCCTGTATGCGTATACTTTGAAAATAATTTGTAAAAGTACAGTGAATTATTCTCAAAAAGTATGCACAGAGAGAATGAATAATTCTTTTACAAGTTGCTCTCCAAAGAAATGAGCGACTATTAAAAATACAGTAGCAATGCATACACAATAATATTGTGGCACCTGCAGTGCTATTTTTTAACAGATCTATTCCTTTCACCAGCGCTTGTTTAAAGGAGCTCTTTTATTTTAGAACTTTGTTTTGGTTTGCAGTATAGGGCAAGTGTTAATTCAACAAATCTGACCATTTCAAATGCTAAGTTCCTTTGCATTTCGAGGCCTTATCCTGCATTTCTTGTATTTCAGAATGCCCAGTGGCTTCATGCTTTTGTGTACTGAAAATTAATGATGATAATGTTAAAACTTTGGATTAAATGCATAGAAATGTAGTTTCAACCAACTAAACTTTATTTTGACCTGCATGTGGATTTGGTGAGCTATATGTATATTTATTTAACTGTATTTTTCTTTTTCATAGCTTTCTTTGTGAATGGGTGGATGTTTGGTGTTAAACAATTATGGATAATGTCTTTTTTTTAAAATGCCATGTACTGTGTTCTGCTGTACTGTAATGTAAAAACAGATGCACAAATGCGTGGTATTCTGCTCAGCTTTCATAGCATCATTATAATATAYTTTTGACAATATCCTTTAAAACTAATATCATTCATAGAAATTAGGATTTTCCAAGTTTGTCAAAAAAGAAATAGCAATGGCAGTTACATTTTGCAAAGGTTTCATCATTAGTAGGTTGTTCTGTGCCATCAGAAGACATACATTAGAAATGTTACTATATAATGTYAGATTCTCTTTCCATTCTTACTAATGGCTGATTGTGTGAATAAATTCCATTTAAATCAGTGGGACTATTCATGGGCTCAGATACTGCTCTACATGACAAAGGGGAGGACAAAATTTGGCCCACAGGAATGAATGATACTATTCGAAGAATAAGACAGCACTCAGAGCGAGGAATGGTACTTGGATCTATCTTTAGTATAATGCACCATCTTTACATAGTGCTTTTAAAACACTGACATTTCTACACATATGAATTTATAGCTTAAGCCAAGAGGGAAAAACAAGCCACTGGGGATAAGGAAGGAGTATGACACTGGCAGTGATGGGAGCGGGGAGGATCGATTACAAGCAGGAGTGTGGGTGAAGGTGGTGAAGACCTGAAGGGAGAGGACAACAGTGCTTTTTTGATGGAATATTTGCCGAAGGGCTATGTTAAAGCTGAAGATGGATTTAGGACACAAAGGAAGCTTGATCTTACTACTGTAAAGTGCCCCAAAACCAGAAGATGTTCTTGTATGTTTGCTTAACATTTGTTGTTTTAAATTAATTTCGTATTTATTTACATCGATATTTTTAAGGCAGAAAGATCTTTAAAATATTGTCATGTCTGTCTTGGGTACAGTACAACCTGGGTTAAAATGACTTATTGTACACTAACTGTACTTGATATCTATAGAAATCTGGATGTTTTCAGCATAAATTATCTCCAATCCAATAAATAATGCTTTGCCTGTATTCGAGTTATATGCACCCTACTCGCTAAGGGTTTTCCAGCCAGCTTATTCTGGAGAAGACTTGCTTACAATTCAAAATATGTAGATGAAGATTTTATATAATGAATTCCTGAAAATTTGGCAAGGAGAAGAATATATACAGCATTTTAGCCTGGTATGTATGTGCATACTGCACATACACTGCCTGATACATACGTGAAGAATTACACCTCTACACTTGTTTGCATACCTGTATCAGTCAGTATAGACCGGTGAGAAAAAAAAAAAAGGTAAACATATCTTAGTTTTTGGGTCCACAGTTCGGACATGTATAAACATCAGTGTGTATTTTGCTCTAGTAAATCTGGTCCTTGATACTTAATACAGAGGTTATATTCATTTGATAGAAAGTGTGCTATACTGAAACACAAGGCAAAAGGACACGTGAGTTTACCTCCTAATGGAAATATTTATTCAGCTACTCTAGAAATTGAAACCTCATGCATAACTTGCAGTAGTACTGTGATTTAAGATGGTTTCTGGCAAAGATAGCTATAGAATAATCAGTTAAAACTGTGATAGAGATGTATCACACTTTGGTGGGTGTAAATGCACATTTGATTAAATGAAAGCATAGAATATGCAGAGAACTGTGGAATGCAACAGAAATGATGCACGCAGACTGAATGTGTGCATTTACGCTTACCCACACCAGAAGTTTTCTGCCGTGTTCTGCACAGCAACCTTGGACCTTTGTGGAGATTTTGTCATGTGTTTTAATAAAGGCATTTATCTCAATGGCAGGCAACATGCTGTCCCTGTAGGAGTAGGATGAGCCCAGCATATCTGCTATAATGCCTCAGTTCCTTTATAGACCAGAAGTTTGGGAAGTACAACCTTAACAGCTGATGAGCTGAAGACCTGCTGGGAGGAGAGGCAGAAAATAAAAGGATGAATCTGTTGGTCAGTTTGAAAGAGGTTTGAAAGCTGTTTCTGTACATACATACATATACATATATACATATGCACACACATATTTTTTTTAAAAAGTGGCATCCGAGTGGTGAAGTGTTCACCAAAAATTAATTTTACATATCTAAAGAATTCAAAAACAATGAGTCATTCTTTCCAAGGCTTTTTTTTTGGTGGGGGGGAGGGGATAATACATTTAAGGCTAGTTTTTGAGCCTGGGACCCTATTTTTTTCAGACTTTTCTCTTTAAATGCATAGGCTGGAAATTTAGTTTAAAAAGAAGATTTGAGCTTCCCTTGCAGATATCTTGATTGCAGCAGCTGTGGCTTTGTGAAACACTGGCTCATGGAAGTGGGAGAGCTAGCGCTCTTAAGAAGCTAAGGAAAAGGCCTGGAGTTATTACGGAACCTTATAGTTGAGGGAGAACAAATAACTATACACCAGATTTTAAAAGCTTCTGTAATTCTGTATGCATGTTTGTTTGTAGAGGGGGTGAGTCTGTTCACAGATCGTCACCAGAGGACTGTGGAAATCTTCAGAGAAGAGGCCCATGAGCATGAAGTTTGTGGCTGATGTATTGGAGGTGAGGCTACGTGTTCACGGATGAGCCCTTTGGAGGAGCAAGGGGATGGAGGCAGTAATTCCTCACAGAGGCAGGAGCAGTGGGTTAGGAGAGAAGCCTTTGCTCACGCACCTGATGACTAAAATCCTTAAGTGCATCTAAACTGATAACCTCTATGGCCAAATTCGGCTCACTGTAGGCAAGAGCTGCTCCACCTTGGCTGCAAAAGCTTGAACTTCATGGAAGGTTTAATTTGCTTAGCTACATCTTTCATGAAGAAAGTGCTTTGTAATTATAGATGTCATGGTTTGGGAAAAAAGGAGCCAGTAGATGGCGTTCAAAAATATCAGCACTGTTCATGGGTTTTATTGGACAAATGCAAGTTTTTGTTATTGCAACTGGCTTTGGGTACAAAGACATTTAAATAGTAAATTTAATGAGGAGGTCCCTGGTTAGCAAGGAGGATGTGCATGTGTGTGTGGGGGAAGGAATGAGATTAATTTAATCTATTCTTCATCTGTTTTCACAAACAGCTTTTCAATTGCTTCTGTCTCTTTTTTTTTTTTTTTTTTTTTTTTTTTGCGCCAGCCAAAGCATGCACACTTTAGCAAGGGTCATTTCCTCCCTGGGGTTCACACTACAGTCTCCTCTTTTGTAATGCTGCCCAAAATATGTGGTTAGATGTTTGCTGTATTTTGAGGAGGAGAACACAGAGACAGAGAGTAACTTGTTTCTTTGCATTTTACTCAAATTCACAAGTAAAAATCACTTTCAGGAAAGATCAAGCATTGAGTATCTTGGCTGAAAATATAATGCTTTGGAAAGTTATGAGTTCATGAAGCAGTCTGTTTTGCATTTTTAATTTTAGTGGGTATGATCATTGCATGCTAATCTATTTAATTTTATGTAATCTTCCTGCAGAACTGGAAATGTTTAATCTAAAATAGTTGGTTGTTATTTTGTGTACTTGAAGTATCAGCAAGAATTATTTTCACTTATGCTAGTATTTTTTGGAAGCTACCAGTTGTCTCTGCCCACCCACAGAGGTAAAAGTAATATCATGTGACGGTGTTGCCAGCATCTCTTACGTTAACATAAAAAGGTGCTGAAACAGACTGTTCATAATTATGGATGATTGTACATTGCATTTGTGTATATAAGAAAATAATGTATTAGATAGGTATCTTTGATCATATCACTCATGTTCTGCCTCCTGGTCAGTAGTTCTCCAGGAATGCTTTGGAATTTGTAGGTGTTCCCCACCTGGTCCACAGAAAGTGTTTATATAGCATTATCAAATAATGTACGATATGGGTATCAGATGAACTACAAGAAAAACTGAAGGTTGCTAGTAGTCTATCTGATATATATTTAGAAAACAAAAACTGTGACTCTGCATTAGTCCCCTACCAGCCAGCTTTGTTCAGTCATTTATACTGACCAAATAGCTTCAAAGATCCAGTATTTAAAAAACATCTGAGAAATATTGTCTTTCCTTTCTGCCCACTAAAACTCTTACTTAGTTACAGTGGTTCACTGAAATAGCATGAAGGCATATCATAATTTGTAAAGGTGAGATTTCTGTTACAAGGATGTGATATAACTCGGTCTGTGCAAATAACTAAGAGGGGAAATGCCATCAGACAAAGCTTAGGAATACATGGTGTTGCCTATGGGTTTTCTGGATCTAACACAATTGCTGTTCATGGAAGTTCAGATTAGAAAACACTTAAATTGAGATTGCTGCTATGTTCTAGCCCAGTGTTTTACAGAACTAGAAGTGGAAGGCTAAATGCACTGGGCTTCTTAGCTTTCAAATGAGCGAGGCAGGCAAGATTTTCTCCCTTTATAGGAGGTCCTGAGGCATGGAGCTTTTTAATCATAACAGTTGTGACAATTAATAAAAATATTTAGGCTAATATTTTATTTTATTTATTTTTTGCTAATATTTATAACTCATGGTTTCTTTTTGTCAGTTCTGCTTGTTACTTGCACAGCTATCTTTACAAGTGGAAGGACACAAAAACAGTCCTTCCAAACATAAAATGAAACATCCTTTTTCTTTTCTGTTAGGTTTATCTATTCTATATGTCTTTCTTATCTTTCTACTGAGTTCTGTCTTAATTAGAACTCATTTGCAGCAGTCTGCAAAACTTGCTTGTTACTCATGATGGTACCACTATTTAAACCAAAACCTATAAAACCTTTTCATCATGCCATTCCTTTTTGATTTCTTGCTTTTATGTGTATGGTGGTGATTCTTAGATGAGATTAAAGTTTGAAAATGAAGCATACATATAATTCATTTAATTATTTTATATTGTATTTCAATACATTCAAATGTTCACATCTGTTTTAGTTTCTTGACAACTGAGTATTCTACGTCTTTTGGAAAAGTTAGGTATTAGTACATGATGGTGAAATGTAAATGGAAAATGTTAAATTCTGCCCTATTTTGTACTTTTCTTCCCTTATTTAAAACAAAGCTTGCAAATATCCATGCTATGTGAAATGTAAAATGGAATTTGACAAGTTTTAATTTTATCTCTCTCACATGCCCTTCTGGCAGTGGATTTTGGTAGGAGTATAWGATCTGAGGTTCCTGGTATAGAGCTTCATTCTGGTGCTTCTCTCTTAATCTGTAGTTCATATCAGGATTTTTTTTTTTTTGATTTAAATATTTTTTATTGATTTTTTGTCAAAACTTGAACTTCTTGTGGGACAATCTGGGTTTGATGAATTCAGTTCAAGATTTAGTGTTCTTTACAACACAATTCTGTGAACTGATGAACCCCATTGCTGATAGGAATGGATAAATTCTGTTTTAGAAATCACTACTTTGTATGATAAACGTTTTATTGGTTGCATGGTTATGAAGAGTCAGAATTTTATAATATGCACAAAGAATTATTTTTTGTGCTTTCACTGATAGACAGAATGCTATCTATTACATGTGCATTAATAACTTTACTGGGTGCCTTGAAAGGATTATGTGGGAGCCACTGGGTAACAGTGATGACTGCACCTGTGAAGAAAGATATGCAGTGCTATTGAAAAGCATCTAATTTAATGAAGTCCGGTTAACTGAAATTTGAAGCAACCTGATTGTTAGTAATATTCAGCCTGGTAAACACCCTCAAATTTTTATAGATGTTCTTCCCCTCTACTAAAGGCAGGCAGCCAGCCAGCTCTTCTTGCCAAATAATAGTTACTGAAAAGTTTTTAGATCTCCGAGTAAACACATGTATGCATGTGCTTCACAGCAGAGCAGGTTACTACAAGCAGGCCTGGGCCCGCCGGTCAGGACATTAGTCTGGATCCCTAAGGGCCAATTCAGAGAAGCAGCCAAGCCAACAACAGCAGAAGACACAAGGTTAAAAAATTAATTGTTTGAGCTATGGTGTGATTTAAAATAGTTCATAACTATAAGGACACCAGTTCCTTTGTCTTTGCAAGGACACCCACCTTTAGACTACCAACCCTGGAGAACCACTCACCTCTAAAGATACTAGCTTCAGAGTTCAATGTCACTTAATGCACTTCCTCTACTGCTGAGGTAGATAATCTGACTTTGGACAAGAGGATCAAAGTGAGAGTGTGAATGGGAATTTAAAAAAAAATTCTGTGAATGGCTGGGATGAGTTTTAGTTTTTGTTTTCAGGTTAGTCAGGTTCAAAACCAGGTCTTTTCCAAATGTCCAAAACACCACTGCTAAGTTTAAAAATTACCACTAAGAAAATCTCTAAAAGTTTAAGAAAAATGTGGGCTTCTGCCTGTATTGATGGTATTATTTCCTGATGTTTCTGCTTTTGCTGAAAAGTAAGGTCTCCATTCTTTAGTATTACTCTTGCTCTCTGGGCTTATGTTCTTGACCAGATTCTTTATCTTATTCCACTTTTTTAATTCTGTTCTCACCTTACTGTCTGGATTATCTGTGACATTTATTTTACCTGTATAAATTATTTCTTTCAAATTATCCTCTGTCCTCCCACACTTTCTCTTCTATAATTTTCCAGAATCTTACAAATACAAAGGTTAATTAACTAATAGTCAGATACTGGACTGAAATGGGTAAGTAAGTATTCTCTCTGCTTTAGCCTAATGGAGAATGAGGCAGGGAGGCTGGAAGTCTTGACTGACAGGAAAAGAATTTGGCTCTGAGCTGAGGTGAGCTGCTGAATTTTCTTCCTCCTTGACCCATGTATGCAGTCTGACAAGAGGAAAACTTGGTAGAAAGAGGGTTTCCATGGTGTAGACTCTCAGTAACTTGAAGAAATAGAGCATGTTAACACCCATGCTTTCCCCGTACTTTATCATCCAGAGTGCCAGAAGGTGCTGGGGAACATTAGGACATAGGACAGCAGCAGGGGCCTCTGTGTGAGCTATTGCCAATAAGTGTGGCTATCGGAAGGGTTGTGTCCTTSACCTTGACTGTCATACATGCTGGGCTTTCCTCCACCTCTGAGACCTGACAGATGCCACCGTGAGGGGTAGGAGGGCTCTGTAAAGGCAGGAAGCCTGAGCCCACCTAACGTCAGGGGAGAAGAGCCTCTTGCTGAAGTTGTGTGTGTGTGAGGTCTGCACAAGCCAAGAGAAACGTCATGCTGGTGGTGGTAGGCAGGGCACCTGTCTTTCACATTGTTTTGCAGGATTTAGAGGTTTGTGCTAAAATGACTTGCACAGCAGTTGGGTGCTGACTGCTGAAAGCTGGAGAGCCAGCTCTGATCTCCACGTTGCTGTCTGCACTCTGGCTGCCCTACTTGGGGACACTGGGCTGGAACTGGTRTTGGTTGGCCTGGCATTTGCTCCTGCAATGCATGTAAGGGAGGGCTACAACCATCACATATAAGGGTCCTGTCCAGTAGAGGTGTGTTTTTCTGGCAATTTTACAGCATAAGCCGAATATGGCTTTGCTTCTGTTTTGGGATGATGCAGTCTTTATCACCTTCAAAAAGTAACACTAGAAATAAGCTTGAAGGCTCTATTTCAAGTGGTGATGTTTGCCTAGTCACTAAGCCAGTATAACAGGTATGTTAATGTATGTGCTGTCCAAAAGCCTAATAGTCAAAAATACAACCCTTTCTTTCCCAAGCCACCATTTTTGGTAAATTTGTTTTGTTATAAGGACAAAACTTGTTAAAGTTTAAGTTAAATCGATTAACAAAATACTTCTGCATGAAGGAAATGGGTAAGTTACAGGCCAGTGAAGTAGGAACCTTTTCATTAGTTTTGCTTGTGCTGTTATGTTGTGAGGAGTAATCATAGTAACTGTCCAAGGTTCCAGGACAGGCAGAATTTGTTTTGAAGAATATGGACCATGTTTGGGTATAGACAAAAATGGACAATGTTTGTTTATGTGAGAGCCTACCTTTCCTAAAAACACCATTATCAGTTAAAGAGATAGGTCCTGCCGAACTAGGTTAGGACATTTTAAAGACCTGATTTTGCCTTAGTTACAAAATCTTTGTTATGCATTAATAGGTACACTCAGCACCTCTCAGAAGCAGGCTGTAAATGTGTACAGGATGTTAATATTTTTGTGAGAGGGAACCATTGTAGACCACAAATTCTGTGAGGTAGATTCCTTCTCTAATTATCTTTTCCCTGARGTACCTATTATACCTCATGGTGGAATAAATTGTATTAATAATTTTATTCATTTAAATGGGAAATGGTTTCTCAAAAGGAGAAACTAAAAGAGACAGGATCAGAAAAGGAAATGAAGGCTCCACCTTGATACTAACAAGGCTGATTTTTGAATATTCTGCAGCTACGTATCCCCATTTGATACCTCAGGTAAATGCACTTGCTTTATCTCATACAAGAAGTCACACTGACTTTAAACTGGAGCTAATCATGTGAATCTAGTGACTATAATAGTCCTTACAGAATTTTTAAACATCTAGTTTATTTTAAGGAAAAATTTGATTATTATTTGAGTTACACTATTAAGATCAAGATACCAAGTACTATTTTGTTACATGTTCTAAGTGAGTGCTAATCACTGCATTCGACAGTAATAATATTTTTAACATTCACTGTAGTTGTACTAAATCAAAAAGAGGACATTGCTGACCCAGCTATGGTAACTTGGTATGATTTAAGGCGTTTAATATGACAATGCAAAAAGCATCAAGGTTCCACATTGTCCTGCTGTTGTTAAGAGAGTGAAAGCAAGCAGGGAGGAACATTCTCAGCTAAAGGATTGCCTGATGTTAACTGTGGGTTAAAGCTGAGGTTTAGAATGACAAACACTGAATTGATGAATACAGTGTCGTTGGCTAAAACGAACCGAGACCAATTCCAGCTTCTAAGCAATTGTACTGTATTCATTTTGATCTGTTGATATATCCCCAATGAACGTTGTGTGTGGTACAGTGGTGCAGGGTGGTTATTGCAATAACCCTTTGCACACCTGGTTATTACCGTAGGAGGCTGRTTGACCAAATTAAATCCACCTGCCCTCGTATTGCTATGGAGATAGTGGTGGCTGGCAGGTGTGGCTTCTGGAGGAAATGGGGTCTGGTGGCGATGCTTAAACCCATGGTCTAAGGTTGAAGAAGGGAAATATTCCTGGGAAATATTATGGAAAGGCGAGCAGTGTCTGAGCGTGGAGAGAAATAAGATGCTGAATGAAAAGTATTTCTGGAAAAGGCTACACAAAGAGATGGCAGCTGTTGAGCACAGACCCAGGGCAGTTATACTAACCTAAAAGCTGGTGGCAGTGCAGAGATGAAAATCTCCTAGGGAGCAGCAGCATCCCCTGCCTGTCCCCGCTCAAGGTCAGATGGCACAAACTGAGCTCAGCGTGTCTGCAAACAGCCTCTGCAGAAGAGGAGGTGCCAGCAATCAAACAGGATTCATTGCAGATCCTCTCTGCTATGCAGGCTGACACAGTATTATATACAGAGCCACATATACTCCTGAGTCTGCGTTTGTGTGCTTCAGAGYGTAAACTTGCATTAAAAATCCTACTGTTTCATGCAGAAGGCATCATTATGATCATGTTTTGGAACCTCACATAATACAGTGTAGACTTTCACCAAGAAATCCCTGCATCCATCCTACGAAGTGGAGTCCCTCTCTCAATAAGAGTTTCAGTGAGAGTTGAGTATCCATATAATTTTATGGGCCTTAAGGTTTAAATTACTTCTGTCATGTCACTGGATAAGTTATATAGCCTGAGTTTCCCTATGCGCAGTAGGTTTTGCAGCCAGTATCCTGGCTTTCTTCTGAATTCTGTTCATTCTAACATTCCTTTTGAAATACAGACACCACATCTCAAGATGAGTTCCAGTAAAGGTCTGGTTAACACCACATATTGTAAACCTAGTAGTGATGCTTTCTGTACTTCTTATACTGTTCCCCCTGCTTATATACCCAGGGATCATTTCAGACACTGTGTCCCACTGAGAGCTCAAATTGAGCTGCATCAGGAGGTCCTCTTATGGCTGTAGGGAGATATTTAAAGCAAGACTTGAGAATAAGTGGTGCAACATTGTTGCCTTTTTCTGAGAATTCTGTAAAGCAATAGTTCTGAGAGATGTAATTTATCCCTCCTTTAAGTGGAATTTATCACAGTCCTAAAGATGAAAATTCAGTTGTCAATGTAGTTTCACTGTTGGTTATTTTCATTTCTATTTTTTTAGCTAGCATTCAGCTATTGCACTTATCCTAGATGCTTAAACTGTGGCCTATGACTTCTCCACGTCTGTATTCATTTAGGGGTTTTGCAGAGCTGCCAAACAAATATACTAAACTCGGGGAACAACATACTGAATTTGGGTCCAGGTTAATGAAGAAGTATATGAACTTGACTGTGTGATTCTCGAGAACATGAGTGACAGACTCAGACCCACTCTCTGAGCTTGTAGCTTGCTTCTGTTTTTCCTGAGGTATTTAAATATCAGTTGAGAATTTGAGACTATCAGGTAAGAATTGCTCTATTCTGCAGTTCAGGACGTGCACCTAAGAAGTGAGTTTCTGTTCCACTGAATGCTTGGTTATTTATGCCAAGTAGAACAGCGACGCTGAGGAACAGGTTGCTCTGACTCCCAGTCAAATTTTGATAGTATCAAGGTTAGGGCACTGTGCTGGTAGGTAGGAGAGAAACACATGAATATGAGTTTCCTGTCTCACAGGGAGGTTCTTKTGCCACTGGAATTGGTACTGGAATTTAAAAGAGATTATCATTCTTATAACTTTGTTCCTGAGATTTTTCAGTTCCTGAAATTTGTCCCCTAACTAAAATAATTTGGGGAGTKTTACTGAATCCAGCATAACCAAAACAACATTTTGGCATATGGATTGTGCACTGAAGAAAATTCCCCCAGCTCTGCACATGAATAATTAACATATCCTGCTCCATGGAGAACTGATCAATGACAGTTGAGTAACATTACAGCATAAGTTGCTGTTGCTGGAAGGTGTGGGAAAGGGATGGTATGGCAAAGAGATTGCTCAGTGGCTGGAGATCTTGGAGTTTAATCTATTAGCTTGATCCCTTTTCACAGCTGACTGTGGAACGTGTTTTGATTTCTTAGAGACTCATGGTATACCTCAGAGATATGCGACTTGTTAGTCTTTGAGATCTATAGGTTCTGGATGCTTTACTTGCATTGTCCATGGATATAAAAATGGATATAAGTGAACATTTCTTTCTCTCTTCCATTCCTTGTGAAGTAAACTGGGGGAAAACCAGTTGAGAAAATTTGCATTATTGTGTAGGTGTGATCTTCCACAAACTTATCTCAGAAAAACAAGCTGTCTTTAAAGCAGAAAGACTCCTCCAAGTGGTCCACCCCTTGGCTGCTTTTTTCATTTCCTCTGTTTTTGCATAATTTCTGTTGCACAAAACTAAACAATCCCCAGTTCTTCACATCACTTCCAAACAATATGTCTTCTGATACTTTGCCATACTCAGAGAATGAGACCTTGACTTCTGCCACCTCTGGCATCTGGACTGGGTCTGGGAAAACTTTACCACTCTCTCTTTAGGCTAAAATCAATAATAACCATCCTGAACAGATATTAGATTTCACTATAAAAAAAGTATATGATGTAACAGTAATATCAGGTACATCTTTCTCTCCAGTTGTCCAGTTTTCCCTGAGGGTATTGATAAAAACTGGTTGTCTTGCAGAAACTTCTTTTCTGGCACTCAGAGTTTAGGAAAAAAAAAAAAAAAAAAGACTGGCATTATTGTAAAATGGCCATTTTATTCCTGACCATTGTTCATTTTTCTCTTCCAGAATGTGACCTTCCCTGGGAAATGCACACTTAAATGGTTTAAAAGCCATGAAAACAATGCATTGTTTTTTCATAGAGAGGCTTTTTAAAAGTCAGGTGATATCTAGACACAAATACATCTGGAATTGCACAGAGAAATAAGAGACAAACCAGTTCTAAAATGTTTGATTTAAAATGTTTGTCTTCTTATTTTCCAGGACAACTTCTTTAGTTGGTAGGTGTGAGGTGAGAAAGGAGAGACTTGTAGAGCTGAGAGCTGGGAGAGGTGGAGAGGGGAACAGAGAGGCTAGCCTTCGTGGGAAAGAGTGGGGTGCGTCCTGCCATAGGGGGAAAGAAAGACTTGAGTTATAAAAAGAGGATTGAAACAGGTAGGACAACAATTGAAACAGGATAAATATTTAGAGGTGTAAAAAAGAAAAAATATTTTAGAGATTAAGAAACTAATGTTTAAAGAAGAGTAAACTAAATGAGGTGGTGTATACACTTCAGTGCTAAGGTGGTTACAATGCAGTAGGAAGGGGTTCGTTACCTCTGTAGAGGGCCAAACAGAGGTTCACCTTGCCTAATTCTTATTGATTTGATTTCCATGGAGACTGTGTTTAATTAGTCTTTTTAAATATATCCCCAATGAAATTTAAAAAAAACCCAACTCCCTGTACTCCAGCTCCCTGCTCTTAAAAAATAAAATGGGAATAGCAGTATTCTGTTAATCCTAGGAGAATCATGAAAGTGACTTCATTAGAAGTATGTGTCTGATTCTCCTTGAAATCAATGACATCTGGGTGTCTGGCTTCCTTTGAGAAGCGCAGCCCAAGTAACATAGTCAAGGTCACACTAGAAGTGCGGCAGGGAGGTGAGACGTGAATTCAGTGCCTCTGGCTATTCCTTTCAGTCTCCTGGACTTTTTAGTCTCTGGGACAGAGTAAGTCTAGAGGCTCTTAACCTAAAGGCTTCCTAGTTTAGGAAGCAAGGAGAAGCTGGGAAGCAGCATGTCCAGCTGACCTAGAAGGGTTATATAGCTACTTACCAGATATAAGCTAAGGAATGTTGGTTTCTCCCTCTCTTTTTCTCTTTTTTTTTGCCCCTTGGCCTTAGGCTTTGGCTGAAATAAGACATACCAAGCTTAATATTTAGCTCTCTTGGAGCAGGTTGAGAAAAGCCTTGGTGTATCTGTGCCTGTGCCAAGCCTGAGCAGCACTCCACCTGGAGAAGCATGTTCAATGAAAGGGCATAGTGCAGCATTCGGTTTCTTTTCTCCTCCTTTTTCTTTATACTTGAGGCTATGACCCTGGAACACACTAGTGTAATGGAGAGAAAAGATGGGCATTGAAGAAAAGGTGCATTAAGATATAGAAAAAGCCTAGAAGATGACAGGGCAAAAGTTAATCAGCTTGGGGGAAAAAAAAAAAAAGATTTAGCTTAAGGAAGTTTATACCATGCAGAGTTTCAATGTATCATCTGATGAGTGATTTCTCACTAAAATAGAAACAAGAAATTGTCCTTGGCTCATAGCGGGTTATAGTAAGAGAGTCTGAGAGTCCTTACACCCAGAGAGGGCCTGTAAGGGAAGATTGTTTGAAACCTCTGATGACAAGTRCTTGCCCTGTGGACAGCCCATCACTAGGGACTCTTGGTGCCAAACTTTTTCTCGTCCCCTTGAAAATCTTCTTTATTGTTCTGAAAAGCTAGCAGCCATGTTAGAGTATCTTTATTTTGAAAGAAGATTCTGGAGGCTTTTTTAGTAACTTAAGAAAATGTCTTGTCTCTTGTTATCTTTTGGTTAGATGTTTCTTTTAAAAACAGACAAACAAGCTAAACTGGCAATTCCTCRTTTGTTTCCTAAATACATGAAATGCTTTTTTGTTTTGTTTTGTTTCTTAATAGCTCCCTACAGCAATCCACTAGATTAAGTTGAATTCCTTTTCAAAAAAAATAACATACAACCATTGTAAATTTGTGTTTTGGTTACAGTTTCCAATGCTGAGTAGATTCTTGTGTGGAATTCACACCTCTGGGTATATGAGGCATCATGTCTCTGTGTTGAAAAATATCTAGAATGAGGAAGGATTTATATTTCCTTGGAGGGTCAAGGGGGACAGAGTGAGAGGAGAGTTAAAAACAAGTTTTCTTTCTGATGTTGAGACCGATTTTCAGCTATATTGTTACAGTTTTACAGAAGTCATATTCCTCATGCAGGAGGCAGTATCTTTTTCCTATAATTTATATATTGTCTCTTTTTAAATTTAAAATATGATTCAGCTGGAAATGTGATCTAAACAATAGTGCCCAAACTTAGCTAAACCAAGCAAGCACAGTTAATGTGGATTTATAATCAGTGGAGATGGATTCTTGAAAAAAAGATTGAAATCTTACCTAAGTAATTTCTAAATGTGGCTTAACCCAAATCTAGGCTGACTAGAGGACRCACATTTTGCCCTGTGTCTGGTCTTCTGGTGGTCCAGATCAGAAACCTGCCTGGGTATGCTTTGGTTCCCTTCTGACCTTCTCTTGGGGCTTCTCTCTGGTGGCATTCAGCACGCGAAGGGATGGTCTGGCGGCAGAGGTGTGAGCTGGCTGGGCTTTGTTTGGGGAGACAGCCTCTTTGCTGGGTGTGGGCCAGCGTGATCCAGCATGCTGGCTGAGCTGCAAGCCCTCCTGCAGCGTGTGGCACGCAACGTCCCACTCCTTCACTGGGACTCTTCCAGGGCTGGCTCTGGCTCTGCTTGCCCCAGCCCAGGAGTGCAGAGTGGCTTCGCAGTGACTAAAGAGAGCCCTCAGCCTCTCCTGCAGRATCCTGGTGCCATGTGCACCCTGAATCCTGGCTCTTGAAGTTGGAGGATGCCCTCCAGGTTGTGAGAGGGAGGGGAGCAATGGGTCGGCTTGTGAGGGTCTATGTGTCAGAGCAGCAGAATTACTTGCTTTCTACTCACTTGAGATTTCTTTTTTCTTTTCTTTTTTTGTTTTATTAAAGGAAGAGTTTCATTTTGTATAAAAGAGGTCTTTCTTTAATGTGACCAAGAGCAAATTTATCTTGTTAGCACTTATTTACAACTAACAATTCTCAGTTAGCATCTGAGCCTAGATTCCCATTTCTATAAATCCCTAATGAGAATATAAATTACTAGTGAAGCAGCTAAATCTAAGGGCCAAAGTCTTACTTAATTTACACTATAGTGTAAATCTGAATTATATCTGTTCATCTGAGCAGACTTACTTCACAATAACACTGGTGTAAGAGATATGCAAATGTATCCTCAAGTCTTTTATAGAAGGCAGCATGAAGTGATATTGTTCTGACTAATCTTCAGACTTAGGTGCTCTTAGTGAAAATGTCTCAAATGTTTCTGTAGTGTTATGCTCAAAACCATTTGACTGATTTGTCAAGACTATTTGATTCCTTTAAATGCTGTCTTTTTTTCTTGCACTTGCTGTTTTTGGTGAATATAGGGTGCATGAAACCCTAAAATATTTGACACCTTTTCTTATAAGCAATGTAAGCCTATGTTAGAATGGAAGTAATTCACAGTCCATTTTAAATATCTATTTTTTTGAATGCCTCTAATCTGTGATAATAATAACATGCCACTGTAGCAAAGATTCAGCAATAAACTTACTGTACTAGCTAACTATATTCTTGGCTTGAACGCTTTAAAAGCATGCTAACACTCTGTCAGGCACAGGTTATCTTGGCTACTGTACTTATTCGAAATAGGGCTATGTTCTAAGGCTACAGGTCTTTTAGGAAATCATCACAATCCCAAAAAAGAAAGTAGGTGGTTATGTGCATCCTACTTGTGCCCATGCTGCTGTTTTTGAAGTAAATGGCAAAAAAATCAGTAGGCTTACTTGGTATCAGAGACTCAAAAATATGCTAAAGGCCCAATTGGGCCCAATCCCTCAGGGTGCTGAGTGGTGTCTGCTCATCACATCTTGCATTACATGGTCTAGCAGTGATCTTTCCCATCCTGGACTCTCAGTAAAGTTGATGAGTGTTTAACCCAAGTTAAAAACTACATGATCCAGCTTCAGGTTTGACAGATTTGAAAGGCTGAATGTTACAGGTAAGAGTGGTACTTGTAGTCCAAACATTAATAAAACGTAGGTTGCAGCTGCCTGTGTTAGATTTGCAAACTATTTCATGTAATGAGTTCCTTTAGTTAAGATACATTCAAAGACTTTCTTGCAAAGTATCTGAAGCAATTAATTAGAATTTCCAACCAATATTACATGGATGACAGGGTATAAAGCTAAAATTTTTATATTCATGAAGAAAGAAAGCCGGTATTGTCATGTTGAGTGACTAACATTTTTACTTTTCTCCCAAGTTGGGAAAGTTCAAACACATGTTTATAAAGGAGAAAAGGCTTCGAAATATTGAGGTACTGCCACAATTAGAATAAAAATTATTTTAAAGCTTTTTTATTGTGCTTTGTAATATGATATGCCTATGTGAGTTCTATTATTCTTAGAGTGTTAGCAATTGAAAATTTTTAGAAAATTGTGTATTATATATTATACATGATTGTGCTGGCTTACAGGCAATAGTGGCAAGTGAAAAAAAACCATAACTACAAATAGATGTAGTTGCTTTGATTATGGAGTGAACTCAGGCTGAACACATTTTTCTAGATCTCAGGATCTCTCTTCTTTCTCAAAAAAATGCAAAGAAGCAATAAACTTGCTGTGTGTTAACACAAGATGCACATATTTAAGTCCTAACATAAAGTTTTAGTATAGCAATCACATGCTAAATCAAGCTGTTTTTCTTGCTGTTGTGAAGGATTGAGCAATTGAAAGCTAGCAAAGGAAGTCATCCTTAGCAGAAGGCTGTCTGTCTCGTAGAAGGTCAGATCTGAGATATGCAAGATGAGATTGGTCTCGTGGTTTATAGCTGCTGAAGCCACTGCTGTAGCCAGTTAGATAAGTTAGGACTGTTTGTGTAATGGCTCTCCATGAAGTTATGATGTGATGCATCAGCTTTTCTTCTGAACAGCACAAAATATTTATTTCAAACCTTCCCATGCCTGAAGATAAAACATAGATTTGGTGTCACATAGTTGGCAAAGACAGTCTCAGAATTAGGCACTCTGAATTCTGCGTGGCATTTGCATGCTTTATAAATGGCTGTTTTTAGTATAAAAACATAGTTGTCATCTTGCTAATATACCAATATGTAAATAGCAAAATGATGATATGCAAAAATGGAAGGATGAATATAAAACATTTTGTAACAGCTTACTTTATTTCTTGTAAATACTTCTTTTTTGGTGACATACTAAAATAAACAATCATAAGTAGAATTGTAACAATTTTTGTGAGCACAGTGGTATCTGAATAGAAATGAGGACTGGAAGAGATTCTTAAGTCTAGTATTTGTCAAAAATTTGTCTTTTAGGTGTGTGTGAGTTTTTTTTTTAATGTGCCAAATACTTCATTCAACCAGTTGTTGTTTCGTGGTTATAAAAGTTCAGATAGATGTGATAATGAAATAAAATTATTTTTGCAAAGTTTGCAACAATTAATGTTGCCTTGAAATCTATTTTAATTGATTAAATGTAATTAAGGTTTCAAGTGCAAAACCTATAGATGTAATTCCTGGCCTTTTCTAGTGAAGAAACAAAACCAAATTGAAAACAACAAAACAAAATAAAAGCAATGCTTTTAAAGATTCAAAAGAAGTAATCGGTCAGTAAAACTACATTTCATTGTGTATACTGTATTTAGGGTTTACAGGAGGCATTTTTAGAATTAACAATTTTGTATATACCGTAAGTAAATAGATGAGGAAGGATTTCTGTCAGATGCTATGGTGACGGGCTTTAGTTTAAATCCTTAAGACAGATAGATAGAAGTAGATTAACTGGCCTTAATTATTTCATGTTCCCTGTCTGAGTGGAAACATGTTTCTGTGTTCAGCTAGAGTGTCCTAGCAGCCTGAAGCTGTAATGTATTTATTGCCTTTTGATGCGTCTTGTTTAACATTTGCGTAACACATTTATTCAAATGAGGCGGGGCATTTGTTTATCCCTTATCAAACGAAGTGGGACAGTTCTAGGACAAGAACAAACAGACAATATCAACAGAAGCACCTTAAGACTTCTTCTTAGTCATAGGATAATGCTTAGCAAAGAAAATATCAACCTCAGTATATATGCTGGTCAAATTGTTCCTTAGCCAACTTTGGGTACCTTTTTCCTGATCTCTTGAAATGTAATACAGCCTTTAAAGACTGTAAGAATGCAAAATACAGCAAACAACCTTAAAACCAAATCCAACTCCTCCTTCTGCCCCCAGCCTGAAGCAAACCAACTGACCCAACTCTGGGAGTACCAATAAAATACACAAATAAACTTAACTTCTTTATAGAATATGACAAAGGTTTAATTCAAGCGCTTAAAAGATAAAGCACAAAAAATATGTATCATGACTTGCAATTGTTTGGATTACGTTGAATAACGAATTGGGCAAAGTGTAGCTTCCAAGTTTAATGTGATGGTGASACATATATATGCTCTGTAGAGTGGCCATTCTCTCTCATTTTCTCCTTCCTGTCCTTATTCCAATTGATCCTTACTCCATCCTGTGCTCACCACTTTGATTTGTATACCTGAATAAAAATTGTACAAAATCAGCAACAGTCTTAATTACAGCTGATATTTGGTTCTGACTTCAGTCATCAGGCATCCTCTGTCCCATTTTGTTATCTGCTTTAACGATTAAGTGCCCAGACTTCCCCTCAACTATATGTAGCGTAGTACCATAACGTCAGCGGGTCACACAGGTGCACAGCGGTGATGGCTACAGAAGGTATGTGTAGAAATCTCTGTTGATGCTTGGAAACAAATCTGGCAACGTACCTACAGTGACGCCCCATGCAATCTTTACTTAGGAGTGTTTATGGCAAAATCTATACTTAAGTGTCCCATACATGTGAAATGTGATTTTAAATATAAAAGAGAGAGGACCCCCCTTAGAAATTATCCACTAACCCTACAGCAGTGAGTATTCTCACATAAACACACTAATCTCCAGAGAGCAGGAGAGGAAAAGATGTCTTAAAAATTATGGTGATTTAATTTTATTTTGCCCTAGAATGACATTCTCCTGAGTATTTGTGAAAATGAAGATGAATATGCAGGGCTACATTTGGTTGATTTCGCGCCAGATGGCCAGTTGCAGAGGCTGAACTAAGCTGAACTGATTGATTCGTTTTTGCCATATTGCATGCTGGCGTTTACCAGAGCTCACATGATTCAAATACTAACATTTTTGGTACTCTCTCTTTTTATTTATTTATTTTATTCTCAGTTTCTTGGGATGACCTCTGTTATCATAATGGATTCTCTCTCCTCTCTTTTCTGTTTCAGTCTGTAAAAGAATCACTTGTTTCCCTAATAAACTGTTTTTTTTGTGTGTGTGTCTTAAGAAAGATTTAATAAACTGCTCATATAGGTAGGGAAAGGGGAAAATGCAGAGGGCAAATCTGTATTACAGTGTTTTTTTCCCCAGAGGTTTCATTTTACCTTTCACTAATTTATTATATGTGAACAGAAAATATAACATCTTGTATTGAAATGGAATTCTTAAAATTCTATGGTTACAATTTGCTTATTATTTTTGGGGCCGTTCAGCAACTCATTTGAGTTCCCAGTGTTCTAACCTTCATGGAGATGTTCCATTAAAAGCTAATCAAGATGAAATCAGTAGAGTTACACAGAAATTATTCCAGAAACCTATGGAAATTAATAGAACATATAATGTTTCCCTTTGTTTTGAACCATTTTATAGACATCTATAGTAAAGAATACATAGGCAGTAGGATATAGTATGTGAATGTATATATATATATATACATCTTATAATATGTGAATGTGTATACGTACACCTTATAATTCAGAGTCGATATAATTTAAGTGAAGATTTAAAAGAGCTAATGAAAGTGGATTTTCTTGTTAATTTCTGTAAGCTTTGGAGAGATTTCAGTAAAACCTTACTAGAGCGTTTTTCTATGAAAGTGGTATTGTATATAATTTGATTAACTTTTATACATATGTAAAGCCTCTTAGAATATAAAAGAAAGATCTTCTCAAATGAATTCTAAATTTTTCTATAAAATACAATAGTTTGATCATTTTGTAACAGCAAAAAAATCTCTGAACATATTCTATGAAATGTAAATAGAGTAGTTCTTTGGCAAAAGAATATCTGCATTTGTTAGAGGACTCTTTCTTTTCACTCTGTAAGTAACAATAACCCTTTTTTAGGCCATATGATATTAAAGCAGAATTCCTTACTGATTTCTTATGTAATGATAGCTGTACAGGGTCAGATGAGAGGAAAGAAGTGATGGGATTTAGGCTCTATGGACAGCAGTGCCATCGATTAGTAGTAGAAATTTGGATCAAAAYGTTAGTCTGAAAGAAAGCAAGAGAAGGTTAAATCCCACTCCAACAGAAGTCAGTAGGAATTTTATGGTGGGCCTGAAAGGTGCTGGGATTTTGCACAGAGGAGCACAGTGCGGCTCTGAGGAGGCCAGAAGGTGTTCGGACATGCTGGTGATGGAGGACTGGGCTACAGATAGGGCTGTATCAGCTTAATCTCTGTGATGGGGTAGCGTCCACACAGTGCTTTATGGGGCAAATCCCCTGCCCAGCCTGCGTGACTGACACATGCTCCAGTGCCGGTAGGAATCTTTCAGATTGCTTCAGAAAAGATATTTATGCTTACTGGCTACAGTGGGCCATCTGATTTCTCCAACAGCTATGACTATGGAAGGCAGGCCTTTTCTCCAGTCTCCAGCTTCACTGTCAGCTCTTTTCCATACGCCCCATCTGATTTTGCTCCCCTTGCCCAGCATCACCATGCCAGTTGCTCTGCTGCACAGGGGCGAGAGCATTGTTTGCCCTGTGTTGAACTTCCAAAGAAACCTCTCCGCCCCCTCCCCGCAACACTGCCTCTCGGCAGCCCCGAAGCTCGCTCACAGGCATGCCCTAGTGTATGCACTCACCCAGTGACGTGGGGCAGAGGGATGGGGAGAGGATTTAGCTGTAAGGGAATGCATGCGTAACTGATCAAAAAGTGGGTAGAAAACAATTTTTAAAATATCTAAAGTGCTGTGAATTTCCTCTTAAAACCCCAAATACCTGGAACTTTTCCAGAGAGTTATTTTACCAGCTGACCCAGTGAAAAAGGTGTATCACCAAAGGAGTCCTAAGGTTTGCCATATGCCCCACCCCAGAGTCTCCTGACAGTTGTACTCAAAAATGCATGGTGGGATTGATATATATATATATATATATATCACCTTTTCTCAACAATTCTCTGCACATCTTTGTCACCTATAACAGTTCTGAGTCAAACAGAGCAGTCAGAAA
The DNA here is from genome assembly GCF_003343035.1 of Apteryx rowi. NCBI lineage: Eukaryota > Metazoa > Chordata > Aves > Apterygiformes > Apterygidae > Apteryx > Apteryx rowi. The sequence goes on from NW_020451080.1 coordinate 161,150, forward strand.
CCCAGTCTGCAGGATTGAAAAGGATTAAAAAGGGTGAACCTACAGTACTTTATTGGCCTAGGTCCTCACATTAACCTGATCTGATCCTTTAATTACTATGAATAGAATAGGGCTTACAGTCCTACTTAATAACACCCCATGCTTTTTATTCTATAAAGAGCTTTCCTATTCATGTGGCCTCTTCTTTTCAGATTTACAGATTTGTAGCAAGAAGGAATGCATGGGGTTTTTCTGGCACTGCAGGGGAGAAAGCTACCTAATGTGCATGTGTGGGATGTTGGAAAGCATAACCACAACCTTTCCATTTTGAAAAGTTATTTGGAAATCAGTTTTCATTCAAGTTATTTGTTATTCGGAAGGAAGGGTGAAAGTAGAAAAGGCAGCCAAAACATAAGATCTTAATTTTACAAAGGTGGAAGAACTAGCTTAAAGTAGTTTCTGTACTAACTGGAACTGTAAGCAAACAAGATACAAACTTTTTCCCCCCATACCCATTTCCTCCCCTCCCTATAGACTCAGAGAACCAGCATGTTACTATAATCTAGGCAGACTGATATATACACAAATGATCATATATGAATGATATATGATACTATAATTAATAATTGGTATTTTCTCTGAATTCAGGAAAACAGCTGCAGCCCACTGATAAGGTAACGTTATGAGAATAAAATCAAAGCTGAGCATTAATGATTATAATTTGTTGTGACTGAGAATGGTGAAACAATCATTTTATTTCTTGAAGTGAACAGAAATATGAGCAGGCCACTGGGTTAGAATGAATACAGGGGATACAGGTTGCGATTAAGAGCCTAAGACTTGTGCTGAGTGGTGTAAAAAGTAGGAGCAGTTTTCCTAATTTTTACATGAACACATTGTGCCTAGCATCCTGTGCATGTCCTCTGCTCAGCTGAGGATCCAATCAAATCTAATTTTGAGGTAAAGATGGAAAGAGTGATGGAAGAAAAGTAGAGGGTTTGGGTTTTTTTTGGGGGGGGGTGGGAGAATGAAGGGGAGAGAGAGAAAAAGAGGAGGAAGAAATTGATCAAAAAATTAGGGAAAGTGGTGGGAGAAACACAATCAAATGCAGCTTTTTATCCTTACATGGTCACTTTAAATACAATCTGCTTGGGCACACAATCCTTTGACTATTGTACTTATGAAAGGATCACAGTTGTATTCTTATTTCAGAAGGAAGGATACATGGAAGGGAAAGTGAATATTCTGTCGATATTTTGCCATTTTGAAGTTTTGCCTCTTTATTAAGGAACACTTCTCAGCATGATTTTAAGGCTAAAACTTGATTAACATGCAAGCAACAATGAAACTGGTCTAATTTTATTTTACTAAAATTGCTGTAAATAGCACTGTTAGTAAAATAAATACTGAAAGAATATGTATTTGACAGCAAAGATGTATTTAAAAATATTTTATCACAATTCCTTAGCTTTCAAAAGACAGGTATTGTTAGGAGTCAGTTTGATTAGTCTATCAAAGACACATTGTTGCCTCCTTCTCCCCCACCCTCCGCCCCCTTGAAGATAGAATAGTCTTTACTATGCTTTTAAGGAATAAGAATTTAAATTAAAGCAAACCGTGAAACTGCCAAAGCATGTTTATTATTGACAGGTTATATGAAAATGATTGCTTAAAATTCCACCCCACAGACAGACAGACACACATATATAATCCCTACTTTAGTGTTATAGTCTTGCTCTCTGCTGCTACAGTATGCAGCTGCAATCTCAAAAGAACATTTATTAAATGTGAAATATTATATGTTTCTCTAGTTTCCTTCCTTGATTGTGTTCCTAGAGCCTTGTTGGACAATTGATTACTCTGTGCACAATCCTGCTGCTTTAGGTATTAATGGCAAAACCCCCATTGTCTTCAGGATTTAGGCCCTTCATGATTTTTTTGAAGTTCATTATATTTTGCAAGCAATTGAGTTTAAAATCTGTGATTGGAAAGACTTACCCCTTACTTCTTCCTGTGAAATGTTTTACCTTTAGAATGAAAAAGCATTTGGAAACTGTAGGATGGTTTTGATCTGTGGCATTAAAAGGAATCAGTACTGAAAATGTATTCACATCATTTTCTTTTTGGGTACCCAATACTTGGGGGGAGGGGGAGGAGAGAAAAAATAACAGCTGATTTAATATAAGTGGGCTGAATTCCCTCTCCTGGTGGGTCTTTCAAACCTCCAGCTTCTGTTCTTGCCATCGCTCTGTGAATGTCCCCCTCCCCTTTTTGTTAAAAGGCACTTCCTATGAAAACCTACAAAAGCAGCTTTCAATCTGATTAAGCTTCTCCCATAAAAAGTGTAAAAATTGGGATACATTTGGGTCAGTATCACCCCTCTATTCATCTGACTTAATTTGACTAGGCTGTTTAATAAGGAAATTGTACATGACCAAGGGAGGGTCTTGTGGTCATTAGGGCTACAGAGAATTTCATTTCAAAGGGCATTGGTGACAATAACGTGAAACCATGTTATTGGAAAGGCCAGAGGAGCTTGTCATATTTATAGGCATATCATTGGCAGGTAGCAATTTTCTAGCTGTACCGGGAAAAGTTGTCTGCTGCAAGTGCTCAGGTGTGACTGTGTTTGCGTGGGGATGTTAGACCCCTAGAGAGGGGCAGCGTCCCGGGGCTGAGCCTCCGCGCTGCGAAGCATCACTCCGTGAGCCTCCTTCGAGAGGTCCTGCACTGATTCCCTCTGAATGAGGGCAATCGGCCCTGTGCTTCAGTCTACCTACCTGGAAAATGGGCACAGGATAATTTGTTTCAGAGGGGTTTTGTGAGGGAGGCTAAGTACCTCAATAACTTTTCTAGTGCTAACTTTTCCTCAGCACTGCAGCCATGTCTCTCACTTGCCCATCTATAGAAATACATATACTATTTGTCTCTAGCAGATTAGTATTTATTTGGGATATTTGTGAAGCAGTTTACAAAGGTGCTGTGGTCTGTGAGTAACATATGTAAGCATTTAACAGGACAGCATTGAAAAATAAGCTTGAATTGGAACTCAGGTTTGTTTCTGCCCTCACAAGAGCTTTGGAACCTTTTTTAGTATTTGTTTGTTTAATACATTGCAATGTTGAAATGTAATCTTTATTGCTAAATAAATGAATGACTGGCGTTGCTTCGGGCACTATTCAAAAACTGTTTTCATGTGAAGCCTAAGTATTGCTGCTGTTGCAGTTGTCCTGTTGTTTTATTAGCTCTGAACAATGTTGGACTACTTCCTAAATCTAATAATCTCTGTAAAGTGTCTTCCCTCAGTAGCATCTTTGATAATGGAGAGCAGATTCTAAAAATACAACAAAAATATAAAAGACAATATTATGATAACAGCTTCCAAAAACGAACAAGTAAAAAAAGAGGCAGACTACTTAGAAAGGAAAAAGAAGAAAAGGCTTCAAACGTTAGTTTTTAATCACTTTGTGTGTATTCTGATTTAATCTGCTAACAGACATATTAAGTACAGCATAGGATTTGGTGGATATTTCAGCACCAGCTGCACACTCTTTTTTTCTGCAGAGGAACAGAGAGAATAACCAAAAATACGATAGRTTTTATTCAAATTATTAGTTGAGTTATAAAAAAGCATATTTCCTTTTTTCATAATGGCCATCTTTTGCCATCAAGCCTATTTAAATATAAGTTGTTTTAAATAGTATAACTGTTTTATATTTTCCTTTTATTAACTAAGCATCTTATGATCTCTGAAGAGGAGAAATAGCCCTCGAGACAAAAGCATTTTTCTAGTGTGTGTGTGTGTGYGCGCCCGTTTGTGTGTCTGCATATACATATATAGATATGCATGTGCACAAGGCAATGAGCTTCACAGGTTTATAATGGGAGAACAAATTCCCTGGTTTTCACTTGATTTCTAAATGCAGAAAATACGAATTCTGCTTTCAGAAAGTCAAATAAGCCTTTTCTTGCTATGTAAGTGGAAGATATATATATTTTTAATAACAATTTTTCATACCAATGGCTTTTACATGAAGCAACATTCAAATGTTTTATGTTTCACATTTATTTAAACAATCATTGTCTCTCAAAATGTTTTCTCTGAAACTTTATGTACAGGTAATAATAATCTTGTATTGGAGCAGGTTCATATGATAATAGCGGTAAAAGGTTGCCTGATTACGCCAAAATGATATTGGAGAAAGAAGATTTTATGAACTTACTTAGAATGAATTCCATAACATCTATGAGCTTTCTGCCTTCCAAATGGGCCAAAAGCTTCATTAAGAGAACAGAAACCTGTTTTTAAAGGATACACACTAGAGTATAAAGCACATTTAACTTGAAGCCTAGGGAACAAAAGATAATCATTAAATTTCTTTGCCAGAAATATATTCTTTAATTTTACTTTTACTTTTTCATGTTAGCATCCTGGCACAGCAACTGCACCCTAACCCTTCAGGCAGTTCATGCCGCTGTTTTAAATAGTTTGAAAGGTAACCTCAGTTCACAGAGTGTCCTAGGAGCTCGGTTCAGAGCTGCGGGATCCTATATTTGTAAAATGTCTTTTTCTCCTGTGTCTCACTACAACTAGTACCTGGATTCTGCCATTTGTATCTGGCTTTTGAAACGCTACTCTTCCCAGTGATTTTAATGTGCATTTCACCTCATGAAAATACTTGTTCCAGATAGGATTTTGCCTGCTATGTTTCTGTGCAGGAGCAAAACTCAAATGTTTTAGATATGTTACTGTTGAAATAATGAAGTTTTTGATCCCTGTGTTTACAAAGCCAGTTGTACACTAGCTCAAGCAGTAACTTTTCTCCCTCTTTGGCTATTTGAATGATTAGRTGTCAGGAGGAGCTGGTGGTAGGCAGTGGTATATGTTCCTCTGCTAATGTAACAGTTGCTTTTTGTTGAAGCATTTTGCCACAGATCGGACTCTTTCTGTTTTTGTAGTATAGAGGTTAACAGAATGAACACGCACGCAGGGGAATGTCCTTCAGCTTTTTTTCCTTGGCTCTGTCATGTTCTCTTCTCCCAGTCCAGAAGGGGATCCCAGCCTCCCATTTAGGAAGTTTAAATGACTTCCTTGTGCAAAATCTGAGGAGGACTCAGAAAGCTTTTTCCTGACGGCCGCTTCACTCTAAATTATTTGCCATGGTGCACAGAAGATTTTCCAAGCAATATTGCTTGTAGTTCTTACGACAGAAGATGATTTTTTCCCAAATATTTTTAATAGAAGTGTTTATTAGAATTTTTATTGCAAAAGGTTTTATCTGAAAATATGAGAAAAAGTGAATGTGTCCTATATATGAAAGGATATTTTGCTTAAGAAACAAACAAGCAAAAAAAAACAAAACCCCTTCTACCACTCTGGAAGTTTTAATACAAGCATTTATGTCAAAACATTTAAATACCTAACATACTATATGTCAGTAAATGGCAGAGATTTCCCATCAAACGAGATATAAAAGCCCAGCAGTTTCAAAAAATTAAGTCAATCAATTAGGGAAAACCATATTTAAAAACAAACAAACAAAAGAAAACACCAAAAATTTGGTTTCAGTTTAGGTGGTTTAAAGAATATGGCCACTGTGGGGAAAATACGTTGACTCACACATTGGAAATGGTGGTATATTGCTAAAGCAGAAAACTTTGAAAAATGTTTTATTTTAAACATGATAGTTATTTAGATCAGAAATAATTATCTGATAATGGGCAAAAAATGAGACTGGCAGAAGAATTGTGAAAAGTTGACAGTTTCAGGTTTGGGAATTCTTTGCTTGGGAGATATGCTATTCATTTCACAAGATTTCTTACCCTTGCTCAAATACCAAATTTTCAACAAATTCAAAAAATCTAGTATTCTTGCATATGACATGCAATAAAATCTGAACTATGAATGCTTACTGYAAAAGCAATTTAATTTAGAGAAGTGGATTATTTTGATGAAAATAAACCATTTTCAGTAGGAAAATAGTTGTAGTTTGTTGTTTGAAAAGCACAGTTAGTTTAGTAAAATTTGTTTTCTATTGCATAATGTAATTACTTCAAATTTAAGTCTCTTTGCATTGCTTTGCAAATATTTTGCTCAGTTCTGTAAGATTTAGTACATCCATACAGAGATACAGTCTTATATATCTCCCTTGCTGTCATTTCCAGTCTTATTCTGTATCTTTTGACTATGCCTTCAGAAGTGAATTAAATTTCTCACCTGAATAAGGCTGTCTGGAATCAGCCCTGTTTAAAACAAAACAAAACAAAACAAAACAAAACAAAACAAAACAAAAAACACAAAACAAAAAGATATAGTAAGAGCATTCATACATGACTTGACCTGAATTTGTTCAGATACCACTGAGTTCCAAGAGTAAATGGAAACAGCGCTGGCCATTCTTGCTTTACCAGACAAACCTTTTTTGACGTGCAGAGGCTAAGTTTGTCTTTACTGCAGAGCAGTGCTATATGAAGACAAGATCATTGTCATCAGCGGGTTAAAGCCAGTTTTGAATTTGAGTTAATCTTTATGCTAATCTATTTTAAATATCCCTGCATAACTAACAGTATATATTTAGAAGCACAGTTTGTTGTTCTGGTTGCCAGCTATTTTTTGATGATACAACAAAACAGGGCAGGATATAGTTTTAAGGTTTATTTTGGACTTTAATTTTAAAAAGGTCAAAAAAATTCCAAGAATATTTTTGATTTGAATGGTCTGTACCTGTCCTCTGCAATTAGCCAATTTTTTGTAAGCAGTGTGATGGGCCTTAGGTATTAGCACTGCAAATGTTCATGTTGTCCCTTGGGTTCGGGTTTGTTTTGCAATGATCACCCGTCCTGATTTGAAGATTGCATGACAAGACACTATTAAAGTAAGGGCAAGGAATTCAATTTCTTGATGTCATTTTGCCTGGCCTGGTTTTGAAAATAGGTCACTCTATGCTATCTGGATTTGTATATTATAACACCACCTGCCAGCATTTTTGTAGTGAAGGGTCTATCCGTACTTTCATTATAAGCCCCTATTTTCAGGGGTTTATAGACTGTAACTTGACCATAGAAATAAGCTTCTATCTAAAAGGTGGCAGGCCAGGTCTCTTCTGAGGAACACATTTTTTACACTGCAAATCTCAACAGTTATATGTGTTCAGCCATTTTAGCAGGAGTAAAAAATGAAAACACATTTTCAAATACAATTTGTTATTGAGAATAGATTTCTTAGGAAAAAGCCACCATACTATGTTTATCTTTTAATTGAAACGATATCTGAAAGGGCTGTATTTCTCAGGCAAGTCTGAATAAGAATCTGAGTAGGTATAGGTTATAAACACTGGTGACTGTGCATGTATATTTTAATTACGCACATCAACAGTAATAAATGCCCTTGTATAATGGAAAGATTTAATAGGGTCAAAAACTTGTTTGAAGAAGTTTGTAAATAAATCATATGGATCGGAATGACAAGTTTATGTTTATATACTTGTTTACACTGCTTTTTCCTATAACGTGGAATTGTTTCTGAGAAAGTCAGCATCACTCGGTGGCCTAATATTTTAAATAGCGAATAGATTCTTGCTTACACAAYTGAATCAGCACAGCTGCGCAAATATGTGTATTTAAAATTGATTAAATGCTTCTACCTGTACATTAAAAATATCCAAACTAAAGCCCCTTGCTAATACTAAATGTGGGTTTTTGCAAAATAGCTGTTAAGGTGCATTTCATCATCTGGCATATACTTCCTGACGTGCTTTTCACTTTTTGTGATTAATATTATGAGGAGCAGCCAGGCAGCAACAGAACAAAATGAAACTTCTTCTAAAACAAAGATAATAAAATATGTTGGAGTAACATTAAAGGATTGACTGAAGACTGCAGATGTAAGGAAATTCAGGGTTAATGCTGCGTTACTTCATTTGGAAGTCAACCCCATTGTGCCTGTTTATTGCAGAGGTCTTCAAACACAGCGATCACACAGAGACGTGGCGGAGGCTGCTGCAGCGCCCGATGGGGCGAGCGAAGTAGGAAATTTCCAGATCGCTTGATAGAAAATTTTCAAATCCCCCTTTTTTTTTTGAGGGGGAGGGCTGCTGGCACGAGGAAGAGGAGGAGGAGGAGGATGGGTCCTGGTCAGCGCTATTGGTYGTGGCCGGGCTGCAGGGTGCAATGCGGCACTGAAGAGAAGCACGGATAAAACTTCTGTGCCTGTGATTGTGCCTCATTTTGGCTAGATATTAGGATTCCTAGTGGTACTATTTTTACCTGGTACTCAAAATACCCATCAGTAAATGAAAATCCCCCATCCCCTGCAAAGCCAACAGTTTGCTGCTTAAATGGGTTTAGACTTCATTTTAATGGAAGTGAAACATAGTCGATAGAGGCAAATTAAAACCATATAATTTTGTAATCTTAGTTTAGCTATAATTGCAGCAATAAAACAGTGGAAAGAATAATTGTGGAACATATGTTTGTGAGTGACATTATCTAGGTGACTTCCCTTTTACGGCAATGTGCTGTCCTATTTGTCTCCCCCTCCCTATGTATTGGAATGACAAACCTGCAAGCCTGGAGTTAATGCTGATTGCAGCAGCTGCTTACACATGGAGTCGCCATAGCAACCGTGAAGGTTGCCACGCAACCATATTCTTTTAGGGACAGTGAAAATGCCCAAAGGCTTACTAAAAATATGTGGAAGGAAAAAAAAAATCTTAAATTTTCTTACTGCTTTTAATGGTTGCAAGGAACTGTGCTACCACTTGAAAGCAGAGGTCACGCAAATAAAAGCCCAGCCCTGACCTTTCAAAAATTGCTTGCCATTGCTTGAAATCTCCAGCTTTATTGACAAAGATGACTTTTGATCGATTGTAAAATTGGTAGCTAACGCGAGGCAGCCCTTGCAGGCTGCAAGATGCAGTGCTGGCCCATTGCTATTCCTGCGGGGTGGGAGGTCAGCCCAGAGTCATCAACGCAATATTGATCAGCGGAGCTGAAAAATGCCCGTGTTTACACCTCTCCGCGCCGCAGGGCTGCGGACCCAGCCTCGCGCGGACTTCTGCAGCCTCCGAGAGTGCCGTGGAGTCTATCAGCAAAAGTGACATCACTTCACTCAGCTCAGCTGTTTCTGCAGTTTGCTATAAATAGCTAGATAAAAAATTGAAGGCTGCTTTTGGAGAATTTAGCCAGCCAATCTTCTGATCGTAAGCAGACGAGACAGGCTGAGTTTTTTTTTTTTTTTATCCTACTAATATTATGCAGCAAATTCTTCCTCCTCATATTCGGAGCTTGACCCCAAATAACCAAAAGCTGTGAATGGTATCTGTGGCTGCGTTCAGGATTGTCCCACGATTGATATTTAATTTGTCAATTATCACTTCCCTAACTGTTAACATGTGATCAATTAACAGTGAGGAGAAAGGATTGGCTTTGCTGTCCGAGACGCGCAGGCCATGTGTTATGCTGATGCGGGATGTTTTGCCGAGGTCAGTATCGGCCCAATCCTGTCGTCCTTACCTGCAAAAGCAACGGCACCCCTTGCTCTGGGGTGCCTGGGGGAACTAAACACACCGCTCGTCAGCCAGAGCTGCGAGAGGGTACTTGCTGCTTAAAACAGCGGAGACAAAGTGTTTGAAGGAAGCAATTAGAAAAGCAAACAAAAGCGCTCTTAATAAGCATGCTTCCTATTTTTCCTTGATTCCTGTTTGGCTGCTCTATTTCTTAATTAATGCACTAAGATAGCTGATGAAATAAAAATATAATCTGCCTGCTCTGTAAATAACCTTTTGCTGAACAGTATTTCTTTGTGGAAATAAGAACATTAAAAAAACTACAAAACACAATAAATTCTCAAAACCACGCAGATAAAAATGGGCATTCTGCAGGTTTCATTATGTTTTGCAGATCATGGCAGTTCTTTTGGAAAAAGGAGAGGAAAATAAACTTACAAACATTAAAAAAAAACAACCCACAACTGGTCCAGGTTGAGCCCAGTGTGTGCAAGACACAAAAAATTCATGGATGGATCTGAGCTGGAGTTGCTTACCATTCCTTTGAATAGGCCTGACTGTCACTGGGTTGTATTCCCAATTTGAAACAAGCCAGTTTCAAAGAGGAGAGCTCTCAAAGAACCGATGAGCCTTACTCAGCTTTTCAGCATGCTCCTCCTCAGCACAAAACCATGCTCAGCATCAGAGGATCGTGCTGAAGTGGTCCCAATCCTTGCTATTTCAATATGGATTTGTAGCTGCATGGCAACAGTAAAGATGAAAGTACTTGTTTTTCAGAACAATTAGTGGCACTAGAAATAGAAATCACAAAGTTCCTTGAAGGCAGAGAACAGGAGAGTGGTGGGTTTTCTCTCCTGACTGCAGTGCCGATTGCAGGGTGATGGGTATTGCAAGGGGAAATGCTAAGGCCTGTATAAGATGAGAGATTATAGCAGAGGACTCTAATTGCTCATGCTGGCCTCAAAATATGTATCCTTCCCTTAGCAATGAAAATGTGAATAAGTTGAAAAATTTAAGTAAAATTAGTGGTACATGGGGTTTGAAAATATATTTTTTCTCTATAGAAACTGACCTGTGATGAACCTGAATGCAAAATTCGGAGTCTAGCCTAGAGATGGAGATCAGTGAGACTTGTATTCTTAAATACCCTTCTGGGCTATTTAGATCCCTTCTGGATCTAAATGATCCAGAAACAACCTGCAGTTATTTATTGAAATATTTCTGCTGCCGTTTAGGTTTTCTTTTTGGGCAGCCAATACTGCTGCTCAGACTTGTGAGGGGAAAGGAGGAAGGAAAAAGGCAGAATGAGACAAATCCAATCTATCTTCTCTACAGAGGGGGCTGAGTAGGATTTGGCCCACTGGTTGAATGGATTGAAAATAAACAGGCTAGAAGAGACAAAATACTGAAACTTTATACACTGCTGAATTCATTTGTTGCAGAAAAAAAAAAAACCAGTTAAAAAATGGAATTAAGTTTTGCCCAGAAACTTGTTAAAGATTTATCCCACTTTCAGAAGAACTGCTAGAGAAGTATTACCACAGAAAATAAAAACTGAGTTAAAATTATTTACTGGGACTAGATTTAAAAAACTGAATTCTGTTGTAAAATCAATTTATTCATTTTTGCATATAAAAGGATATCGATCCTTTGTAACTTGCTGCTACTCTGAAGTATTTTTCAATAATGTTCATCCTCTTCCATTGTCATTACATTCTATAACACATTTTAAATACTACTATTTTTTAAATGCATATCTTCCACTGTCAAATAAAGCACATGTAATTTGGATTTTTGGTGCTGACTCAACTTAGTGTTCTTCCTATTGAAAAACCTATTTGGTAAAGACAGAATAGAGAGGTGAAAATGAATAAGACCTTCCTACACTCCTAAGTCTAGCATCATCTCACCTTATTACCCAATACAGCCAGTATGTATTGAATATTGAAAAAACAGACAGCTGTTTTTATTACCTTTGCCTGCTYTCGAGCCAAGACCCTTTGAAGGACAATACTCTTGACTCTGCATTCTGTGACCTTTACAAAACCTCATATTGAAAAAATGAGTGGATTAGCCAAATCTGTGAATCATAGGCCTGCTCACTAAGTCAGCAAGAGCTTGCTTGCTACTTTCAGTGGAAGCAGGAACAAATTTGAAGAGCCAGATTCTGCTTCAGTTACTGGGTGATTGCTCAGGCAAAACTCCACTTGACTTCAGGTTCAGATGTAATTCTTTCCTGTTGCCTTTATGTATTCCTACCCAGAGACGGACAAGGGACTTTTTTTTTTTTCCTGATTCCTTTCCCAGGAAGGGAGAGGTGAGTCCCATCACCGTTGTTTCTGAGCGTGCAAACATCACATGCATAGGACCTCCTCTCAATCTACTGGTGCAAGGGTGTAAAAATTACTTACAATGTGGGTAAACACTGAACAAATGTGTGCTGATAGGGTCAGACTTCATGAAACCTGGCATTTGTTTGGGGGAGTGAGAAGGAATGTCCCAGAGAACAATTCCTGGATTTTCCTGAACTCGTATGCAAGACCCTTGAAAATACAGCTAGATGCTGTGTTTTTCCTCTTCATCCTTCAACAGGAGACGAAAAGCAGTAGCCCTGTAAAGAAAATGTCTGAAAAAGCATGTCCTAAAACATTATATGACAACATTTGGAACCACAAGGGGATTCCTGCTGTTATCTATATCTTCTCCTTGACTTTATTCTTCAAGGTGTTTTTCCATCTTTTTGTCATTCAGTGTGGTTTTCCTACCACTCTAGTAACCAGACTTTTAAGATTCCTTCAACATTAGAAACTGACTGAATGGGAACAGTGTGCATGTGTGTGCACAGACACACAGAGACACCAGAAAACACGATGCTTTACAAGGCTATTTACTAGTGGGACTATACACAGAACGGCCACATTACTGTTTAGTATCTTACAACTAAAAACAATCACCTGCCTAAAGCTGATTTTTTTTTTTGAATGAGATGAAGCCCTTCATAAAAAATCCTTCTTTATCATTTTGCATATTTGTGTCAAAATATCTCAGGGCACAAAGCCCAGTGGAAAGCCAACTTAAAAAAAAAAAAGTCTTTGTAAGCTCTTTCATGACAGTGAACCACCAAATCTCATGAGTAATTCAGGGAAGAGCTGGATCATGCATAGATTGCTCTTTACCCAGGATGCACTGTTGCCTGCAAGATTCTGAATAAAGAGACACACCTGCTAGCTAGCTGATAACACTCTGGGGTCATTTCATTGAAGAAACTGTCARCCAGCAGGTATTTAAATAAAGCCACATCTGAATTCATGACCTGCACTACTGAGACTAAAAAAAGGTGTTAAAGCAGAAAGAGACTGTAGATAAATGCACATTCCTTTGTACTGCAACAGAACTTTTACATGTAAATCAGCTGAATAGGAGAGAATGGGGAAAGAATGCATTTCTCTGTACAGTAGGGGGAAGTTAGACCGTCAGCTGCACATCTGGCTGCCGGCCAAAGCAGTCGTGTGCCATGCTTGTTTGCCTACTAGTGCTGCTTAGATTGGCAAATGCCCATGCAGTTTGAAGAGGGCAGGCGCATGACTGGATGCTTGCCAGTAAGTGTGCGGGACTGATGCCACTGCTGGACGCCATAGCCTGGTAGGAATGAGGAATACAAAGGCATTCAATAATCTGAATGTCCCTTTGCTTCAAGAGAGTGGTGCCAGGCAGCATTTAATGAGAGATTGCTTTGTTACAAAGTCCTCGACATCAAGTGGGCTGGTGAGCTCATTAACCTGACTGCAGCAAATAAAAAAGGCGCACTCAGAAGACTCCCATGATAGCATACTCAATAGTGTAAGAGTCCTTTTGCTTCCTTTATGGTGATCCATTAGCAAGCAGCAGTGTAAACACCATAAAGCAAGCCAGTTTTCTGATTGTTCAACTAAAGTCTGTTTTCCCTGGAGGATTATGCCACCAGTTGATGTAGATCCCCCCTCCCCCCCATTGTTGTCTATTACATAATAACCTTCTAAGCAATGAAGGATTTCCCCATTTTTTCTTAGGAACACAACCGCAGCAAAGAAAACTACTAACAATTCACATCTCTGAAAGAAGAAAGGCAATGATGTAGGGCACATCAGAAAACAAATAAACCACAAAGATCTCAAGGGGAATCGAAAATATGATTAGGCTTATGTTTATACAGGTTCAGTTAGAACTTATGAAAATGGTACATATCTTTTCTGCGTTGCCTTTGTTCTTGTTTATACAGGGCTTTGTATCTGTACGAGAGGCAGCCCACCTTGTGATTACGTAACTTGGTTCTCTGCATTTTTCAGTGAATGCTGTTTGCCCTCAGGAAAGTGCATTATAAAGTAGTGCTTCCAGAACAAGTGCCTACTGTATCTCCATTTGAAATATAGCCCTTTGCTGATTTACTAATCAAAGAAAAAAGAGGGAAGAAGCAAATCCCCAGAGAGTTTCCCCTTTTAAAACAGAGGGACAAATGCATTGTTGAAGTTATTCCATTTAATTCACTAGAGTTACACTAATGAAGTTGTTTTTTCACTACCTTTAAAGGTCAAATTAAAATATTTGTGTGTAATTCCCAGGAACCGCAAAGAACTATTACTTCCCTGCAAGCACCCAGCAGACAGAACTAGAAAAACAGCAAAACAAGGTCAATGGTGGTTTTTTTTTTTTTGCAGGTAAGTGATCAGCATGGATACGGTGCATGCTGATAGTAATGACTTTTAGTTACTCCATTGCTCAATCAAAGTCTTATTACCCACGTATCTATCTGGCATAAAATAAAATTAAAAATCCTGTTAGGCACTAATTGATACCCTTTTCAGAAGAATTACATACTAGTTACAGAGTTAGAAGATATTCTGTTCTCAGTAATAGGATTGTTTTTAGTTCTTTAACAAATTGCAAAATTCTTTAAGTGATCTTCAAGGTGCTGCCACTGATCAGATGTGATTATAGGATCAATGTAAATTAGTACTACTGAAGCAGTAGTTACAGCACCGCTGTTAGCATGTGAAATTGTGAAAAAACACCAAGAGAAATAATTAGGCCACCTCTTCCTATCTTTATATACTGAGGGACAATGAAGTTAGACTGAATTGCGTTCTGTCTACAATGTTTAGAAGGTGCTTCACATTTGTAATTAAAGATGTTTTGGTCTCTGTTTTCATATGTAGGTTCCCAACCCTGTAGTCAACAAAATGCAGTTTAACTGGTACAAAAAATCTACAGTGGATTGCTGCAGTAGATCAGGCATAGTTTATTCCAACTCCATTAGAGACTCTAGGGAAGCAAAAGGAGTGATGCTATCTGCCTTTTGGGGATTTCATATTCTTTACATTCAGATGTGAATGAAGATGAGACGCTGGACTGAGTCCAGTGGAGGTCCTCAATATGGTTAGGGGACTGGAGCACATAACATATGAATAAATGAGAAAGAATGAGAAATGAGAAATGATGAAAAGAGAAGTGGGTATGCTTAGCCTTAAGAGGAGAAGGCTTCAGGGGTACCTTACTGCTGTCTGAAACTACCTCGTAGGAGAGTGCAGAGATGATGGAGCTGGGCTCTCTCTGAAACTGCACAGTGACAGGGCAAGAGGCAAATGAACACAGGCTGGAGCATGTGGAAATCCTAATAGATATAATGAAAACCTTTTTCACTGGGAGGGTGGCTATGTACTGCAACAGGTTGTCCAGTGAGGTGGTGGAATCACTGTCCTCGGAGACATCAAAAACTTAGCTGGAAGGCCATGAGCAACCTAATCTAATTGAACCTGCTTCAAGCATAGGGTCAGACCAGGCAACCTCCAGACCCCACTTCCAGCCTAAATTATCCCTTCATTTAGTGACTAGTCTGGAGGTGAGACTGGTCAGGCACAGACTGAGATCCCGGTGAGGGACTGGCCTTTACACAGGATTGATCAGGAACAAAGAAATATGGCAACACAGGGCTGGTCTAGTATACAAGTCCGTAGAAGCCCATTTTGGGAGTGTGGTGTGTTTGTGGTATTTCGCAGTGCAATTCTATCTGTGGCAGCAGGTCCTTCACACTTGTAATAAAGGTCACTAAATGCAGGCAGCAATAGCACCTTGTCACTACAGTTCCAAACACTTCTGTGTGAATTTTTTATTTGAATCATACAATGCCTGATCCAAAGGCAGTCCTTGAACTGCAGATTCCTAGTGAGAGGACATTGCCAGTGATTTAACCTGACAGTGTGTTAAGATGAAAATCACTAGATCTGCAAGTATTCATAATTGGGCCTTAAGCACAATGCTGGAAAAGAACAAAAGGGGTGGAAATATAAGATACTGATGGCCACCACAGTAATGCCGAACTAAATGCTGTTCTGGTGTGCAAATGTAGTAGAATGTAGCCCTTTTTCCTTTGTTATGAGATAATTCAGGTTAATTTAAGAACAGTAAGGAAAAAGGTACGATGAAGCTGGACAGGTTCCTGGCAGACTAGGATAAGACAACAGGGAAGAAGCCAAGCTCTCTCAGGAGCACTGGGTTCCTCTGGGAACTGCTGTGTAGCACCTAACCTGCAACAAAGTTTGAAAGGAGGGAAAAAATAAGCAAGATAAACTTTAAGAAAATCAAAACTGAATCATTACATTAAATACTACTGGTGTAACAGTTAGGCTAGCTTGACGATGCCAAGCTAACAACTGCAGTCCTAATGGTAAAAGTCTGATTCGCAAATGCATTTGGGACACTGCTCCAGACTGTGCTGTGAGTAGGGGGGAAAATACTCCTTGCCGCATGTATTCTGCTTTTAGTTCCTTTGTCTGACATTCCTTCTATCTTCAAGGCATATTCAATCATTTTGACCTTGCTGAGATGGGAGTGAAGATGACTACCTGTCTGGTGCAAGCTGGACAAAGCATTTTCAGTGAAGGGAGCAAAGGATAAATAGAATGGTTCAGGAATCATTCCAGCAATAGAGGGACTGTTCCTAATGTATGATGGAGCAGTGCTCACCAGGTGAGCAAGGACCTCTTTATTCCATTTCACTAAACTTTGAATCCTTTGTCTCTGCTTGGTTTGCATTGCCAGTTAACAGGATTGCACTAATGTGGAAAGAGCATTGTCTTCTAGTAGCATCCCACAGCATCCCTTGTGCTGTGCAAATGGGCCTTGCCTTCTGAGCCTTTCTTTTTCCAAAAAATACTTTTAATGGTGGTTATATGACTCAAAAGGGCCTTATGGTGAAATATCCCTGGGATATTGGCTGAACCCACAGACCTGCTCTCCTCTAAAGAGTTGCCAGACTTTGTAGCAGGTGTCTATAATTTTATTTGTAAGAACCTATATAGGAACTTTCTTCAGTGTAAAGTCCTGTTGTGATGCTAGACTAACCACTGGGCAGAAACAGTACAAGCTCATGGAAGATTTTAAGTTAACTTAGTTTGGTGGACCATCCAATGCCAGTATTGAGCCTAACAGAGGACCTAAGTAAAGCTAGCAGACAAAGTTCAGAAAGAGTTAAGGTATACTATCTTCTTGTGCAGCCTAGACAGCGTAATATATATGTCCCCTACAGCTGCACCCTCAAGACTTTAGGCATACCTGTGAATTCAGTTAGTATGCTAGTTCAGCTCATGGAATTTAATAGCACTTGCTGGCTATTTTGCTATAAAATAGTATAGAAACAGCAGCACACCTCCACTCTGCAATGCTGCCTAGTTTGTGGTTTCTACTTGTAGCAGCAACACTTGCTGAATAGTGTAAAGGATTCAGAAAGCTCGCTCTCCAAGGCCTTCTGAGATCAGAATATTTCTGTGAGCACAGGTAGCCTCTGCCCATGCTAACAGAGCAATTTGGGACAGAGTTTTCAGAAATCCCAGAGAACACTACTACAAACACAATGTGCTTTTTGTATGTGAACAGACCAACATTATTGTGAGAGGTATTTGATCTGGCCCAGATGCACTGAATCATTGAAAGGACAGAAAATCAAACAAATGTTTTGGGAAAACCTTGTCCTTGGCACTGTTTTTTTGTAAGCACATGCACTGAAAAGAGCAGCTGCCTTGATTTTCTTAGCCTGAAAATGCTGGAGTGGCTAGTGTGATAGTTTATCATGTCAGGGCAGGGCACGAGTTTTCCATTCTCTGACCCTTCTGACCCTCCTGCTGTTTTAACTGTCTACTCCATTTGACTCCAAATATGCTGACATACTTCACTCATGTTCTTTGTGTGACTGGAAGCCCCACAACCTCCTGATGCAAGCTGAAGAGCCTCGCTTTCCAAATATCAGCATGCTGTCCATAGTTAACCATTTGGATTTCACGTGTGTGAACACTAATATCTTGGAGTCTCTTCTGACACTTGGGCCAATGCATATATAGCGTGGAGGAAAGAAGGAATACACCATGCCTGCAAGAGCTTTTTACATTTACTCAAAAGTTTCAGTGGTAGGAACTCTTGAAGTATAATAGATGGGTAGGACAGAGTGAGAAGCAGAATAGTGAGATAATGAATGGTCTTTTTTTTTTTTTGAGTGGTCAGTGATAATTTTATAATGCTGTAATTATATAAAAGATCACACAAGCTGAGAAGATATTTTAATAAATACATGACCTGCCTTGATCCTTAATTTCCAGAATGTTAATTTACAGTTTTTAACTGAAATTTTTCTTCATCTTATGTAAGTTTACTTAAGGTAATTAAGTTTTGGGTAGTGTAGGACAATATTCTGATGGAAGAGGAGCATTTTTTCTTCTTACGTTTTGCAACTGGAAATGTGAGTATTGGACTTTTTTTTTGCACAGGATAAGATTCTTTCAGTGGTGGTGGCTAGTGGAGGTTGAATACAGGTGACTAGTGTTTATTCAGTTCTAAGCAGGCAATAGAGGGAACCTTTTCACACATAAACCTAACAGGTGATGTTTACTTTTTTCTTTTTTTAGCTGTCATTCCATATCTTTTAAAAGGGGGCAGAGGAGGTAGGTCCCATATATCGCCATCCCAGAAGAAGCCTAATTTTGATCTTCCTAATGCCATTTATGGGAGGAGAAAATTAAAACTTCTTATGACCTATGGCAATTTTATATCAGGTCTACATGTTAACTGAGAGTCATGAAGGTCAATAATTTCTGGCAGCATAAAGCACCGACCTCATGTGGGGATAACATGAGATCTGTCTTCTTTGCCTGTAGAGTAGAAAGAAAAAGCAAATCTTCACTGATATGACCTTGATTCTTCTCTCTCTCTAGACTCCGCAGGCAAAAAGAAGTGGAACTGGTGTGCTTGCGGCTTCTCTCAGGGCCTCTGAGGGTAGAAGGGACAAAAAGTATGCTGAGCTTGGGAAGGTACAGTGAGAGACTGGGGCCCAGCCACCTTTGAAAACTAAGGTGATTTTTCATATCCAAAGAAGCCAAGGTTGGTTTGTTTGTCTAATACTACTTTTTTTGTGCCTGTGCCGACAATCACAAGTCATTCTGCAGAATTCTGATTTTTTAATTAATAGCTGGAAATACTGGTTCATCTCATGTGTTGTGCTATATGTCTTCTCCCGAGTTGTTCCTCCTTGTTATGAAAATGCATTATTAAAAACTGGAAATGCTCACCAACTTTCATTCTCAGGTAGGTCATTCCTGGCCTATTTGAATTCTTGTCATCGCCAGTGACAAGACCAGTGGCCAATATGCTCTTTGAAGAGGTAGAACTTCATCACAACCTTATAAAGCTGTTCAAGAAATCCTAGATAGTGACAGTATTCAAATATTTTATTTCTCAAACCTGGAGATAGTTGCCCAGACAGGCAGAGAGGCATATTTCTGCCTGCAAAATGTTTGTCCCCCTTCCCTAATCTTATCAGACAAAAGAAAGCCAGGTATTGATAAAACAATCAGGGTCGATGCCAATAACAACTGAGCATTGTATTAAAGAGTTCATAACAAATTCTGTCCCCACGCCTGTCTAAACACTGGTGATGAGCTTGACACTAATTGCGCCCCTCTTTCTGAATCAGAGGTCATTGTGATAAAGTTAATTTGAATCTGAATTTTGCCATTATCACTTGGACAAACCTTCCATTGCCTGCAATGCAGCATTGCTTGAATTAAGAATTGAATACAGGTAGCAAGATTTGGTCCTCTAGTGTTAATGCAGTAGTTAAAAAATGTATCTTGCCCAAAAGCTGGCATAAAATTCTTCAGAGATATATAGTATAAAAATAGGCAGAAATGTAAGAGTGGTAACTAACTGTATAAAATTAGCAAAAGAAGAAAATAACTGTAAGTAGAGATGTACAATTTTTTTTTGAGCACTCTGCTAAACAGCCTAAAGATAGCTAAGGAGCTGGACGTAGCTGTGAGTTATGATAATCAGCCCGCTGTGTCCAGCACGCAGCTTTCAGCCCCCACTGCTCATTTCTTTACACCCCGCTGCAGCCTGATCACCTGTGCCTGCCACCAGCAAAGCTCCTGCTTCAGCAAAGTGGCAAAATAGATTTTACTCTCCCCAAACTACTCTGCTTGCCAATTGCCACCCGATTTTGAGGATCCTGGTTGCCTGGGAAACATAACCGGGGGTTGCTGTGGTAACTCGGCTTTGCTGACCACCGGGTTTCCCTGCCCGCCTGCCCGGGAGGCGAGGGACTCTCCACCTTATTCTGTGCTAGCAGGTGAGAGGAGGCAGCTTTGCCACGGACACTATCAATAAAGTCGCAAAACAGTGTTAATAGCTTTTACTTTCACTTATTTAAGCCTTCTCTGCTGTTGAATCTTGGAGAGAAAAAAAAAAATGAGGATAATCCATTCAGGTAATAAATTAGAGGAATGGCTGGAGTAGGAGGAGGCATTTGTTTATTTATTTGTTTCGGGAAAGTTTCTAAGACTTTTTGTACCCAAATTACTTGGAAAAAAAAAGAACTTGAAAGCATCACAAAATGTACAATTTCACATTGCATTAATGCAAGCTTTTTGAAGTTAATATAGCCATTCCTTTGCTATTAATGTTCCTATTTACTCAGTTTGCTTAAAGTGTTCATCTCATAATGAACATACGCTGTCAGAAAAGCAGTAGCTGCTACTGCATGCATTAACTCTTTTTTTCCAAGACCCGCACTAAGTAGGAATGGCATTGACTGTGTTTAACCCTGGTTCCATATTTTGGAGCAAAAGGGGTTAACAGGTAGCTGAAACAGAATGCTGTAAATTTCTCAATGGTCTCCACGGTCTTTGGAAACAGAGGAAGAACAGTGCAGTGACTAATTTTTCCTTCTCTTTTAAATAACAGATTGAAAAAAGTATTACAGCTCACATTGCCATCAATGAAATAATAATAATAATAACATTTTGCACTTATATGGTGACTTTTATCTGAAGTTTTCAAAGGATTTTTCAAACATTAATGGTATACCACTGTATTCTGTGTTGGCAATGTGGTCACATGATGGTGCAGGAGCTGAGGAGACATGAGGCAATTTGTAAGGTGGTAGGACGCTAATGCAGATTTTAGGAAGCTATGAAACCGACAACAGCGCTATGGCTAAATTGTATTTAAGATAAGGTAGTCTGTCTGATCTATCACTGCCATGGTAGTAGAACGGAGTGAAATCTCTGCAGTCCATTGATTCTACTGCAGATACTACAGCAAAAGAAACTGCATTTAAGCTGGTTTAGAGGTATCTCTTGATCTGTTCGTTTACATTAACGGATGCTGGACTTTTTTTTTTTTGTTGTTCTGCGACACTTAAAAACACATGTATTTTAAAAATCTGTAGTAGTTCTGGTACATGTATCTGTGTTCACTGAAGGGAATACTAGAATAAAAATGCAGAATGACTTGAATAATTGTTCTCTATTTTTACATATTTGGGGCTTCCAAAAATATTCTCTGCTTGAGCTTACTCAAAAAAATAAATTCTAGCAAGTCAGGAAAATCATTTTCTCCCCTCCCCTCCATTTTTTTAATTAGAAAAGTACTTTTTTTCTTGCTATAGCAAATTGTCACAGATTTGATATTCAAGTGGGAAAGGAAAAAAGGTTGATCTTTGATATTGGAAAGGTGTCGTATAAGTAGCCCCGGTTTAAAAATGCGCCCGTGTCCAATTTATAAACAGCCACTGCTCTGGAGGCATCTTCTAAGTGACTTTATGGAGGCAGGGAATACTTTGTTATCCTAGGCTCACAGGAAACCCTGCCTTAGCAGTAACTAATATAAATCAGAGAAGCTCTGATGAAATCTATGGAGCTACATCAATTTACACAGGCTGAAAATCATGCTCAACTGTTCCCAGACAAACAAAGGCATGCAATTCCCCATTTGCCTGAACAAAGGCAGATGCTCTACCTCCTTACCTGCTCCATTTGCTTTAATGAGGTGTTCACAGCAAAGCGTAAATGGTACCATTTAGACGTCAACATTAAACATGGCGATGTTTTAAGAGTAGCACTTAAGGAAATTAAATGCGTAATCTGAGCTGATGTGAATGGTGTATGACTGTTGTTAAATAAAGTTAAAATGGACAAAGTAAAATCCTCTCAAGTGCCTCTAACTAAGATGTATTGTATGTTGTGTGAGTTATGGGATAATCTTAGTACACTGGAAATTTCTCCATTCAGATTTTTAAAATGGAAACAAATGATTAAGGAGACTGTACCTGTGCCATGGTGTTAGTTGTTAGAACATTTGTATTTGACATGCAAAATGCTAAAGCTGTGGAAATACCATAAGTTATGGAAATGCAACTTTGGGGAACAGGCTCTGGCTGTATTGCGCATGCAGGGACCTAGGGATGTCTTCTGTTTTGTTCCTGTTTCATTTCCCTCTCCCCACACACTACAAAGCTGAGCAGCAGAAGCTTGATTTGGTAGATTTACCCCAGTTGTATGTAACATCATTGACTGCTTTGGAATTATTCTAAATTTACTCCTATGTGAAACCAGAATAAGGACTAGCTAATTTAGCTTAGTGTGCTGATATGAAATGCAAAATGGAAATGTCATTTGTGCTTTCCCTTGTACTGAAAAACTGCTAGAGGCCTTGTAGGGATGGATGCGTTAGTGGTAACAACACAGCATTGCATATATATATTATTTTCAATATATTAGTTATAAAACTGTTTTTAGGAACCGATAATGTACACTTCTGGTTAGTGGCCAATCATGTTCATGCGGTCCAATGTATGATTTTTTGTGTGTATGGGTATTAACCTGAGGACAAAGTTAGAATCTTTGCTAGATTCAGCAAAGCCCTGTATTCAGGGGGAAAGCATTATCACAGATAAAAAAAAGAGTATCTGATTTAAAATCATTTTCAGACCTTCTACTACCCTTAGGTTAAAAAAAAAAGAAAGAAAAAGCAATGAATAAATTAGTAGCCACATCTTTGTTCCAACAACCTAATTTCAATAGTATCCTAATAAAAGGACAAAGGTCATAGATTAAAGTATTGTAATGGAAATACAAAATCTATACTGCTCATTGGTACAGGACTATATTTTTAAGGATATTACTACTTGTATTGTAATGATTATAATTTGAACCTAGTGTCACTAATAAGAAAATAGTTCTTTTTCACTCTGATCTAAGCACCAATATTTACAAGAGTGTGTATATATATGTATAAATAAATAGCTAACAACTGCATTGCGAATATCTTCATAGTGCCTTTGGTTCTGTTGTAACACTGTCTAATGCTCTTATCAAGACACCTGTTACAATTTAATTTTTGTTTCCCTTTCTCTTAGCAGAGGATAAGTCATAGACTCAGGATGTGGCTAGAATAGGAAAGTACAAACATTATTTTCCTGACCAGCTTCTGTCAATATGTTAAAATGGGTCAAAATATGATTTATTATTTATAAAGTGTCAAAAGTATCTGTAATGCTTTGCCTAAAATCACAGAGAATAATGTAGCTCATAGCTACCAAAACCTGGCATCTAGAGTCTTACATCCTAAATAAACAATCCTGTTATACATGTTGAGAGACCCAAAAGTCACTTCTGCATCAAAAGTGAATAAACTTAATCTCTCCCTCCATGAATAATAGACAGAATGATTTCCTGTAACTAGAATATGAGCAGATTTCTTCTTTGTGCACACGGTCCTTCAAAGTCTGAGGCATAAATGCAGGAGGAAGTTGACACAAATACCAGATATAGTAAACTTTTGCTTACAGTATTTTATGTGTGATTGGTTAAAGGAAGCTAAATAATAGAGGTTTCCCACAGTATCTTATGTCTCCCTCCCTCCCACCCACTCATTAAAATTTTTTCACATATGGTTGAAGATCCATGCAAAATCAAATGACATTCCCTCCACTTAAAGTGACAGCATATAACATGGAAAAAAAATTCATTTAACTTCTCTCATTTCCTAACAAAATACTTAACAAGCAGATCACAGTTGAAAAGCAATGCTGTATGACTCTTTTTCACCGGAGTAAAAGAGCAAGAAAGAAATATCTGATGGAGGCCAGAATTTTGCGTTCAAGTGATCTGTCCATATTGTACATCAGATGACAGACTCAGGGGACCTTAGAAAATGCTTCAGTGTAAGGATGCTTTGAGGCTTCATGTGAGAATGCAAATGCTTGAAATGCTGCTCTGTGGACTGTCAGCTATTTTGCTGCTGGTCCGAGCATGGTGGAGAGAAGGGCAACCTTGGGCCTTCCAGATTTTTTTCACGTATAGGAGCGAAGTCTTGACTCCTGCAATTTTGTGACTTCTTTTGGTCGCTCTTGGTGCTGTCCTTCACTGAGGTGAAGAGGTCTTAGTCTGAGAGCAGAGATATGTATAAACTATTGTGTTTGGTCACCATTAGTGTCACACAAACTACTTCAGTCATATGTCTGTGCTGCCTGTGGAGCTGAATGGTCCTGAGAGCACACAGAACAGGGGAGCTTCTCTAGCTGTGGCTTGCAAAGTGAATTTGGTTTGTGAACTCCTGATCTGGAGCAAAGCAGAGATGCACAACACCTACAGGTTTTTGCCCACTTTTGTTCTTTCACTCTCCAGTCTCTTCCATCATTAATAGAATTAATTTCTTAATTTGAGGTGCTGCCTTTACAAAGTAACTTCGCATTTGCCCTAATTTATTGAGAAGGAAGTTGGCCATAGCATTTGTAGCTTCCTGGTGCTGGAAAGTAAGAAACCATGGTGGAGAAATGGTGTTTCCCAATGAAAGACATCCTTGGACAAGCAGTCCTGGTCTAAGGACAGAGCTGTTGGCCCAACCCCCACAGCGCTATAGAAGAGGGCATAACGATGCAGTGAGTGAAAAGCTGGGAAGTTGGTTAGAGGGAGAAGAAAGGGGCTGTTTCACCTCTTTTCTCATTTCCTGGTGGTGTCTGACTGTGCAGGAACCCTCCTCTTCCCGCTAACTGGAATCACTGCTTCCCTAAAGGTACCGTGATGCTAACAGGCTGATCTCACCTTCAGCGGCAATCCCAATTTCTCAACCATTAAAATGCTATCCCAGCACTGAAGCCTTGTTACAAAATTACTGTGCCTGTGCAGAACAGTCTTGACAGTCACAAAAAAAGAAGCCCTGACTTAGTGATTAAAGGTAGAAACCATAAATCAGATTTATAAAACCTTTTTCCTGTGAATGAGCTATTTCAGAGTAAGACATGGCTACAAATGGATGCATGTCAATGACAGGGTGTGATGCCCATATGAGGCATATGCTGTACTGATGTTAAGGTGATGTACATTTTAGCCTGTGTCTTTAGTGGCCTCTCGTGAGCCAATCAAGCTACTTTATGAGCCACAGCTATAATTTGGCCTCCTCTGCCCTCCTAAATGTATCTTGGGATAAATACATTCTAGAGATCACAGAAAGTCACAAATTTGTGTGGTAGCAGCTGGATCTGTCTTTCTGGTCTTTTACGCATTTCATGATTTTCAAAGCTAAGCAGATTTGGGCCTCATTAATGCTTGAACGCATAAAAAAAAAAGATATTGCTCATAGTATAAGCTGCAACCAACTATTTTCTACAATATATCAGTACGTATATCTTTGTAATCTTTAGGGAGCTTTTTTGTAGAGTGGTATTTAATTTGCCAATATACATAACTCTCCAGATTCCCTCACACAGGGGGCCTGCTCCACCAAACAAAAAATGCTAAAGATAGTGTTTCTTCTGTATTTATTTAAGGGAAAGGGAGATGTTTGGGGGTTTTGTTCACAAATATGGTTCACACTGCATGAGTTCTAAACCCTTAAGAGCAAGACGAATGCTTTATGTTTGTTTACCATCTCTTCCCATAACGGAACTTCAAGTCAGAGAATTTCTCACGACACACAAATCTGTGTGTGTGTACACATTTTAAAGGAAAGACTCATTGTTGGATTTTTCCACAGAACCTTCTGTAGTAAAACAGCACAACAATCTATGCTCTGCCTGGCCGCATCCTTCCACAGGATCATAGAAATCAGAGGGGGAAATCAACTCTCAGATCATTTTTGGTGTGCTTCTCTCTCTGTTTCTTTCTGTTCCTTCTGCTATATTATTCAGTTTTTCCAATTTGCTTTTAAATAGCTTGTGGATGTGGCTTCTCCCTCTCCCTTGGGATACTATTCCACAATCTAATGATTTTCAAAATTAGAATTTTTCCTTCATCCCAGGTGTAAGACTTTGTTTATAAAGCGCTGAATTCACAGTAATGCATATGGTACAGATGTTTCACATGGGGACATTTATGAGAAGTGCTTTCACTGAAAAATGGGGATAAAAACAAAAACCTTATTAAGTGAATTTACAACATATGATGTGTAAACATGCTTTTATTTTGTAATTTCACTACAAAATTAGTGACACATACAACTGTAATACAGTATTGCTCCATAAAAATTAATTACCGAGAATTGCATTCTTCCAAAGCTTAGGATCACAGCAAATTAATTAAAATTCTTCGTACAGAAAAAGGAGTTTCATAATGTTTTCACAAAATATATGTGTAGTGTGTTTCAAGCTTTTAAAATTTGTGACTGTAACATGGGCTTTTTTTTCTCCTTTTTCTGCATTTTTAATAAGAAGGTAATTGAGATCTATCAATTTCATAGTATAGATCACTGTTTTTATTCAAGAATTCTTGTGAAAATAAAGCACTTCCTTTATTCACAAAAATCATAATTGCAACATACATAAAACCTGTCAAAGCTCCAATTTCCAATATTCTAATGAATATCAAAAGAGTCCAGCATTTCTGACTTTGACAAATTGCAGATGAGGTTTTATTCATTAAGAGGGCTGCTAATGTTTATTTAAATGCAATTTACTGTTGCATTATTGATTAGCTACTGCAAAATTATCTTACAAGGAGCACGTGTAGCAAGAAGATTTTAGGCTGAGAAAGGATTTATCTAGGGAAGGCCTGTAGGCTTGATTTAGGCCCCAGGACATGAGAGTTTTAATTTATCTGGAAAGAAAGGCCTGGTGGAAGGTTTGCTTTGTTTGCATTTAGACAGCAGATGAAAGGGGTTTTGATGTTGAGCTGAGAGAAAATGGCTGCCACTCTTGCTATTCACAGGGAGAATTGAGCAAAAGAAAAAATCTATTATAGGGGGCAAGATAAAAAAATCTCCCCCCCAATCATTTTCAGAATCAGGCTATATGCTGCTTGTTATTCTCTGAAGGAGAAATAATAAAGAAAATGTTGCTTGCTATCTAAAATCTCTTAAAAAAATCCATATTGCATTCATTACTGAGCCCTCACTTCTTATTTTGGTGCCATAAAACTCAAGTGAGGTTGCTGTACCTGACCCAAATGTACAAATTATTTCTAGACCTAAATATTTTAATGAAAACTGAAAATGTAATATTTTCAGTGTTTCCCACCATAAACAGACACTTTCTGGCAATGTCTCATGAAACTAATTGCTAGTAGCCCAAAGCACAAGAGAATGATACAGTGCCTCTTTGGCTTTACCTTAAGAAAGGAGGCATTTGCAGTACTTATTTGTTTTAGTACTCGTTTTTCTACAAAAAACAATTAGTCATGTAAACCATGAGCATGAATCCTATCCTTCCTGAGAGATACTACTGTAAGATTAAAGAGGAATCATGCAAACACATAGCAGCAATAGAGATTTAAGAAATAAAGGATAATCACCCCATCGATCTAATGAACAAAWGCCTGTGAACAAAAATAATTCCACTGTATCAGATGGAATCCTGTGAGCAGACAGATTCTAGCCCTGCGATAAATTGTTTTAAATTTCCAGCTTGGAGAAAATGTGTTCAATGGAGCAACGGGCTGCTTCAAAAAGGCATAGTTCAAGTACACTATATTGGGACCTGAATGTCCTTTTCTGGACTCATTACAAACTGACAGTGCTTTTCATTTCAAATGACAATCAGGAAAACTTGGAAAGCTCTCAGCCAATTGCAGGGAGGAAGAGTAATCCTACTGAAATTAAATCTGAAACTCAAATATTACACCAAGACCTTTCAACTTGCTCATTATTCCATTAAACCAACTGCAAAGGCACCATTCTTCGTCTGAAATGAG
Organism: Apteryx rowi; assembly: GCF_003343035.1. NCBI lineage: Eukaryota > Metazoa > Chordata > Aves > Apterygiformes > Apterygidae > Apteryx > Apteryx rowi. The sequence goes on from NW_020451080.1 coordinate 189,120, forward strand.
TTTAGAAAAACTTTCATTGTGTGACTTAGTTCACAAATGAGAGTGACAGGAGCAGAATGATATTTTCCTTCGGGGTTTATACCTTTAGTGACTCTGATGATGATAACTAAGTATCAGTTCTGACAAGCTGAAGGTTAATTACTTACTCTGTGTTTCAGGTCTCCCAAGGTGGAATATCACCATCGATTTATTTACCAAAAGTCAAAAGTATTTGGTATTTACTTTGGGCATATAGAACTGTTGTTCTAACGACCCATTGTCTATCTTCTGCCTGCCCCCAAATGATTTTCTGTTCTCCATTTCTGCTTTATTCAAGTTTCCCTTCATTCCTCAACTTTCAAGGAGTCCCTTGGTACTTTTCCTCTTTACCTTTGGTTCTTGGCAAACACTGAAATACTTCACATCACTCTAGTGAAGGACATGAGCAATTAGAAGCTTGAGATAGAAAGCAAAGTAGACGGTGTGATTTTGAGATGAATGAACATGGTAGTTCATTAGAAAATACAGAAAACCTTAAATCAGATTGTCAGTGAAAAAAATCTCCTTAAAATCAGGTAGATGACAAAGGCCTTTCCCCGTGAATATGACATATTTGGATTGTTAACTTCAAAAGGTGAGGTGGTGCTGCAAACAGGAAAGGGGTGTTTGAAATGCAGCAAGTGAAGCAGTGTTTAGTAAACTAGGTCTGGACTTCTTAGGCTTGTCTAATTTCTAATTATTTCACAGATCACAATTCATTAAAATGGAAACAAAAAGTTACGGGAAAAGGTGTCTAATTACCTCCCATACTTTTGCATGTCTCTGGGGCCTTTCTTAGCAGCAGTGCTCACACCTTCTTTCCGATTCTGTCCTTCATGCATTTCTATATCCTTTGATCTCCTCTCCTTTGCCAGCTTTTAGGCTCCCACTCATTCTTCTGTGATTTCTCTTTCTACTCTTCTCAGAGATCTTTTCCTGTTTGCAGGACCTGATTCAAAGCCCACTGTGGTGAAAGGGGGTCTTTATGTGTTTGTGTATATAGAGTCGTGTCAGCATCTCAAGACTTTGCTCTCTTTACTGCTGAATCACACTCCTTCACATGCGTATTGCATTTAGTTCCTTTAGATCTTTCTTCAAGTCCAAGACTTTTCTCCCCTTTAATAAACTTGGAGTTTTCTACAGCATTTCTAGGCACCCAAGTCCCCCTTTCCTGCATTGTTGTATATCCAARGGTAGCTCCTCCTTGCTCTGCTCTGATTCCTCCAAGAGGATGTAAACATAGAAGAAATGCAAGCTTCTCTCCCTAACACCTGGGTTTAATTGGGCTTTATCTGGATGAAGGTAATTAATCTGCATTTCATCCAGCACCAATTGCTAAGAGACAATGGAATTCTACTACCATCATATGACTGGAACCACTTAAATACGGATGAAGTGTCCCATCTCCTTCCTGCAGTTTCTAGTACACTTTTCAGGTTTGTTTACTCAGAACATACACAGACCCCTTATTTTGTTTTGGAGAGGGGGAAAAATGCATTTGCACAAATCTCTTTAACTGTGTAAAAGGCTGCAGCTGGAGTTATGTTATGCTAAGATCACTGCCCAAAACTTGCATGCTTCAATAGACACATCACTCTGAAAATCTGATGCTGTTTTATCTTCAACAAATATTTAGGGATTGTATTGTTTTCTATATGCTTGACTTTATTTTAGAATCCAATTTTCCAGTTAGTTACTTGTACATCTAATCTATTCATAATAATATTGAAAAATGCCTTCTATCCAACTTCCAAGTCATAAAGATTTTTATTTATTTCTTTGATGTTCTCAGTACCCCTAAAAGGAATGTTCTTCTATTGCTTTAAAAGACTGATGATCACCCCACTATCTTCTCAGGTCCTGCATTGGAAAACAAATCCTGTTTCTTAACTTTTTTTTCTCCAGCATCTTTGTTCCAAAGACAAAGGAGAGCTTCTCTAGTGTCATCTTCTGAGCAAAAAGGAGTGTCAAACAAAGCAACATTCTATATATATAATCAAGCTAGGCAAAAGTTTGACATCTATATAAGACCTTAGGGAAAAATGCTTCTTGTATATTTTGTGTCCCAGTGCTTTGTTCTACTTTAAGAAATTTACCTTGAAGATTTGACATAATAGGCATATCAAAAACTTGGTAGAAGGAATATAATCAGAAGGACTCTACAATAGAAGAGGATAGAAAAGCAGAAAGACCTGTACTGGTGAAGAATTGGGTCCTGTGCATAAAGGACAGCTTACAATCAGATCAGGTCAATAAACTAACTACTATCACAAGTTAATGCAAGATACCTGTGCTAGACCTAAGGAGATCTAAAGTACGTCATTAAGACTATATACCATYGACTGCTTGATCTGGATTTACTCTCAAGTGTGAAGAGGGATCAGAGAGGCTGAAGGTAGAAACACAAACTCTGGTATTGTTTATTTCAAAGAGATGAAGATTATTTAAAAGAAATTTAGGAGGGAACTCAAGTGGTAAAACACTTGTAAAATACTTGTGAACAACATAGAGATTGATTAAAGATATAGTCATGGACTCAGCAAATATATGCTAAGTATCAAAAGACTCTGGAAAGACAAGCTCCTTTTCTCCTCAAAAACTGGTGTGCTTTAAGCAGTAGGAAATTAACAATAAGATAAAGGACGCTATTAAATGTAAGAGTTCTGATTTCCAAATTAAAGTTCTGTTTAAGTGAGGGGAAAAAAGAAAAAAGCTTGGCAAGTAGGTGTTAAACACAATAAGGCAAGCCAAAAAGGATTCTGAAGAGCAGGTTGTTAAAGGCGTAAGAACTAAAAATGAATTCTCTTCAAACACATCAGAGGCAGGACTTGTGAGATAGTCTGTAGGGCCAATAGATGATGGATACAGCAAAGGAAAGCTCAAAGGAAATAAAGTCATGTAGAGAAGCAAAATGAATTCTGTGCTGCTTTGTTCACTGTGAAAGGGGGGAGGACAGAAAGGTATAGAAAAAATTTTGTTTACAGGAGAAATACTGGGGAAGAGGCAGCCTGACTTTTAAAGAGGAGTTACATCTCATAAACCTGTTCCAGTTCCTCAAAGAAGTCACTGGGTGTGCAGGCAAAGCTGATCTGATGGAAACAGTCTGCATAGCATTCTCCAGATGCATCATCAAAGGCTCCTAAAGAAAATAGCCCACCATGCTCTTATGGCCAGGTAATCAAACCTGAAAGTCCAAAAGTAGGCACCAACCTCCATAATGAGGTACCTAAATAAGTGACTATTTTTTTTTTAATGGGTGCGTCTGTTGCAGCTCACTTTATTGGGAAGAGAAGATGTTTTTGGCTCTGTGGAAAATAAAGATGGTTTTATTTAGAAATCCAACATTAGGTGTGCAAGACTGGCTCCTTTGCCAGTTGATCTCCATACAGGGACTTTGCTCCATTTGACTTCAGCTGAGCTGAAGCCAGCTGCAGTAATTGCACAAAATAAAATATCGCTTTTGCCATACATGTATGGAGGTAGGGAAAACATCACTTAGTTCTGTCTTCACACTTCACCTCATCTGATGGGCAGATGAGTAGATTACCCCTGAATTTAAATATTGCGTATTAGCATTCATTTGTTACTTATATTGAAACTTCRGTTAAGAAACCCAAATGTCATTGTACTAGCCACTCTATAAACACATATTAACATATAAACACATAGTAAAGACATAAACACTGTAGATTCAGGAACAAAAAGAGAGAAAGACATAATATACAGATACAAAGACTGGATGGGAGGATCATGGGACATGAGAAAAGAATAGTATTTCCTGCTTATTAATACTAGTAGGATTGTTGCACCAAAACCAATGACTGCTTCAATAAGTCCTGGCTTCCCCAGCAAAATCCTATATGCCGGACTCCTCTAAGATCTGCAGCTCAGGTATTCTTCCATAACAGCACCATTATTGAGGTTTTCCTATTCTGAGGCTAGAGAAAGCAAATTTCATTGTAAAATCTGGTTTCTTAGTTTCATTTTCCACTTCTTGCCTGAAAAATGCCAGTCTATATCACAATAATAAATTAGCCCCTGAGGATGCTAGGCTGGCCCAAAAGCTTTCTCATTTGATACTGCTGCTGTCATTTTGGAAATATTCTTAAAAGAAAACAGAATTTGAAGTTATGCCTGTTTATTAATAGAATCTAGAAACTGCATAGCTAGTGCATTTTCTAGTTTTGTAACAAGCCTTTCTATAAAGCCATTCATGCAACCAGTTATTTGGGTTGAAAGCACTCTCCATGAAAACACCAGCTTTAAAGTCAAGACCAGGAACAGCAAAGCTGTGCCATATTCTTGGCTTCAAATTCTGGTGTAAATTAGATGACTTCATTGGAATTACGCTGAGGCTCAATCCAACCCCCCCTAGACAGAAGATACACAATAAATTTAATGTTGTAGCAAACAAAATTCTATATCAGAGAGAGCAGCATCTCAACAAACCCATCTCCTTTTTTATGGAGTCCTTTTTTGCATGTGTGTAGCTCCTGTAAGCGTTATCTACACCTGCCAATAAAAAGAATTTTTTCTTTTTTTCTTTTTTAACATAATGAGAAATCAAACAGCAAATGCAATTCCTGTAGCTTGTTGCAGCAGTGGCTGGGAGGAGAGGGACCTGCTTTGGTGTGCTGTCAGGTAGGCAGTCTGCAGCCGTTTGCATGCTAACAAATACTGTGAAGTTAGCTGGCTCTCCAGGAGTTTCTAACTACCCTTCTGGAAGATGCTGAGGGCAAAATAAAGGACCTATAAGCTGTAACTGTAAAACTACTTTGTTAGTGCTAGTTTCGTATTCCATTTTCTTCATTTCAATTTCAAGATGTTACTTTTACATGTCCTGAGTATCTTATGAAGAAACATGGGGATTCCTGCCAAAGAACTGAATGGTTGGTATTTTGCCAGAAAGACCTCTGCATGCCCCCGGGATTGACACTCTGTCCCTCCTGTCTTTGCAGAACTAATTACTTGGAGGAAATAAATTACAGTAGCAAATCGGCACCTCATCATGACTGGAATCTGTTCGAAGTAGGCATTTTTGTGACTCATTGTATTTTATAATTCCTTTTAAGATGGCCTATTGAAGAGATCTCAGTAAGATTCATGCTGGTGGGACAAAGTTTGTGGCACACTGCCATTTTACTTTAAATTGCATTGCAGAAGGCTTGCTCTGCTTTGGAAAGGGACTCTGAAAACAGCCCAGAAGAAGGGGGATAATGATGATGGCTCAATTCTTATTGATTCATTCTTGTCATCATGCTAGATTTGCTCAAGTATAAAGATAACTTTTCTACTTGGCAGCCTTGCAAACTCCTCTAAGCATCTGAAAGTCAACCTGGTCTCTCTCTTTTGTTGAGGCTCTTAACCCTGGCCCTGTTTTTCCTATGCAGCTCCATTGACTGCATCTGTGAAAGAAGAGCAGGACTGCAAGGTAACTGCTTCCATGACCCTGCCTTTTTGTGCATCTCTTTGCCTCTAGCATATTCAAAGACATTTTTTCATAGATGGAACTAAGTTCTCAGGTAATATAAAATAAACACAAGCAAAAAGTGTTTCCATTGGAAAATGACTATTGATTGAAACCAAACTTCTCTGAGTAGAACAACAGTTTTGATTCTGCTTTCCATCAGGAAAAATTTCTCAGGTTCAACATGAAACCTGGTCAGAACAAAGAGAAGAAACTGACTCTGCAGTTCACTGTTAGCGGCATTTGGGTAAGATAAGCAAAAGCAAAAGAAAGTTGTCTCAAAACACTGCATAACCCACAGCTCTGTATAAAAAAGAAGGCATTATGGATTTATAGAAAAGCACTTTTTAGTCCAAATCCTAACAGTGTAAAATAGCATCTCCAATGTTAAATGAGTCCATCTGCATGAAGGATCTGTTATTTTGGTAGCAATTGATCTTTGATCAAAAAAGATAGGTATCAAATCAAGGGCCATTTCATCCTTAGCAAAAAAATATTTCACCTTCCACATACAGGGATGAAAGAAAGAAAAGAGGACACTTTTATTGCATGAGGTAATCTAAAGCTCATCTTGGGTGGAGATATTTGGCTTATAGCTTGTTATGGAGTTATTTATTTTTACAAAAGTTTGGATTAAAATTGTTCTCTTCACCCACTTCAGCAAGCACCTGCCAGACTGGGTCTCCTAATAAAAGGACTGTATCTTGCTACTCTGACTCCCTACACACTGACATTTACTCCACAAATCATTACACTGAAAACACTACTCCTGTAACAAGGTAATATTTCAGGTTAACAAAGGTAGCCCTAACAAAGACATTAAATACAAAGTCAGAGTGCAGAAATACAGTTGCTAAAACAACTTACCACAGATTTATGGCTTATTAAGTGAAGGGAGTATGATGAAGTTTATTCTTGCTTTCATAGTTGACAGAGAGAAATTTACTTTCAAACTAATTTTAACTAGCAACTAGCTATTGGTTTATATTTTTATAAATATTTCTTTCCAAGGAAGGAAGATAGGATGAGCTTCAATTTAGGAGACAATGTTTGGAAAGTGGGCAATTCAAAGTATTGGTCAGAACTTTGCGCTCCACTCAGATCCCTGGTTGAAATCTTTATCTTGATACTGACACCGCGTGTCCTTTCATAAATCATTTGACACCTCCGTGGCTTAGTTTGGGCTCCTTCCAAAATTCACAAAAGATAGGCAGTCTGGGTTCCTACAGAATCTCTCGCATGGATGCTATAGCATTAATATATGTATAACCTTTCAGAAATGAGGTAAGTCTGAATTGTTTCTGAAGTGCTTTCAGATGGTAGGTTCTAGAGGTGCTAAAGCAAAAGGTAGTCATAGTTTCTAATTATGGGCTGATAGTAATGTTTATTCTCAGCTGATTTTAATACCTTTGTGTGATAGAAGAGGGGGAAACAGCACATAAATGATCTTTGTAGCAGGCTCTAAATTTGGAACTGGGAAGAAAGAAAAATTACAAAGCAAAATATGCAGCTGGAGTTAGGATCACAAGTGGGAAATAGCAACCTTTACTTAAAATAGGAAATCTATGAGTTCAGCTGCTGAGGAAAAACAGCCCACTAACTGAGAAGAGGAGACCCGGAAAGCTGGAGGAAATCTAGATAAGAGTAGGTAGGACGTTTGACAGAAAACAACAACAACAACAACAACAACAACAACAGAAGATGCAGTGTCTGAAACAATTGATTTCTAGGGAATGATTAAAAGGCAAAAATGTAATTTGTTTTATGGAAACAGTATTAAAACCCAGGAAAATAAAAGAAGAAATCCATTGCCATGGCTTCTATATTGCCTGTGAGCCTAACAATGTGGGAAACTTGTCAGGATCACTTGAGGTTGCATCTAGTAGATCAGGATTCGCCAAACTGTGCAAGATACCAGTTCCCCCACAATCCAGGTGGCCTAGCAGGGAGCTGCCATGGCCAGGGCTGTAGGTGCTACCATGGCAAAAAGGTTTGTAAGTGCTACCCAAAGGATTTCTACTTCTTCTGCTGAGGTCTGGTCTCTGAGATCCCCGGTTTTTCTCCCCCACTTCTGAGCTCAAGCACCAGAGGAGAGTAGGTTCCTCTCAGAGCATAAGTGTACCCTGTCCTGCATTTCATGGTAGGCATAAATTTGTGTGCACCTTCTTACCCAGAGTTAAACTGTGATTAACTTCTACTGAACATGTTAAAAAACACTTTTGGGAGTATTTTGAAGTGGATTGAGCAAAGCACTAGATAATGTGTAAGCCCAGCTTTATCACAGGAATAGATCTCAGTGATCTCTCTGTTTTTTTCCATCTTCCTTTAATAGTAAAAAGCAGAGGTGTAATGAATATTGCTTGCTGCTACAAAAGTGGTAATTACTCCTCCTCCCCACCTTCCCACCCCAGAGTTTACAAAATTTTGTTTATGACTGGTTTGTAAATTCTGTAAAATACACTCACATCCAATTTTACTGTCAAAAGGAATCAAATCATAATACGGTTTAAGTTATATATACCTTTCATATCATTCTGATTTTCCCTTTCAACTATTGAGGGATTGTTCTTACCTTAGCATAACTAAAAACAACTGTGAATAATAATTTAGTTTTATCATGCCGTGTAATATGGAGATAAGAGAAATTATTTTATTGTGAACAGATATTTCTATAGTTAAGTGCATTGATCTTGAAAAAAGCTGTCATCTAGAGGGCCTGATAATAAAATGGAAACTTCAGTCTATAAAAATGTATTAGATAATAATTAATACATAACTAGGGGATATATTTTGGTGTTATAGTCAGACAGTTATAAAGCAGATATTGCTTTTTAATTCTTAGTTTCATTGAACTCTGTGTACAAAGAGCACTATGTTAAATAAATTAAAAAAAAAAAACTAAAAAGGAATCTTTAGGGAAAGAAAAAACCCAAACACCAATTTTGTAACTCTTTGCTTTTGACTAAGCTTGGGAGAGAAGACCAGTGAAAAGAATGAATGGAATGATATACGTTATGTTGTAAAATAGCTTACATTCTCATATCAATTTTTTCAGACTTTCTTGTTTTGTAAAACACGACTGACTAAATGTAACTGCAATGTAAGAGAACTGTAGAAAAGCTTAGAGAAGATTTTGAAGTGGTTGCAAAGCAAAGGGAACTGATAATGCTTTCATACTAGATTAACAAATCTATTGTTTATTACCTCAATGATATGGCATGCTGTGAGGTGCCTATGCTCATGCAGTAATGATTAGCTAGTTGGCTAACTTCCAGCCAGTAAGGTTATTAACACTGTATTGTGAAGGCTCAATGTAAGGTTGATTTTCTTGTACTGTATACTGCATGTAGAAAACTTGTATTAATCAATACAAATTATTCCCCAAACAATAAGACACAGTGGGGGCAAGCAGAAAAGGCTGGAAATGAGGTGCTAGTGCAAAAAAAGAGAAAGAATAAAAAAGGTCACGTGTTCTGTCTCTAATTAATGTTGAAGTCTTTGAAAAGGCAGAAGTCTAGTGGTTAAAACAGGAGACTAACAAACCAATGCTCTGTGTTTTGCTAAGGAACAGGACTGGGATGTAACCTGGGGCAAATCAAGTTTGCTTTATTGTGCCTCAGGTTTTACCTGTAAAATAAGGTTGGCATCTCCCTCGTATGTTCTTTCTGTTAAGTCTTTGGTAGAACATAACATAGATGTTTCAAGCATCATTAATATATAAGATGATTGGCTGAGAAAACTTTATATTGGACAGTGTAATTTCTGCAACAGGAGAACTACAGAATTTAAGATGTTTTATTGCAAAATATGAACATGTAGAGATAAAACTCAGAGTATAGATATCTTACCTATCTTATTGTTGCCTTAGTTGGTCTTCTTTCCCTTCTTTTCAAAGTAATAGCCCCAGGCATGTACTTCTTGAATTGCACATCATGCCATAAATCTCAGAGCTAAGTAGTGTGAATTTGGTACCTGACACTATTAACTGGGTTGGGAATTGAATAAGAGCATGTAGAGTTCAAATGGACTATTAGTGATTATATCCCACCAGCCTGTGGACCAACAAAAAAATGATTCTGCTTGTTTGCACCAATGCAGCTTCTGCTACAATTGCAAATCTGAAAGGAGGAAGAAAATGATTCTGCTTGTTTGCACCACTGCAGCTTCTGCTACGATTGCAAATCTGAAAGGAGGAAGCAAGTCAGGTTGATGGATCAAGTTGGAAGAACTGTGCACAGCCACTGATTTATGTTCAACTTTATGGACTATCAGTTATCCATTTCTGGCCTCAGCTGGCATGTCTGGCTGGATCTGATATATACTTCACAGGTGTGTGGTGGATCAGATGCCTTTAGAGCCTAAATTGGGATTATGAAAAGTGCTATATAAAACATTGCCTTGAACAGACACAGAAACATTGACCAAAGAGGTCTTGGCATCAGCCAGATTTCCATGCAATTAGAAGACTGCTCAATACATTCTGTTTTTATTTTGTTTTTATTCATATATAGTCATGAACTGTAAGCTAGTTCTGCGAGCTCTCAGCACTGAGTGGATAAATTGAGACCACAGTGCTTACCGCTGGTGCTACATTGGTTTGGATTGTATGAGTGCATGCTGTGGCCAGCTAAGGAAGCCATTTGCATACATGCTTATCCCTGAGCATATGAAAGGAACAATAGACATCAATGTGACTATATAAATATTTTTAAATGCATGTGCTGACCCAGGGGGTTACTTTAAGCTTTGATTTCACAAAGCAATTCTACACACACTCCAGCCTTAACCCTACCCATGTTCCACCAAATATTTTGGTACACGCTTAGTTTTAAGCTGGACACACAGATCCACTGACAGCCATGGGACTACTTGTGGGCTTGTGCCTGAAGCTAAGCATATGCCTAATGTACTGCTGACATTGGGTCTGACAATAAACAAGGCTGCTGGTATCCTGAAGGTCCATCTGCTTCCCTGGTATTTAAACCTTGATGGAAGTGGTTTAAACTGACATGTTTTACTTATCAGTTGGGATGGACTGAGGGCATACAACATGGCCAGTTACAGCCAGCATTACCATCTGTCTGGGCTTTCCTAGATGTACTCTTTCTTCTATCTACCATTTTGGCCAGGACTGAATCTGAAGATATTTTATTTTTGTAAATCCTAGGCAGAAATATGGTAGCCCTAGGGTCAGCAGCTCAGTTAGGAAGCTGTAACTTGATGGCGTTCAGTTGTGTATTTGCACCTATAGTTACATTTCAAAAGCTACCCAAAAATCTGGAAGTAGATTACTACTCTGCACAAGTAGAACCTCTTTCACCCTGTAGACCCTTAACTGAGCCAAAGCAAACTTCTTCCAGACCATGTTATCCACAAAATGTTTCAGACTGGTGTTTTGTTTTCAGTTTCCAATATTAAGGATCTGAATAATGTTAAAAAATACTTATATTTAAGCAAAAACTCTTAGAGAGAGTTTTATTTTTTTTCTTTCCCTGAGAATATGGAACAACACCAGCAGTCAGAAAGCAGTCCTTGGAAATATAATTAGCTCTGCTGAGCAAATAACAAAGGCTTTGTTACTCCGCCACACAGCACAGCTAGTAAGTGTTTACACATCCCTAAAGCTGAATTACTACTGAAGCGAATAACTTTGAAAATACATAGATTATTATAGCTTGATTCTTTACACTTTTCACATCATGTAGATAATATGGGGTTGGTGTATGAGGGTGGATGTAAGTGAAATAGTTTCAATGAATATACATTTATTTTGTCATCAGCATATAATATATGAAATGAAGCATCAGATAGGAAATGAAAAAATGGGGAGGAAAAATAATCAAAAGAAATATAATTGAGGGAATGAACAGAGAAGAAAAGTGGATTTACAATGAGAAAAATGTAAAGAACAGAGATTATAGAAAAGAAAACGGAATGATTAAGAACTAACCATAAAATAGTTATTAGAAATACTTAAGATGAAGTCAAAGCTTAGCATAAGGAATAAGYAGACACAATTTCTAAAATGTGACAGATAATAAGAGAAAAAAAATTAAGGGAAAACCCAAAGGAAATTAAAAATAGAGATATGGTAAGAATCTAAATGAAAAGTTTAAAAATTTGTACGTTAGCAAATACTTAGCTATTAGCAATTATTTAAAATTGTTATCAGTTTAAAGGATTATCAACAGAAGTTGTAGATTCTGAGGGAATATTCTGACTTGTTTGATACTATAATAATGAAGGGCATAAACTTAAGGTGATTATGTCTCTAATTAAATGGGATTATTCCTGAGTTAAACTTCAGTTCCTCTTGGTTAGCCCTGTGATACCCTACTTGCCTTATTCTACTTATAAGACGATAAAAAAGGAAAGGTCAATAAAAATAAAATGGAAGCACGTGGAAGTAGTGAGAACTGCAAATAAGTGTCAATTTTAGGTACTGAAAATAGCCAGCTAATGGAAGAATTTACCATGGGAGGTAGCAGATTCTCCATCATTTGAAAAGTTGCAGCTGAATGGATGTCTTTCTGAAATGCATCATTTATCCACAAATTATGTGTCTGATGAAGAAATTATTAAGATTTTTCCTCTGTGGGAAGATTGGCAATCACAATTCTTTTGAAATGAAATATCCTGTTGCCACTGTTTCAGAAGAGCTCCTTGTGTTGACAACCTGTTGCACAGTGATACCGTTTGGGTGCCAGGATAGAGTGACTACTTAGGGGAGAGCTCCTGTAAAACAACTAACTCCCCAATTGCCTGTTTCTACAGCCAGGCAAAACCTAACTAGGAGGTCCCATATTTAATTTAGTTGGTAGCCAATGGCATCAGTGGTACCTATCTCCAACGGCTTGAGGAGAAACATCTTAATGATCTCCAACTGTATTGTTCTTTTAATCATTTTTGTCTACTTGGAAATTGTTCAGACACCATGAGAGGAATACAATGCCTCCTGACCTGTGAAATCTACAGTCTGCAGGTTGCTGGAAATAATGGAATAGTGGGAAAAGTGCTGGAAGAGTGGGAAAATATCACTGCATGTTCTGTTCTTATATGCCTTTCCTAAGTGTTTGCTACTGAATACTGGGGAACCTTTTATCTGAACCAGTACGGTAATTCTTCTGTCCTTTGCTCTTATTTACCATGGTTTGGCTACCCCTAGCACAGCTAGTGTTTTGATTCCTTCCTGTCTGATAGCCTGTAAATGAATTTTGTTTCAGACATCTAACATCCAACATCCTTCATGCCTCAGATATTCTGAATGACTTCTGGAGGTTCATTGCCTCTCTGCAACTCTTCGTAAAACTGATTTAAAAACAGCAATGAAATCTTGTTATCCTTGTTGTATGTCTGAGGTTTGTTGTATTTATCTCTCAAGAGCTACTGGAGACGACAACTAAGGGCCTACTCCACATATCAAAATCTTTCCACTTCTCAAAATCTTTTTTTTTATTCTGGTGGTTTTACTGATGACCTAATTATATTTTTTGTCAGCTTCTGATATATTGGTGTAATTGGGTTTCTGCCATGTTAAGAAGCCTGCCCTTCCCAAAATGTTAGGTATTGATATTAGTTATAAAAATAAAATTAAGGAGATAAAACAGAGCTTTTCTTCACCCTCCTCCCCTGAATAGAACACCAAAATTGAACCCTGTATGAAATCGAAACCATAAAACTCTCTTCCCTCATGCATCTTCTCCTGGAAATGGACAGGTCCTAATCTCTACAGCAGAGAATGCTTCTCCACTAACTTTCTTTTATAAATGAAGAGGGATACAGAGTCTTCTATGTTTATAACAGTACATAAGATGATGTCTTAAATAAACACATCTTACACTTTAGACCATTCATAGAACAAGTACATTCTGAACAAGTGCAGAAAAATCAACAACAGAGAGGAAAAGATATAACCATGTGGTGACTCCTGAAATATGACTGATTCAATCACAACTCAGAAGGATTTCTTTAGTTATATTTTGTTGAATATTTTATTTATAAGGTAGGTCTTTTGACCTTAGTTTATGTTTAGTTAAATGAGGTAAATGATGAACTAGTAGCCTCCTTTGTGCTAGTGGTCTGAGGGCTTTGGGGTGTCTTGCTCCCTTTATTTACCTCTCTTCCAGCTCTCCTAGTTCCTTTTTGTTTTTACAGCAATATTTATGTGCCTTCATCACCAAATATTACCATAAGATATCTGTTTCTACTATGAGCCAGTTAGGCCAGTCTCAAAGTTTGCTTTTATTTTGGTTGAAAACTTGACTCTGGCWGTTTGGTGGTCTCAAGCATCACCCCTATCAGCGATGGCAGGCCCTCTGTAAAATGCTGCACTCAGAATACTTCCCCTCAGCCTGAAAACATTTGGGATTAGATCAGAGCTGCCATAACACAGAGCAAAGAAGCAAAAAAGTCCAGGAAGAGAATCCTGGGCTCCATGGGATCATCCTAAAGGACTAACGAAGGAATCAGAAAAAAAGAAATCAACAGCTGCAGTGAATCATGTGACCAGAAGTTCAATGGGAAATCAGAGTTTATGAGAAAATTTCATGGAACTGTGAGGGAAGATAGGGGGCAGATGCACAATTTCATCTGATGTTTTCTATAGCATAATCTTTGTGCTACTTATAGCTCATAATAATCAGTCTTTTTAGAAAATGTTTTGTATTTTTTTTTCCTTGTGCCTTCCATCACTAGTGCATAAATTATTACTTATAGAGATGTCCTTCCACTATAACAAGATTTATAGCCACTCTATGATTTCTTTCCTTTTAAGTGTTTCAGGAGATGATGTTACTTTTGGGTGCAGTTTTATCACATAGTGAAATTCATATAAGCTGTGAACCTGGATATACCTTTCCTGCTTTGAGCCAGCACCTCAGCCTAGTGCAATTGTTCCAGCTTTCCGGTGCCTGGAGTTTTGTTTATTTGCTCAGACAGATTTCTTTTACAGATAGGTTTGAAACATAATTCTGTCAAATCACCTTCATATGGGTTAGGATTAAAACAACAACAACAAAAACAGAAAGATTTTTTGTTGTGACTCAGTTTTGAGGAATTTGCTTTGATTTTGCAGGTGATGTCAGTGCAGGTTTTCCAGTAAATTGGAGAAGGCAAGGAAAAACCGAGAGTAGTTAAATGCAGCAGCATTATAGGAAGGCTTAATTATGGCTCTTGTGTATCATGGAGTTTCTGTTAATTTTAGAGCTTTTGTTTTGTGTTGGACTCCAGCTTTGTGCAACTCATGTTTCTGGGTTGCCCAGTCAACAGGTCTGGATCCTTTTCAAACTATTCCCAGTTTCCTCACACAGAGCAGTTGAATCCCTGTGTCCTGCAGAAGTGATCTGCCTGCAGAGATGGACTGGTGAGCAGCCCACAGGCCTCCTGAGGTAGGGGAGATGCATCCCTGCTACACTAAATGCTAACGCTCGCCTCACTTTCCAGGAATGGCCAGGCTTACTACTATTAKCCATATCACCTTATAATACCAGATTATCATTCTGTAATTCCACTCACTTTGCTATGTATTCCCTCCAAACATTACACTCGCAGATGGTTAGCATCTCTCCTTCCCCCTTCCTATCATCATTTGGCCATGCCACAGCACATGGAGTTAGTTCCTTTTAATCTTTCTCCATAATTAAATGAAAAGGCAATTTAAATGGAACCRTAACGAAGTCTCTTCTTCTGAAATTAAATATAAAGATAGTTGCTTCTTTTTATGTATTGTGAACGATTAATAAAGAAAAACTGTACCATTTCAGTAGGACTTCAAACAAATGTGCTTTCATCTCGTAGCTCAGGAGAGTGCATGAAGGCAGTTGCTGCTGGGGAGGAAAAGATCTGTTCTGCCTGGTGACACTTGGTTTCTCATTCATGGCCATTTTTCATACCTGCAAAACTGTTAGTGGACTCTTTAAGCAGAGAAGGTGGGGGAGGAGGGAGAGAGGGTTGAGAGGTCTACATTAGCTCATTAAAAACTAAAATACCATTTCTATTTTACATAATTTAACATGGCAAACTATTAAAAAAAAATAAGGTGAAAACTGCAACCCCAAGGCATGCGTTTAAAACATCCTCATTTAGATGCTAATTTTGATTCCTAGTGTATGGCTGGTTAAAAAAAAAAAGCCATTAACAAAGGGGCAGATTACTTAAAAGGCATTATTAGGCAAATATGTATGAGTTTTCTGATACCAAGTGGCCCTTTTATGACTGAATACAGCTGCTAAGTAGAGTGACATGGAGATATTTGTTTTAAAAGGAAAGAAAAAAAAACAGTTTAAAAAAATATAAAAACCAATAATTATATAGAGTGTAAATCACACAGGTAAAAAAAAAAAAAAGATTACTTTAAAAAGCAAGTAGTACTTTCTTCTTTAAATATTTAGAAAATTTGTGGCTCTGCAGGTGATGTATGTTACCAGCTGAATTCTAGGATGTATCTAACATTTAGGTAATAGTGAAACAAACATTAAAATGTTGCTATTTAATTCTAATCATATATCTTGATTTGTGTTAGTAAAATAGCATTGACAGAAAAGTGAAATGAGGAAAATAACAGGCAACATGAGAGGAAAGTGCATTCTTTCCAGCTGAGACTGAACTCATGACTGGCAAAAATAAGGTTATAATGATATTAAAATGAAAACTGTTCAGACAGAAAAGATGTAAGTAAATGTACTGTGCTGTATAAATGAAATGAGTAATAGAAGACAGGCAGATGGTTGCTTAACTGCATCACAGTAAAAGAACAGTGAATAGGTCTTCACTGAGAGCTCTCTCTCTGAACCTGAATAAAATTTTCTTTAACAGGGTAAAGGCTAAGGGAATTTCTAACCCTGAAAAGAAGAAATGCATTCGAAAAGCAGAGCTAATTTTGACTCTGTCTTGGTTTTCGGGCTGTTTGAATAATTTTTGTGTTCTCTGTAAATTATCCAGTTAAGAATAAGGTGCCTAAGCCAGAAGTAGTTAAAGTCAGATCACTTCAGCCCCCAGCAGCCTCAGAAACTCCTTGTGGTGGGTGCTGCGCGACAGTGGATGGGTCATTTCTGCTTGGAGAGTCCAGGGTGCTCCTTGCAAGCCTTCCTCTTGGTGACCAAAGTGCAGTTCAGATTTATTTACATTAATGTGCTGTTTTAGACCATATAATACAACATATATTAAAAATGAGAACAGCTCTTTCTTTCCCTCTATTAGATTTTCCCTTTTTACATGCAACATGAAAACTTACCAAAGCAGATTCTCCTTACACCACAGTTAAAGGAGTTACTCCAGTGTAAAACTGGAAGAACTGTGGGGAGAACTAAACTCGCTGGCACATCCTGTTAACTGAAGCAGGAGACAGAGAAAATGAATCATTTATTATGAAAACCAGATTACATGAATACTTAAGAAGAACTGGATATCTATTCACTTGTATTAGCTGAGCTTTTATATTTCCTTTCGTTAATAAAAGGGTTAGAAGAAAAATACAAGGATTTAGCGACTCAAGTTGCAGCTCTTTAAAAAGATCATCTACTTTCAAAATGCACCAAGACGAACAGCAGAGCTACATACATCATCGTATATAAATTGTTTTCTTATTGCCTAGGAGCCTAAGTAGACAGGTGAATGAAGAGAGACCCTGGAAGTCTTATCCGAAGTGAGTCCCAAAATACTTACTTAACCCAAAACAATTATTTTATAAAGTGTTTTGTATTTGATATTTTTAAAGCTTAGCATTATTGAGTCTCTCTGAATTATTATATATGTTTACTTCTGCCTTCACTTCATAATTTTTGGGATGGAGCTAAATAAATTGAAATTTCAAGAAAAGCAAAAGTAAACTGGCCTAAAACAAGGATAATTCATGATTATCCATCCCAATAGTGCTGCTTTGTGTATTTGCCAAATGAAATTGAAAAGGTGAGTTAACAACGAATGTAAAGCTTTTTCCTAGCGCAGCTGTAAGGTGGAAATGGAAATGATTTGACATTATCCCACACAGCTGAATCCTGGCATGAGATGGAGGTGAGGTGGGGATGGAACAGCTTATGTGACTGTTTTTAGTGTAGGTGTATATTAGTTTTCTGTTGCAAGTTAATGAATTGCCAGGTAGTTAGAGGTTGCTTATTTGTATGTGAAAGGTTATCGTGGCTATGTTTTAAGTGAATGTGATTTATTCTAGAGAAGTTTATGTGAGAAATGTCTATTCTAACTTAAAAATGTGCTAATAATTTCAAGTTAAATCTATTATAGTGCAGAGGAATCCTTAAAAAATGGGGGATGTTCTGCTTCAGGTGTTTATTAAACCTGAAAGAGATATTTGAAGTGTGCTGCCATGGAAGTAAAAGGATGTGGGGTATGTGTGAGTGAATGAATAGGCTATATGCACTACTCCCAGATAAATGCAGGATGTGAGACTTTAAAAGTGAAAAATGGTGAATGAATGTAATATGCGCAATATAGAACAGCAATGAAAATTATAGTTTAGTGAAGAAAAGCCAGTGGAAGTGTGAAATATGGGAACAAGGAGGATGAACACACCTAAGCTATGTGTTGTGAAGAAAAGAAAGATTTAACTTTAGGTGGAGAAAAATCTGACTCTGCTTTATCTCATAATGTCCTCAGAGAGAAGATTAAGGGGCTGTTTTTATACTTAACTCTCCCCTGATTTTCTGGGAAGTTTGTTTTGAGTTATCCCACTGTATGGGAATGGGTAACCAAGAGTCAATGTTAGACTGGAGGGGAAGGAGGAGGGTTTGATACTGCTATTAAAAGAGGAAAGCCATTTAATAATGAAATATTCCATGTAAATTTCTTTTAATCTTTGCATTTTGTGCACTTTTCAAATAGGAGCAGACTAAAGATCTATTGGATAAGTTTATATCTGGTGGGAATCTATAGAGGAAAATTACAAGCTGAATCTATGACTGATATGAACTGGCAGCTTATTTGGCCTGTACATTTTGCATGAGAGTAGCTGTGAACATCAAGTAGCAGGTGAAAGAGGCTGAGTATATATTCTTTTAAGAATACTGTAAAGAAGTTATGTTAGCATGTGCTCAGCATCTCAAACCTGAGATGTACCATTATCCTTAGCATTAGATAAAATGGAAGAGTCTTCCCCCCCTCCCCCCCCACTTAGGTATACAGGTATTCCCTTTGTTGCAGGACAATGGGAGGTTTCAGGAATAAGCCAAGATTAAAGATTCTTTTCTGTAGGTCCTTCTCCTTGCCTTAAAAAATGGTTCAGATGTGATGTTTGTGATTATATGCACTGAAGCACTTGGTTTAAAGGTGGGATGGGTATTTTGGGGCTTAGCTGTTTTTTGTTTGGAGATTGTTGTTTTGCAGTGTTTTTTAGATGAAAATTAATCATCTATGGGCTCTTTTATTTTCTGGTAGGTGTGAAATTACCAAAAATCCCCCTGTCCTCTACAGCAAGGACAAAAAAAGTATTTTCTCTGCTTGAGGTTTGAGTGACGGAGTTAAAAGAAGCAACAATTTGGCTGAGACAGTACCAAATAAAGATGAGTTAAACAAGAGTAGTGAGAAATGAATATTATCAAAGCTGCTGATCCTGGCGAGTGTTTACTGCACCAGTTTTCTATGAAATGTTTAATAATTCTGTTTCCTTTCAGACTGCAGTTTTTATTTCACCTCTCAAATAAGGGGCAAGTCCTGGACAGGAGGTCATTAATTTTCCCCTTCAGTCACCACCTCCTTAGAGCCACTAGAGTTAATAGGGCTGCATATTAATCAGGGCTTTGAGTCCTCTTTGTAGGAGAAAGGCAGGAAGGAGGGGGTCTCTGAATTTACGCCATTAACTTTAGGTGACAAATAAAGACTGTTCTTCCTGCTGGGCTGTCACTTAGGATGCTGGTTACAGCTGCACAGCTGATGCGTTGTATTTTTATGCAGTGGTAAAGATGAAGAAAGGTTAAGGCAGGATGTGCTGTGCACAATGCAGAACTGAACACAAAGAATATGCTCCTTTCCTACAACCAGTCTGCAAATGTCATTTATCTGCGTTGTACTGCTCTGTAAACTGCTCTTACACAGGCATCTCAGAAGCACAACCAGAAGCACCTATGTGCTTGAAACAAAGGCTATTTTTCAAGCGTGGATGTTTTAGATTGCCGAATCCCTATAATAATCACAGAGATTCACCTGCTGCCCTCCAAAGGTCATAGTATCCTTTAAAATATTGGGAGCCAGAGGCTGAGCCAGGCAGGGATGGTGCTGTCACTGGCCTTGGGGATGTTCCTGGAAGCCAATGCCACTGCTTCCTCAGGCGTAATGAACCAATCCTTTAGGGCTGCATGGAGTGAGCAGGAGCACAGCTGTAATTCATCCTTCTTATTTGTCCTTTCTAAATTTGTCTAGCTCTCCCCCCGTCCTGATAAGGGCACATGTGCAAAGAGAAACTATGAGGGAAAGCCAAGGTTTGGGAACGTCTCTCTGCAGACAGCTGCCTGCTACCAGCTCGCACTTTCTAAGGTACCTTGCTTCAGAGACCCAAATATTAAACTAGCTTTTGAAGTGGTGACTTTGATTTCTCATGTCAAAGGGTCTCACGTTTTCTTCTAGAACTAGAGAGAATGAAAACAACTGTGCGTAGCTGAGCTAAGGAATATGTAGCTTCCTCCATCATTACTTTAAGAAGGCAGACATTTAGTAACCACCAGAAATAATACTGTTCATGTAGATAGCCACAAGATAGTCAGCCTGATTGAACAAATTGATGATATTCTTTGCTTTAAACACATGAATAATGCCACCCACTTCAGTCCCAACCGTAGTCAGTAGCGCTACTTATACTTAGGGTCAGGTAAAACTTAATTGGGGCTATTCTTACAGGAGCTGTGAACCATTAACTAAAAAAGAAAAAAAAAAAAGAAAAAAAAAGATAAAAATTCATTGTCCTTACTTAGGCACAAGACAAAATCCTTTTACTTTACTAATTTATTTACATTTAATTATTTTTCCTCAATAGTTGCCTGAAGGGGAAGTTAGAATCCCCTCACTTTGGAAACTGGAAGCAACATTGCTAATATGTTAATAGAACTGTAATTAATGATTGTGCTAACAATAACATAATCATAAGAATATCTTCCTATTTTCTATTTTTCAGATTCCCACAATTTTCCAAGATTTTAATTTTTTTAATGAAGGGATCTTTTTCAAATCAATTTTGTGAAGAATTAGGTACCTCTAATTTTTCTTCCTGCTCCCTAAAATGGAAGACAAAGGAATGTCAGCTTTAAGAAATGTAGTGGGATAAAAAGATACGATCTTCATCTCCTTTAATAGCTTTTCATGATTGGCTGGCATGTTTTGACTGAACTGGAGTGTGGTAACTTTTCTTAGTGCTATGAAACCTCATTAAATGGGTTTCATTGTGATTTTTATATAGAGTAAGTCTTTATTTTCCTAATGATTTATTTTCCTTTGCTACAAGTTATGTAGAAAAAGAGTATTGCATATCAGCAGAGGTTGAGGTTGCATTGTTTGAAAAAAAAAAAAAAAAAAAGTACAGTTCTTGGATCTTCATGAGGATTTATCTATGGGAATTTTCATCCATATGCATTTGATTTGTTCTAGTATAACTAGGCAATCTTTTATCTCTAAAACATTGGTGGTTCTGAATTCCAGGGTCCCTAAGATAAACAGAAATCCAGTTGACTTAAAGGATGGAATAATGACTATTTATTTAAGTACAATCTAACTGCTTTTATTTGCATGTTAGTTTACACTTTGTATTAGAAAATGTTTAAAATATATTTAACTGGAGTGTTCTTTCAGTAAAGTTCACGTGTCTTGTAATTGTGGGAATCAATCTTTTATTTCATATAAAAATAATTCCCATTTGCTTTTGTCTCTGCTGTTAGTTTCTTTCAATTTTTCTGGGAATTTTTGACAAAAGAATTTTAGAAATACAATGACATGAGGTTCATATTGGCATTGTCTCTTGCTCTTCCCTGGCTCACAAATTCACACTAGTGGAGGATGTTAACCTGTTCATAGTACCTCCTGTTATTGCTACAAAGATAGGCTGGTAGATGAAAAGGAGAAAATTTTGATAATTCTCCAGGGTTTGCAAATGGTGAGAGTGGAGCCAAAACTGAGACTGCCACTTGTCATGCTGACTGTTTCCATATGCTCTCCCGTTTCTCTGCCTTTATCTAGTTGTTGTCTCCCGGCTTAATCTGTAAGATTTTGGGGACAGAGATAGTTTTGCTGTTAAAACAGGAAGGGTCTGGATCTGTGAGTGGGAGCTTAGGCCCTACTGCAATACAAATATATAGTAGAAATGAACTGAGTATAAAGCTTTGAATAGGTTTTTTAGCCTCAAAATAATGGACAATGTGAATATTAATCATTCCAATTCAATCATTTTTATATTTAGGCAGTTTCAAAATCTATTTTTGTTGAATAGTCTTAGTTTTGCTCAAAATTTTGCTCCCAATTAGAGAGAAGGTCTCCTGCTGTTGGTAAAGCTTTGAAGCTTTTTTACAGTTAGTTAAATCTGTTAATTTTTTTGAAGTGATTTCTCATGATTAAGGCCCTGAGTGCCCATAATGTGTCAGGACAATAGCTAATTCTGTTGCGCCTTAGAAGAGAGGTTAAGTGGCTTAGATTTGTCAATATTTGGGGGATTTTTTTAGTTCCTAACTCCTTTTGTTGGTAGTCCTTGATGAGCTGGAAGTCAGTTGAAGAGTGACTAACCAGCAGAATTACTTGAATAACTCTGGATGTAGTTTCAGATGGGTTTAGCATGAATTTCAGAGCAAATGGACCCTTTTCCCGTGGCCTCTTTCAACTCCCTGGGCCACCTAATTCCCTTTGTACTACTTACCTAGTGCTTTAATTTTGCCTGCTACATTAACTGGAATTGATGGCAAGATGCAACATGATCTAACAGGCATAAGACCATCCACCAGGACCCGTTCTTGAGTATCTGTAAGTAAGGATTGGCTGTTTTTCTCAAAACAGAAGTGGGACAGTAACTGTCATCCTAAGATAAACTTTATTTGGACAGCAGTTCTGAGAAAGACTGCAAAGGTGTTTTAAATAAGCTGAATTATCTCCCTCAATTGTTGGAGGTGGATGGGGGTGGGAGTGCATGGAAAGTCTGTGAGGTAAAAATGCTTCAGCAGTGAGGAGATGAAGAAGCCACAGTCTCTTCCTGAGACATTTGATTCCCCTAAGACCAGCATTTCCTCAGTTTGAAAACTTGCTTTCTGTGGCTGGGTGACATACCATGGAGTGAGCATTTCTCCAAGGCAGAATTTAGAGTCTCTGTCTGATAGTACAAGGAAGGAAGCTACTGGGAGGTATGGAAGGGAGTCAGTAATGCAATGAACAAGGTTTGGGAAGGAAAGCTGGAAAACTGTAAGTGGTTTTTTGCTCAGTGAAAGGAAAAACCTGAACATCATAGAACTGGGCCAGTGAAACCACAGGAAAGAAGGAATGCAGCAAACTGTTTCTTGAACTCCCATTTTATATGAATAAGATCTTGTTTGTATTGCTTGTTCATTTTGATGGGCAAAAATGAGGAAAACTGATCTGACTTCAGTGAAAGAAAATAATGCTTAGGAAGAGGAAGTTCTTCCATACAATGGGATGATGGTTCTCTTGACATCAGGGAAAAGGTGGTAGGAGGATAAAAAAAAGGGGTGCAAGGCAGGGTCAGGACACTGGTGCAATCGCTCCTCTGGATATGCAGTGTGAAGCAGTACTAATGGGACCTCCGCAGCCCCCTTAGTCCCTTCTCCCCCATGAATCTACTCCTGAAGAGGTTAATAATTCACTTTCCCTCTTTATTTATAAAGCTGAGGGCAAGAGACTAAGAGAATGGGGGAAAGATGCTTTAGTAGCTGGTCAGGCTCTGGTTTTCAAACCCGCCGTTCAACAAGGAGCTTTTCATTTGGCAGCCACAGGGAAGGAGCCATAGAGAGAGCAAGAGAGGGGAAGAAGAGAAATCAGGAGGGAGGAGAAGGAGAACAAGTAGGAGTAAGTCAGTGAGAAGTGGTCAGAATAGCTATCATAGTACCTGTCCCAGAAGCAGCATTTCTGGGACAAAAATAACAGTCGCAACAAGAGCACAAGACTCACTAATAGCACAAATTTTCTAGAGCAGTCTTTCAGCTGTGCCTATATGAATGTCTAAAGGAAATAATTAAAACTATGCAGATCCACAGATCCACAGCATATACAAATCCTGATCCAACAAAAAATTTGCCCATATGCTTAGCTCTAATAACATAAGCATTCCCAACTGCTGCGACTAATGATATTCTAAGTGTCTGACTTATTCCAAAAACATGGAAAATAGTGTGGGGTTGGTCAAAAATATTTGTGTCATATATGCATCTTTTTATATTGAACTTCTTGAGGTTTAAAGTATATATTTGAAGAAACTTTCTGAATACAAAGTCTCTTTTAATCAGTAAAGAAAAGCTTTTTATTTTGGAACACGATGTCAACATTTTTAGCCTCAAGGAGTCTCATGGTTCATGAGATAACGTGCCCTTAAACCATTCATAGATTGGAAGTTGTTCGCGCTGCACTTTGGGACAGTGTGATGTTTGCAATGAAATTCTGTGTTTGGGAAACAGACAGAACGTGTTCAAAGCTGCTTAAAGCTTTGGATGGGACTCAGTAGTCCAGGACAGAGATGGATTAGTGGGCAGAGTGAAGGAGATGTATGATTAATGCGACTGCATTAAAAGATGCATGATAAATGCAATTTATCACATGTCTATCACCGTCACATATGTGTTATATAATTTAATATTAGATAATAGTAGGAGGTTTGTTACCAAGCGGTAGGAGTATGGATGAGGGAGAGGGTGATTGAGGGGTTAGAGTTAGGAGTGGTGTATTCATTGATAAGAGTGTAAAGGATGATAATTATAAAGGGGCTACTGGGTAATGCAGAGTAATCAAATATTGCTTCTTGTGTTAACATGATTTATTGCTTTTCCCTGAAATTAAAGCTGCTCAAGGCATTTTATGTTTAGGAACCAATTTTTGGAAAAGACTTATCCAGTTTTAAGAAGCAAAAGCATGTAGGGATGAATAACCCTACTCTACATAATTGTTCATATTCCTGTTTTGTCCCAGAATTTCACACAGGAAAGTGATGAAATAACAAGAGAATTAAATTTCAGTGGCTGTGCCTTTCCTATACTTAAGTAATGTTGGAACACAGATTGGTGGGATGTTGCTGAGATCAAATAGTACCTTTAAAGCTATCTTTTTTGACTAGACATTTGCTTGTCTGACATGAGAGGGCTTGTATTTAATTGTCTCTTATGCAACTAGATGCAACTATTTTGCCTTGTTAGAAGAATTATTCAGCCTCTGCTTCAGTGTTCTTTTGTTCGCATTGTTAGGCTTCCTAGTAGAAGTCAAGGCATATATTCCTGTTTTGATTAAGAGATGAATGCTTTATTTAATTCAGAGTGCAGCCTGGTACCATTGTGGTGGGATCTTGAAAGAGCAATAGAGAATACTCTTTAGTAGCTTTACAAAAGATTGATAAAGACACTTATTTCATTGCTTTTCATTGGGTGAACTTTCTTCTGCAGGGCAAACACCGAGGAGGGGGAACACCACAGACCTCCTGGGCAAGTGCCAGTGGTTATAGTCCACCCATTTGAGTAGGGCAGGGGGTCCCTGGCCTCTTCTCCCTTGATCCTGGAGAACATCTCAGAGGAGGCTGTGTCAGCCTCCTCACTGGCACAGCCCAAGAGAGCAGCCTCTGCGCCAGCTGGGCAGCAGAAGAGGCTCTGTGACTTGGGGTAGGATGGGGCAGAATGGGGCAGACCAGGGCAAGTGTGTGCATGAGAAAGGCATTGCTACCCACAGTTAGCTGCACCATGGTGTCCACAGCTGCAGAGACGAGGAGGTGGGTGGTGAGGACAGAGAGGTCAGTACCGTTTCTTGGCTGGAGGTTTCCTCCGTCATGTGGTTTTTGTGGCAGAGAACCTCAGCAGAACTGGGACAAGGACTGGGGCAGGTCTCGGAAATAAAGACAAAGAGGTACAAGTACTGCTCTGGTGTTTTTAATCACATGCTTCCTTTTTTTTCTTATGGTTAATTTCTCTTCCCCACTAGAAAGCAGGCTCTGGAGCAGTGTGTCTACTTTGGATGTTGTATTCCTCTGTTTTTGCACTTCCCAGGCAATATTTTACTCTGAGATTTTTGTTGCTTTCTGAGATATATGTATACCAGTAGGATGAGATTTTTCATTTGGATGCAGAAGGCAAGACAGAGATTCTGTTGATGGAAGGAGTGAGAGTTGCTCCGCTCTCTATTATTTGCAGTACTTTTGCAGATGATTTAATATCTCAAGAATGGAAATTTGCACTGGATGTGTTTGACATCTGGGAATGGTTCCTTGGACCAGGGAGAGTGATAACAATTAAACATTATGGAAAAATATGGACCAATGTCTGAACCTGTTTCTTGGCCCTGCTCAATTTAATGGTATAGCCATATCTGAGATTCTTGGATGTACTTCATAAGATGAATAGTAAAAATAGTAAGTAATGGGAAAATTTTAACCACATAGGTTCCTAGTAGATGCAGCTTTGTGAGAAGTGGAAGTAACTCCAAATATTCCATTGCTGCATTCTTTACACCATTTAAAGTGATGAGGAAAGCCCCGATAGCCTTGTTCTATCAGATCTGATGTTAGACTTTGGAAAGTCCCACACCTCCCATCATTTCCAGGGCTCTTATTTTGAATTTGAGAGCATGCCAATGGTTAGTTCTGGAAGGAGAAAAATCTGGTCAGTCTCACAACAATACTATGATGACCTTCTCCAAGGCAGCCACCATCAAGCTCTTAGCTGCTTCCTTAGCTTCGGGGCAAGATCCAGGTCCATCTGTTCTCCATGATGCAGGTATATCCAACCCTTTAACCATGTCTGGGCATTGTTCCCTTCTCCTTCTGTAAGAATGCAAGTATTTGCAACAGGTTTATGGTCCTATGGAGGCAGCTTGCATTTTTCTGTTTGGGATTTTTATCTCTATTTTTATTTTTACAAAATATTCATAGAATATTCTTGTGTGATATGGCTGCATTTGTTTTTATATGAGCCTGCCCTTGTTATTGCCTGATTTTTTTGTTTTAAATGGTCTATGTAGCACTGTCATTGTATAAACAAATATACCCATCACAAACACCCAAGTGGTATTGGGGGAACATAATCCAGTGTAGGCACAAACAGTRTTTAAATGGCACAAACCCCAACAGGAAGGTCTAAGAAACCAGTAGATCACCCACCATCCGGCATTATGGTAGAAACTTGCTCAATTTCTTATCTTAGAAATGAGTGTTTTCATATGATATTAACCTGCAATGCACAAATCATCCATTCTATAGGTTATAGAACAAGTGAGACTGCACAGGAATGACTAGGCAATGTTGCTCTGCAGAACAGATAATGTTTATGCTTATACATTACTTAGAAATATATGTACAGGACTTAAAAATAAGCTCACTTTAACATCAGTGCCTGAAATTATGGCCGCATACAGACAATTTCTTCCAATTACTAAAATGCCTTTGAGAAGGCTTGCCATCACTCCATATGACAGCGCAGGGGGGGAAAAAAACCCCAACTTACTTAATTTTGGAAAGTGTTTAAGAAGGTAATCAGAAATAATAAAAAATCACCATCTCTTTTGGCAATGCCCTCTGATACAAAAGTTAGAAACAGTAGCCAATTTCATGGAGTATTTGAGGAAGTTATAGCTCCACTGATAGCCTTTGGTGGAAATAAGCATCAGACATTAATTTAGCAATGATAGTCCTTTAGAAAGAGAGAAATTAAATAATCACTATTTAATGGCATACTGAAACATTAGAGTCTTCTTATTCACTGTTTACCTTGAAGAATTTTCCATTTCAGCTCTTGCAGCAAATAAATAGGAACAATTATCATTTGTCCTGTTTAGAGGGCAAAAACTATATTTAACAAATAAAATATCTGTCTTTATTTGGACCAAATATGAGACAACAGAATTTGGAAGGCTTGGGAATGAAATTAAAACAAAACATTTAAATAGCTTAATTGACTGAAAGTGTGAATAACAGATTGTAAGTATTTTCACATATTCACCAAAAACACCATAAGTGTAATTTAACATTCAGTGCACAGAGGGATGTTTCCAAAATCATACAGGCTTTGTTTTTTTTTTCATCCCTGGTCTGCAAAAAAGTTACGTGCATGACTAACTGTGTGCATATATATATATATGTATTGTGTCCTCTTATCCCTGGGAACATGATATTTGTATGGTTATATACTTTCCCAGAAGGGAGCCTTTGAAGATCTATGTACATATACAAGTGTGCATTTGTGTGTCTACAGCTGTCATTATCCACATGTAAAACTTAGCTAGGGTCAAACCCCACATCAGCCTTCTATGAATGACCTTCTCAGGTTCACTTGTATTCAAGAAAAGAGTGGGATTTGGCCCCTGATTCAGTGATATCAGTTCAACCCTATTCCCAGAGCAAAGCTCCCATTTACTTATGTGGGAGACAAGGCCAGATACTACGTTTCCACCTCTGACTGCTGGTTGCAAAGTCATGCGTAATATCACTAGAGGTTTTATCTCAGATTCAAAGGTTAAATGCAAGGTCTATCCTTGCTTATAGCACAAAAGAAATTTGTTAGTCCTTGTTGAATACTCAAGGAAAAAATAGCTTGTTATAAACACTCAAAAGTCTTTGGCCTCAAAATTCCTAGGATTTTCTTGAAAGGCTGTGATGCAATGAAATAGTGGTGACAAGTGGTAAGCAAATAAAGTAACCACTTTTATAGCACTTTCTCATAGCTTCCACTGAGTTTATGTATTTGAATCATTACATACCTTTCGTATTTCTTCAAACTCTTGTACTGTATTGTTCCCCTTAGCATTTCTAAATGTAGTATTGACTATAGATTTTATTTTATGCATATAAAACATCTCTCTTCTAGTGTTGTTCTTCTGCTCATGGAAACAGTAGTATTTTGTGAAATTATAGTATTCAGATGCCTTTATTCATGATTTTTATTTAAAAAAAATTTTCAATAGCAGTTATAGATATTATTGTATTATCTTTCCCATGAAGTTAAATTACATTCTCCTTTACCAGAGGTGTACATATGTCTAATGTTGATTAAAAAAAAAAAATTTAACAGCATTTTCTCTAATATTTTGCATACAGAAACAATGCAGCAAGAAAATTATTAATCAGAAATGCAAATTATAATGAATTGCGAATTGCAAAAGCCTGTTAAGTTGCAGAAGGATGTAGATACAACAAGACAGTTAACAAGACAGTGAAAACTGCCAGTTGTTTCATGATAGGACTGTTTGTGTGTGTAAGTGTGAGGCAGAGGGAAAGGGAACCCTGTACTTAAGTGAAAATAATAAGCCAAATCAATCCTGTTATTTTTTTAAAGCATGAAAATCACAGCCCTCTGATGGAGCAAGTGCCAACATGATATGCCATTCCAGCATTTGCAGTCCTAGAAAGATATACTTTTTATACTTAGTAATCTGAATCTTGATATGTTGGAACATCATTACCTATGTTTTTTATCAGAGCTCTTCACAAAAGTTAAATTTAACATCTCATTTATTGGAAACTTAGCTTGTGAAATCTGGCATTTTCATGTTTTTAAGGAAACATGAAAACATGCATTTCTTAGCCTCTATCCTGTTTTAGCCATTCACATTTTCATTTAAATGATCAAATTGGAAGGAATTTAAATGTCATGCCTAGGTATCATCTACAAAAAAAACTTCTTCAAGCTATGGTCATATGAACACCAAATCTATGGACAAGGTGACAGTAAAAGGAAACTTATTTAATATTTTATAAATGACTCTTTTTTTTCTCCCCAAGTAAAACTTTATTTTTGAAGTGCACTCTATATTTTGGATTTAAAGGGCACTTGTCAGATACTAGCTGTGTTTTCAGAAAATACTTATTAATATTCATTAATAAAATGTAAAGGAAAAACTCTTTGGGCCAAATGCAACCCATTTGGAAGAAAGAAATGATTAAGTTGACAATTTCTGCAGATTTCTGCACACTTCCAGGGCATTAACATACCTGCCAAATTATGCCCTGCTGGATTTTCACAGATTTGTGTTTTTAGAGATCAAGCTTCGTGTGATCTGTGCATGTCTTTAGCAAATTTTCTCTTTACATACACATGGTCACTGCTCATTGCTTGTTACCTCTCCTATCAGGGGTGAGGTTGAAATATTTGTTTCCTCAATGCTAGGTGCCCTAGCCTAGGATGGAAAGACAGAATGGGTCCCTGCTGTTCTCTTCTCTGGCAACTTGCTCATTTTTATCCAGTCTAGGAATGCTGTTATGCCTGGACCTTTACCCTTAAGGTCCAGAGGGTGATATGAGGTGTTCTGCAGTGAGTTATCTTGATCAGTATTTACCAAGGATACCAAACAATTCAAAAAGAGGTTAAAAACATTATTAATGAACACCAGATAATGACCAGTCATGGATATGCACTGGTACTCTATGAAAAGGAGCACAAGGGTTTGCACAGATTCAGTTTGTACAAGTTTTGTTTCAATAGCATGTCAGTGCTTCTCTCAAAATAAATATTGCCGAGCTTCTGTCACTGAAGTTGGTTGCTGTTAAACCCTGTACCAAAATGTAACCCAGCTCCCATGGACTCTGGAGGCTGCAGGGTTTGTCACAGAGGTTACTACTAGCCTGGGTAATATTGTAGCAGAGAGACATGGATGTTTCACCTCCATTTTAATCACTGCTTTACCAACTGGCCCTACCTTCCTTTGCAGCTGCCTTGTGGCTCAAATGATAGAGAACCCCTTTCTTTCTGCACTGAAACTCTGGTGGTCTCCAGCCACAGGGGAACATTGGTTATTCTCAGATGATGCTTTCAAATTCTTCCTTGCATGCAAGGAGCAGTTGAAACACCTGTGCTGACAGACTGGGACTCTATCTACACAAAGCATACGGATTCTGACTGATTTTATGAACTTATATATAACTCTGTCATGTATTTACTAGCAAAGCTTGGTAACATACCTCCTAACCTTGCCTAGAAGCAGCTACGTGTCAATATAAGACACCACTGTAATTTTAGTTGAAACAGAGGGCTGATGTCTGGGAGAACTTGTTTATTTCTTTCAGCTATGACATTTGGTCTAATAAATGTTACTATAAATCCCATAAACTTTGCTTACCTATGTACTTGGACCACCATTGCTACAACAATGCTACATTTGGATCATTCACACCAAATGATTCAATCCAGTAGGACAATGAATTGCTATAGAGTGGTCAAGATGAAAGAAATTACTTCTTTCTGGTTATTAGCAAGGTTTAGATTAAAACAATGGAAAATCTTTGGCAGAAAAGAAGTGATGAAGACAAATGAATTAGTGCCTGTTGGTGGAAACAGACATGCTGTCCAGATGGGGGACATTTTTGAGTCCTCTCCTGGCTGAGGCTCAGAGAGCGAGGCAGACCCTTGCTAGACCCCCAGTCCTGGGTGGAAGGAGAGAGTTGCAAGAAGAAACTGGGATTGCCAAAAAGCCCAGCCCAACTCTGTGGGTTTTAACTGGTAGAACAGGAGGGACTTCTGCAAAGAGTTTCCTATTTCTTGATACACCTGTCCCCAAAGGTCAGCACAGGTGATGCTGCCTGGTTGTGAGGAGGGAGAGTATAGCTGTACTGGTGTGAGCTGTGCCATGACATTTGTATGCAGGTCCAGAGAATGGGTCCTGGCCTTGTTTCATTTACTAGTAACCCTTAAGCCTCAATGTTACCCAATCATTTTTATTTGGAACCCCAGCTTTACATTACTTTAGATTTTTTTTCCTAGAACATGACCCATACAGCAGTATTAGTGAATTTCATTCAGTCTGAAACAACAGCCGTGAACTGTTAATTCTCTCATACTGAAACCAAGCCATGATATAAAATGGCTGCTTTTAGTAACACAATATATTATATATATAATCCAGAGACATCTGAATTCCTTATGTTATTTCTTTTCAGAGAAATGCATTAAATAGGAGAATCCTTTGTTTGTCAAGTTTATCGTCTGGAACTGCCTCCAAATATTTACCAGAATGCTGTAATACCCAAGGATTTTGAAGAATTTAGCTTGGACTGGGCTGGAGTGCATAGAGCTGTATTTATAGTTCAGAAATGTGTAAAGGTGACTGGTACACAATGAATATTATGCAGGAGAAGATGTCTGACAACTTTCAAGACACTAAACTGAAGCCAGAGGAGTGAGACATAGCTGTAATTGGAAGGGGTCATCTATCAAACAGCAAAGTTGTTTAGAGAAAATTTCATTTGCAAGTATGCAATTTTTTTGTACTCTTGTGCATGGTGGGCTGTTTTGAAAAACTGAGTATATAAGAAAGCCATGATTATACCTTCAACAAATAAAAGTTCTAATTATACAGAGCATTGGGGTGATATTTTTCTTAGGTTAACGGAATCTAAAGTCTTTCAGAGAGTTTCGCAAGTCCACATGGTAAGGACTGCTGTGTTTTTCACTTGTATCCCTAAATGACCTGTAGATGCTTAAAATATATAGTGGTTGTAGTACCCTACTGGTGACATAACTAAGACTGTTCTACAGAATACCACACTCTACATACCATTCTCTGTCAAAGGTTAGTGTTAGAAGTATAATATTTTGTCCACAGTTAACGTTCCAGAAATTATCCATCAATTCACTTCCTTTAGAACTGAGCATAAAAAACACGTTGATAAATCCAATCTATTGTTGTTGTGGATAGTCTTCCTTTTCTACTCAGAGAAGGCCRTAGTATTTGGGAGGCAGTTATTTTTAGGTAGTCTTTCTCTGCAGAAATGTAGTTGGTTCTTTGCCACCATGAATGAGATAAACTCTGAAGATCTGTAGTCAAGTAAACAAGATGCTTCCTGAGAAACAATCCACCTTTATTGAGGTTATCTGTAGGTTATCTGTAGACAGGGTAAGATGAGTTTGTTTACATTGCCCTT
Source organism: Apteryx rowi (assembly GCF_003343035.1). NCBI lineage: Eukaryota > Metazoa > Chordata > Aves > Apterygiformes > Apterygidae > Apteryx > Apteryx rowi. Next base: position 221,636 of record NW_020451080.1, read on the forward strand.
CGTGCTGCAGAAGCCTTGTTGTTAGAAATGTGCAATTGCAAGCATATAGCTATATGTATTACATAGAAAGACTGCACAAAATAAGCTTAGCATATAACTACYCTGTCCCTAATGAGCGAAGAGGTAGGTTTATGTTCTGGTGGATCTAACAATCTTATTTATGTGTAATCACAAATTCAGCAAATTCACAAATTCAAGATTCTTCATTTTTCTTCCTTCCCCACAATGAAGATAAGTGCTGTTTTAGTGCTTGCAAAATAAGGGTTGTCCCAAGTGGAAAATTTGTGTTTTGGCTATGCCCACAGAATCAGTCAGTGCTACTGAGCTGCCATTTCTTGGCACTGAAGGCCATGCAAGCTGTCTGGAGAGGAGCAAAGGGACCCAGTGAGAGCTTTCAGCATCTGTAGTGCCACCTGAGGAGACTCCTCAACAGTATTTCACAAGGCTGCAAGCTCCATAGAAGTTCTCTCTAAAAACCCTGACTATCTTTGGTTTTGGTTTTCACACACTGCAATGATTTCTAATCTTGGTTGAGAGGTGAGGGAGTCTATATGAGAATTTTTTCTTTTTCTAAGTCTTCTGTTTCTAGGGCCTTCTTCCTGTTTTTAGGTCCTTTTCTAGAGCTCTGGGATTCACAGATCACCAAGGTTTTGCATTCAGTCTGTCTTATTCATGGTCTTACAGATATTACTTTCTGTATGGAAATTTGATTAAAAAGGTTATCCCTTTAGAACAATAAAGCAATAATATAATAATAAATGGCTGCTTGTTTACAGGCAACCATGCTCAATGGAATACAAAATAAGGAGGGGAGCTAAAAGGAATCCCTCCAGTGCTTAAGTGATTCCATATTCCTGATATATTGTGCATGATGCAGGTGGGAGAGAAGGAGTGGACCTCAAGGGATTTATTTATCCTTCAGAATTTAGTGTAATTCCCTTTAACATCAGTGGAGCCTGTCTGTGCTAAGAAAAGTGTTGACTTCATTAGTAATTAAAAGGCCTGGTTTATTAGAAAAATATAAGGCTGGACTGAAAAATAACAAATTTTCACCAATTATTAGAGCAATACATCTACATATGTACAATGTGTTGTTTGAAGTCTTGTCTGTGTCTTGAATAAAGACTTGCTGCGCTCCTATATATCGGGATATTGTATGTGAGGAAAGTTAAATAAAATCTAGAAGATCTTGTCAGGATCCTGTTATACTGACAGAAGGGATGTTCCCGTTATATATTCATTCATTCTTTCATTCATCCATTCATTTGTTTCTAACAATGGCTGTTTCTAAACATTTGTTAGTCGTTGGACTTCCAGACAGGCAGAGCACTTGGATGAATGTTTTATTAGTCTTGTATTTTCCAGTCTTTGAAGTACATACCTGACAGGATAAAAATATTTCCCAGTTTATTTTTCTAACTTTTTTCTTAATTCCTTTAACCAATACTGTAAGAGTGTCAGGTACAAACCTGATAGGCTGGAGAGGAATCTATTGTATGAAGGAACTGTATTTGCAAGTCTTAAGTGGTGCTTGACATCATGGTAAGAACAATTTATCTTTGACTTCTGCTATGAGATGTGGTCCTTGTTATATGAGTGCCTATACAAACAGACTAACATGGTTTTGTCAGGCTGCAGAAAGGTTTTTTCTTTCTACATTGTTGTCTTCTTTTAAATTATCCCATTGTAATAAAAGACTGTTAGCAACAAACCTTGACAGAGTATTAAGCATTCAATACCACCTAGATTTACAGTTTAAATGAAGTGACTACGTCACTCACGGAAAGCCCCTTAGTTTAGCAAACCAGATTTTCACTTGCTTTCGTGAGGGCTGCTAGTAAAATAGCTTCAGTTTGCAACGTAGTTGTTTAGCAGAACAGTAACATAGAAACAGTTCTTTAAATTTATTTTCTTGATGGATGGATAATTTTTCTTTAAAAGGCATCATTGAAATTGTCACCATGTAAGAAAAAAAGAAATAGCAAAACACACCCTCCCTTTTTGAAGGATTATCTGCCCAGGTCAAAATATAAACAATACAAAAGTGCAAGGTCTTTGTTATGCATGAGGCCTATTGGCCATTTCAGAGCAGTCTTCTGTGTCACCAAACCAAGCTGATGACAGATGGCGAGACTGTCCTTGTGAATTTTTCACCTTAACATGACAGGCTATATGGAAATGTCCTGTGATCACTGGGGATTCTCCAAATGTCCCTCGATAATCGACACAAATGGGAATCATTTTTAATTTGGAGCCTGGAGCAGTTTTAAAAATTTGTCTTTATGTATAAACTCTATATACTATTTCGCAAGAAGTCACTATTATAATGGATGAATACAATGAATTTCACACTGAATTTATAATGATCTTTATTTGTTTAGTGAAGAAAGACAGTTAGAAGATAAGTTCATTATAGAAATAATACTCTTATAAACATCAAGAAAAACAAGCAATTAATCAAAAAGGAACCTGCAGCACTTTGTAATCTGTATTCAGGAAATATATTCTGGTCCCACCAGGCACCTCGACAAATTTTGATCAAGTGTTTTTATATTCTGTTAGCTCTGTTCAAGAGGCAGAATTCTTTAATTTTGCATTGCATTTCTTTTCAAAATGAAAACATCTGTGAAACCAGGGCCAAATGTTGTTCAGTGTAACTTATGCCTGACAACATCAGTAAGAATACTTGACGTACAAGGCTTAATCCTTTAAAAACCTTTAAGTTTCTCAAGGTTAGAGCTGCCATACATCAGAGAATGAAGTGGTTCAGTCTCCACCAGGGGAGCAAGGAGCCCACCCACAGATGGAAAACTGACTCTCCGTCCAGACCCAGTTTTGTGTGCTATCAGCTGTGCTCCTTCTTTTCTCTCAGACTGTCTTCTTAAAAAACGGCAATTTGGAGAAGTGCGTGTGGTTAGGTGGAAGCTGTGATGGGACTCTGGGGAGGGTTGAGTCATGACCTTCTCACTGGGAACTGATGTGTGACTTCCACAGTGGAGCTGTGAAAAAAGAAAATCTAGTCTCTGTGGTAAATGGGACTAAAAAGGACTGAAGTTTGGGTTATGGTAAGGGCTGGGCTGAGGGGAGAGTTGCCAGCTACCATGATGTCTTCAACTCCCTATGTGTGCTTTGCCAACACCAACAGTGGTTATAGTAGACTCTGATGGCAGAAGGTCTTTCCATTTTGGTTGGAGGAATAAATATTGAGATGCTATGCTGATAAAAAACAGAGTACAGGCATGTAATATTTCATGCTTTCCTTTGACCTTGGGCTTGGATGGCAGTAGGGATTCCAACTTAGCAACTTTCAGGAACAGATGCTGTGCATTCTTTGTATTTTTTGCAGCGGTTGTTTTAGCATTTCAGGTAGCCATTAGTTATGTTGACTAAAGGTCCTGAAGGTTTTTTAAACAAACTTTTTATTTTTTAAGGGAAAATTTCATTATGATTGTATTGTGTGACTCTAGTTTAAATGTTAGGCTCTGTACAGTACTCTCTATGTTTGCTGTTTTGTTCTGCTTTACTTTATGTTTAAGCTATTCTAATTATTCACTGAGAGTCTGAGAAAGGACTAGATAACACAAACTCAGAGAAAGTTTTGATGCTGAATTAATGTCTGAACTGAATCAATCTCATCTGTACTGTAATGAACTTTGTCTTTCATATGCTCAAGTAATTCATCCTGATTTTCAAAGGTGCGGTATATTCAAACTTTGAATTGAATGAGAGTTTTCAGTTCTCAGTCGCTTTGAAAACTGGACATTTCAGATTTGGGTGTCCAACTCATTTATGTGCTACCTGGGTTTGACAGTTTTAGCATCTAAAATAGATTTTGGAGTTTGGCTAATTCTCGAAAGCCTTATACATAAATATGTGTATATAGATTCCTAGCCTGCATATGCAAGTGGTTTAGATTCAGTAGAAAATCAACTCTGGGAATTTCAGAATAAAATATATACTCTATTAGTGTTTATATACTGAACTGATATCTCTTCAGAAACACAGAATGAAGGAACTGTGTTTGTTTATTTATTTATTTTGGGGAGAAAAAAAGTTAGTTTTGACATTTTTTCCAATCTAGCTTTTAATGAGAAAAAGTTTGCTGTCATTTCTTCRTTGTCAGCATCAAGTACTGTAATTTGCTCATGTAATACATTGTGGCCTAAAGGTATATTGCCAGCCAACAGAGTGATTTCATAACAAAAGAATCAATAGCTCATTATTTTTGGACTCAGAATAGTTTGCATGTTGCTTTAGAGATTTCATGACATTTAGGAGATTATTTGCAAATTAAAACAATCTTTGGATCAATCCATTAAATTGTCAGTTAATCTTCTTAAATTACACTTTGTTTTAAGCTCCATGTAAAAAGAATATTAATTTTCTTTTTTGCAAAATATGAGTAGAAGTTTGGATGACAATGTTAGATTCTGAGTGGTTGTTCTATTACATCTTTCTATAAAGTATCAACAGCAAAACAGCGTTAGAGATTAAAAGTCATCTAAATTATTTGGTCTGACAATTCAAACACATGGATCCCCCTTGAACCATGTTGCTGTGACTTCTGTTACACAAGAACTGGGCTTGAATTAACTTTCTCCTCCAAATTCTCTTTTTCACAAGGTATACAATGCAGAAAAGCAAGTTAATAAGTCTCCGAGGAAAGGCATGTGACTTTTGAGTTAAATTACACAAATGTAACTTTTTCAAAATCACTTTTAGTATTTAGCTTTTTGTGAGCTACTAAATATGCACCTGTGCAAAGGCCACCTTGTACAGCCAGTCCTTCCTACCCCCACTGAACTCTATGGGCCACTTGGCTTGCAGGCTTGGGATCCAAATTTACGGTGAACCTCTGGTTAGGTAGTGATCAAGGCTCCTTTGTGTGCAAGCAAATTGCCACACTCGTGCCAACATCCCCTAAAGCTACTTTTCCATGGCAAGGCTTTTTCCCCCAGCATATGCCCACCGTTTTGCTCCCAGGACACTCGTCCCTTAGGCACACTCCTCTCCTTAGGGAGAGGAACAGCAGCCTCAGAGCTGCCTCAGCTTTTCTGGTTGCTATATTGCCCCTTAACTCGTTAGCAAAGGAATGGTTCTGCGTACCTGGTCCTCCCCACAGCCTCCTCTCTTCCTTATTAACATCCCCGCTCCTCAGTCTTTCACCAAAGCACCCCCCATGATATGCAGAGATGCTCCCTGTGTCATGCCCTTCCCCAGCTCTCTTGGCAGAGCAGTTCTCTAACTTTATCCCTCAGTGCTCGCGTGGGAGGGAGGAGGGTGATTTTGTTCTCATGAGGTTACTCGGTTTGTTAGCCTGCAGATTGCGTGGCTGTGCATAAACTAGAGAAGTGTAGGCAGCTACTTTCTCTTATATTTCTGTGGTTGTGTCATTCCAGCATCTTTGGGCATTAGCTGGGGAAATAACATAAAGAACAAGTGCTGGAAAGATTTTTAGCCCAGATTCCTCTCTTATTTTTGATATCCAGCACAGTGAGTTTCCCTGGCCTGAATTTCCATGGAAAGCAAACTTAGAGGTAGTAAGTGAATTTCAAATTTGCAGAAACCACTTTCAGAACATGCACACTGCAATGTTCCTGTCACAGGTTTCTATCTGAATAAGCTGGAAAACAGAAAGAGTATCCTGGTTAGACTAATTGCAGCTAACTAACATCACCTGACTAGAGACTACTGAATACTTCTGGCCTGTGCAGGATTGATCCATTGAATGAAAAATAATGGTCTGAGTGCGCCAATGAGTAATGTTGAATAACAAATACATTGGAAAATATCTCAGTGACCCATGGATTCTTTAAACAGAGTAAAAAGCCACATTTGCTTGGTATCTTTACTAGAATTTATTGCCTCGACTCCACATACTTTGACTATTTATTTATTTATTCATTTTGTTAGAAATTATTATTTAATCATGTGACACCAGAGATGAAATTGTGGCTATATAGATGACCGTGGCAAAACTTTTGCAATTTGATTTCATCTTTCTTGATCAACATGCACAATCAGTTTAATCCCTCAGAAAGTTTGCCATGGACTTCAATTTTGACATTTGCTGTATTTTCCATCAGTATGGTAAAGCTTGTTTGCTTCAAGTACTGAAACTGCTTAAATGCATTTATGTCCTAGATAACTTCTGACCACCTATTTTAGAAATGCAAATTAGATTTAGTTCACAAGAATACTCAGTCCCACAAAGTCACTATGAATACATTCTTCTTCCTCTTGATACCGTACTAATGCAAATAATTAATTCTGACATAAAATAATATAAGAAATAGTTCTGGATAAAAGCTAGTATTTTGTCCTCCAAAATCTGAGTGACTTGAAAAGATGTCATCTACTTCACTTGTGAATGTACTTTACTGAGTTGGTGTACTGGGGTCTATGTTTATTCTGTGTATATTCCATTAAACTTCCAGTATTTAAAACTGTCACATTCTTTTAAGAAGACTTTTTTTTGAAATAATTTCTAGTGTATTCAGAGTTGAAAACACCTTTAAATAGGTTTGTCATAAACACACAGGGGAATACAAATATATGAATTCTACTGTTAATGTTATTTATTATTTGTAGTGTGGTAGCACTGATGATTCACTAATGTGCTTGGAGGTGTATAAACACAGAAATGAAGCATCCCAAAGTACTTGTAACACTCTTCTTTCTTTCTTGCTAATCCCCATATGATTTACTGGAATGCTTATTCACTAGACAGAATCAATACCTGAAATTTTGCTTTTCCTAAATTGAAAGCCTGCAGCTTTCCTGGAGGTGTTAAATATCCCTTAATTTCTCTATTTTAACTATGAATATATTCGTTTTTAATGGGAGCTCTCAAAATTAGAAGCTTAAAGCATGAGCCTTGGCTGTATTGTATATGAATATAAAGGGACTAATTCTCTGAACTGGCCTGTGTTCATGAACTCTGTGCAGCTGCTCCCTTATGTGATAACCACAAATTTGCCCGATACCAACTGGAAGTCTGAAGAGCTAAAAGCAGAAGTACTTCAGCCTGTGCTGAAGTTCTTGAGTGAAGCTTTTAGGAGCTCCTGTCTTTCATGGCCTGGGGCCAACTGAACAGTTGTAACACATGTTAACTAGAGGGTTACACTGGTGCCTGCCCAGATCTTTTTTTCCTTGTTGCTATTCTCCCCTCTCAGTGTGCTGCTCTGGAGGGGAAGGAAAAAAGGGGGAGGTCTGAGAGCAGCACTAATAACATGCCTGCATTACCATCTCTGCCAACACAAGACATAGAAAACCTGATTTCTAACTCAAAGGTGGTGTCATTTTCACCCTTGCTTGCCAGAATGGCAATGGGGGAAAAGGAAGGGGGGGGTCTTTGTTTATATCAGGAAAACTCAACCCTCAGCTAGTCGTGCTTGTTCTCTACTGTTGCTGAAGAGCTGAGTTCCTTGTAGCCTGCTAGGATTTCCTCTGTTTCTTCTTTCCACTTCGACTTTCTCATCCTCTGTCAAAGCCCAGATGATCTCAGTGTCAGAGTGGCAGTGGAAGCAAACTTGTGCCTGCTACTCAAAGGAGAAAAACAAAAAGTGCTGCTTGGGCAGCATGTTTCTCCTCCCACAGAAGGGGCAAACAAGAGTTTGCCCAGGCTGAGCTCTCACTGCAACACTTGCAACTTGTATTTGTTTTGTAACCAAAAAGAAGGATGCTTATTGCCAGAACTTCTTTTAAYAGAGAAAATAGCAGAATAATGTAATTTCAGAGAGAGATGAGAAGGGCAACAGGATGGCTATCTTGACAATAGACCTTGCTGCTTTGATTGTCCTCTGATGAAAGCTTTTCCTTTTCTCCTGCTGCTCCTTTTCTGCTTGCTGCTGTTACATCCTCACCATACAACGTGGGATGCCATGGTTGGGTCCTGAAAGAAATGTAAGCATGCTAAAGCTAATTGCTTTGAGTGCAGTGTCATGCAAGTGCTGCTAGGGTATGCATGGTCGTGGAGCTGTCTTGGTCAACGCTATCTCTGCATATCACAGTTTGGACATGCCCAGAATTATCTGCTTAGCAATTGCCAAAGGTAAGACTGTTGGTTGCTTTTCTCCTGCTGCAAATTTCTTGGGAGAGAAGAGGGAAGAACTGAGGCAGCAATGCAGTCTGCTCCTCTCTCTTCTGTTCTTGCCAGTTCCTGCCCCTGGTGGGACAGAATTGGTGAGCTATAAACAACAGTCCTGATCACCACATGCTGCTCTCGTGAGGCTGTCTGCAAGCACCCTTTTGCACAGCCCCTGTTTTCCCCAGCACCTAAACATTTCTGTTGAAATACTAAAATTATGGAAAGAAATCTCTCTCTTAGAAAAAAGGAAAAAAAAGCCCAAAGCGCTGAGGTCAGCCAGTTCCAATGTAAACTCCCCCCTTCTCTCTTCACTCACTGGATATTTATGATAAATTGAGTGCATCTTATCTGTGACTTGCTTACATAATGAGGTCGGTTTTTATTATCACATCACTGCTYTCTCTAGAAGGAGAAAGGGTGAGCTTAGGTTTTAGATCTTTTGTAATTACAGGAAAATATGCAGCTAAGTCATGTTCTCCTCACAGGATTCTCAAAGCTTTTCCATTTGATCCTTCTTACTATTTTAAGAAGAAAGTGTTTGGAAATCTGTGTGCTTTTTATTTTATTTTTTATTGCTCTGATGCTTTAATAATGCACATTGTGAAACTGTGCTGGGCACATGATTTATGCCATTCCTACCTGCCTAGAGACATAATGATGAAATATCACAGGGAGTATTTTCTCCAAGTGATGCATGCATGAAATTCCCATTAATGTTAATGTGAGTTGTGCAGATCCACTCAGAGAGTGAAGAGAAGGCCAAAGATGTGATAGTTACATTAGGGCTTACGTCTTTCATGGCAGGCAGACTCTTCAGTGGCAGGCAAGTTTCTCCGAATTTAACAAAAAGGCATCTTAAAAAATGCCACTTCCATATGATATGCAGATGTATCACCACTACGTTTTATGCCTAAATCTTACAGCTGTAGCTGATCTTACTAAAGAAACAGGCTTCTGTTAAGTGTCTTCCACAAAACTAGTCTCCATAATTCCAGAATGATGGCTGGAACTCAACAAATGATTTTAATAAATTGGCATAAGATGAAAATCAGGAAAAATGAAACTTAAAGTATGCCCCCAAACGAATCTTTCTAAAGGCAGTAATGAGGCTGAATTAAACACCCAAGGCAATATGGAAAAGACTTTGAATCTAAATTCCTTCCCTGTTTTCTGTCACCAGCATAAATTCAGTGTGAATGTGCGTGCAGCTTGGAAAGTAGGCTAAGATCCAATGTCTGCACTTGCAACATCCGGCACAAATTCTCTACAAGTGAAGAGGCAGGTTCTGTCATTCTGTCACCTACTGTCCATGAGCTTCATTACTAATAGTGTGATTGTTTGCACTGATCAGAAGAAGGAAAACACGCAGATTTTGAGGAATTTGTTAGAATTTCACAGCTTACAACAGTAAAATAGATATATCATTTTACAGTTGTTATTGCTTTTCCTGAGATGTTATTGAACAGCATTGGTCAGCATTCAGTCATGAATGGATTAAAGTCTTGACTGGTTCTAGAAGGTCTTTTTAAAAGTCAGCCGTGTCAAAATTGTTTAATATTAGGATATTTGGTTATATTTAGGAACCTTAATAAAAATGGTCTGATTTTCAGGTGTGCCAATTAGTTGCCCTCCAAGTTACAAGAGCCAAAACTGTCTAATAAAATGACTTTTTAAAATGTTCCAGTGAAGACGATAAAAATTCTGGGTCCTTGCACGCATTCTTACAAAGAACATATTATGGGAAAACTCTCCTAACCATCTCTTGTGAGATACAGCAGGAAGGAAATTTGGTTGCACACTGAGAATTATTTTATCATAAACATTCATGTAAGTGATGCTCACTATAGTTTGTTCTTCATAGCTGCTGATGAATTAAAGGTTATTATACAAACAGCTTCAGGCCCTGATATTGGAGGTACCTGGGCTTTTACAGACTCTGCTACGAGTGCTGAGTGAGTACATTGAGGCCAACAGGATTTTGTGGCTATGCCTGCCCAAAAAACTGAGCAGAGTCATGGCAGGGGCTTGAGCACTAGCCCCTGAATGTCTATAGTGTTTAATTGTTAGCACTTGTCCTTGGCACAATTTTGGCTTGTGCCAAATAGTACTTTCACAGACAAGGCCTTGGCATGTTTCAGAGAATAACACAAGTTAAAGGCTGCTCTAAGTCGGCAGACTGGATTAGACCACACTGGAGAAAAGGAAAGAGAGTTTAGCTAGATGGCTGTGAGCCATTATGACATTTGCCTTCAGGGTGCTCTAGCTTGTTTTATTTATCAGCGCAGACATCACCTGTAAAGTCTTGTATGTTTGCAGCAGTGGGATGCCTGTTAGTAACTAAGACAAAAATATCCTGATCTCTTTGAAGCTTTTACATGCACTGACCTGAATCACTCATTTTCTTTTCCAAGGACTTCATAAAAAAAATCAAAAMCATATGAATTAAATCAATTTTATATCTCATCTCTGAAGTGTTCAGCCGATAGTCTGTCAGCTAATCCTGGTTGATCTCTTTCCCAGGGCACCTTGGAGACATAGAGAAGCTTGCTCCAGGCTAAATTAATTATTCTAGTGACGGTGGCAGCTGCATGATCCTAGCTGTCTTCTTTTCTGGCCACATGATAGCAGTAGGGCTCCAAGAAAAAGGGCCACAGGCTTCATGATTTAATCTAGCAATGGGGACCCACTCCTGACTATAATTGTATTTGAGACAACCCTTGAGCAGAGTGTGGAGCATGAGGTCCATGCAAAAGCCCAGGAAGTACTGGATTCACTGGATATATGATTAGATCTTTCTATATTGTGTCTGCTGACATTCACAATAAAGAAGTGGCCCATCTAGCCCATAAAGTTGGGCACAACTGCTGTACAACCATGTCCTTGACTACTCTCCAAGAGCTCCTTTTGAGTACATTTACTCAAGAACAAATATTTGATTCTGGAATGTCTGGATTTTTCATTCTTTCCTGTGTACCCTGTGTTTTGGACTAGAAAAAGATGATAATTTGATTCCGGTAAGAGTTAATTTACAAAAGTTCCTAACTTAATACATGTGTAGGCACCTAATTCCAAATCACTGCTCAGCTATTGTCTAACCCTGCAGGTGCTCAGGAAGCCTTGGCACCAAGGCTTCAGCCAAAGAATTCCTAGCTGCCTTCATTTCTGTTACTTGGCATGATCTCCATCAAACAGGGCCCCTGAATACACCAGACTGCTCAGTGCCTAAACCATAGCAAGATCCACAAATCACGTGTGTGTGTTTCTGATCGTGTAGGCAAGTCCTGATCTAATACAATATTTCAGAATGTCTTTAACAGCTTGGGTTACAAATAATACTCAGTGACCCATCTCAAATGCTCAACAGCCTAGTGCATAGAGAACTCATGCATAATACACAGGCTCATTTTCTTCTCCTGCTTACTTTGGAACACAGATTTGAAGCCGCATTTTACCCTCCACCAGAAAATCTTATATCAGATTGAGAATGCACCAGCTATCACACAATAGCACGCTATAAGATGAATCTCTCATGCCCTCTTGATGAAAATAATCTACTTAATACAAAATACTTAAAATATTCATAGTAAATATTCAGGCTCCATAGCTTAATGATGAGGGCTCTTGCCTGGAAGACTGGGTTTCTAATCACTGCCCTGATGAATAAACATCTGAGATTTACAGATAGTGGACAATGCCAAAAAGAAAGTACTCCTTTCAGAGTAGAGTGCATTATCTGCGATTATTTAGCCAAGAAATTATTAGAACTTCCTTCAGCTTCACAGGGGCAAATTTTGACTGGAAAGAGCTCTGGGAGGAAATTATACTTGCAGTGTAGAGATACCGTAGTGATAGCATTCTATATAAAAATAAAAAAAGAGCCTAGGTCAAATTCTTTAACCCAATCTCAGTATTGTTGTAGCCTACAGGAAAGATCTTCAACTAAAATTGCAAAGTTAGACTGACAGTCATGCTTTTGGATGATTGCTCCTATTCATCAGACTTCCAGTCCTTAGTCAAATCAGGATGAAGAGGGTTATATATTTTTTTTTTTGTAGTGTAGGCTAAGAAAAAAAAATGTTGTCCTATTCATTTATTATCAAATTTGAACAGTTTGCTTTGGAAATGCTAAGAGTTACCCTAGCTGAACTCCCTTCTTTAGGCAGTAACTAGTTCAGATTGCCTTCCCTGGGACTCTAACATCAATAAGAAGAATGAGAGGTAGACAGGCAAATGTGCATTAATCCATTAATTTAATCTTCATCTTCAAGTCATTATGCTAAAAAAAAAATCAAGATTCTGATAAATTAGACTTTTTTACTTTTCTCCTACGACCCACTTAGAAATCCAGAAGTCATAAAGTTTTGCCTTGTCAAAAGCTGTAACTTATGGTGGCACAGCAATATTTTTTACTGTCCAGATAAAAAAGGAAATTACTAACTCCATCCTTGCCTGGTGATGCAGTTAGCTTCCTGAGATCTCAGTGCTTTCACTTCATTTAACATGAAGAAGTATAAAACTGACGTATAAAAATTCCCTTGAGCAATCATTCATAATTGTTAAAAAAAACTTTTTGTAAGATTTTCTGGTCTATCCACACATTGATTTTTATGCAGAAAGCATCTTTTTTTTATATATATAAACAAAAGGTCCTTTCACATTTGTTACATATCTTTCCATTTCAGTTTTTCTTCATTTGTTTGTATTTTGATATTCAATTTAAATTTATCCTCTATACCCTTTCTTTGCAGTCTCTGAGATGATCAAGTGTTGAGATTTTAAGAATCTTCTGCCTTCTCCAAGTGTTCCTGGAGCTGCTGGCATTAGTAATGAGACTTTTTTGCTTTCTTTCTGTAAAATCATCCAAACATTTTAGCAAAGTTACCATTGCTGCTATTTTATAAATCCAGCATGCCAAATTCAGTGAGAGAGACTTTAGTACCCTTCAGAAGGAATTCTTGTAAATAGGCTACAAGGATTTGCAATCTGTAATTATGGAGCTTATAAACTTTGTGCTTTGAATACTTAATTTCTTCTGGTAGGCTMTCTGTACAAGAAGGCTATGGAGGCTATGGAGGACCCTCTTTTACCCCTCCTGGGAAACCTGCATGCTCGATCACCTCCCTGAAA
>NW_020451080.1:237361-352438 GCF_003343035.1 Apteryx rowi
AAAACGCGCCTGGATGCAATCCTGTGCAATGTGCTCTAGGTGACCCTGCTTGAGCAGGGGGGTTGGACTAGATGATCTCCAGAGGTCCCTTCCAACCTCAGCGATTCTGTGATTCTGTGAAGAGTTGATACCACGGTGATTGGAGTTCATAGATATAAGATACAAATGTGAAATGTGAATGTGCAAATAGTGATGATTTGTGCGAAGCACTGAAGTCAATATCAATGTCTTCCAAATAATACTGAGTGTGTCAGATCTGAATGACAACAGTGACATGAAGGAGAACAGGACAGTGTTTGAAAAAGAGAAAGTGAGTTAAGTTGGCTGATTTTAAAAGATACCACTAAAGGCTTGCAGATTGCAGCTGACCAATTCATAGGGCTTTCACAGAAACAGTATGTGTGCTTTTAGACTGTATGCTACTGCAGCCATGTGAATGCATCAAAATCTCAGCTTTTAAAAGTAAGAAAAAAAAATCTCCCTCTATGGTTGTAAAGAAGAAGCTGGGAAATGGATACCAGAAGGCTTAAGATAGAAAAGTGAGTCATGAGACATAAAAAAATTAAAATGTAATTCTGTTGATTTTTATAGCAAGCTCTTAGCTCTTTGATGTCTGCCTGAAAATCTATGAACAGTTGTCATACAGGGACCTTGCTGATGGCATCCAATGCCTCTGAGCTCCTAAGCTGAGGGGGAAGAGCCTTTGAATTCAATATTATGGTGACAGGTTAGTTTATCTCATCCCTTTCTCTCTGTATCTGTGGCTTCCATGGAAAAGAAATGCAGATGCCTGTCCTACGCATGACTCGAGCAGATGAGGGTAGGGTAAGCCACTGACACCATTTAGGACACAACTAACCATATATTTTTAATTTTTTAGAAGTTAAATGATGATTACATGGGTAGTCAGTGCAAGACAAAGGCACCTATCAAAGGCAATTTGACTAACCTGTACCACATGTCTGTCTTAGAACGGGATAAATTACCCTTGCGAATTGGCTACCCTTCCTTGCTGACTGCTGCCAGAACCAAGGCAATTGGGTCAGACAAGACACATCTCTTTCTGGTGCTTCATGTTAAGTGAGGGACATCCACTGTCTCTTGCATAATTACAAGCCTTTAAACTTTATCCAGCAGTAATCATGGTTGAAGGAAATTCCTCATGTGATTTCTGCAAAGCTAAATGCACAATGTCCCACCTCTGTCATAGGGTGGAAGAAGTTGTTCATTGTCGAGGTACTGTATTAAAAAATGGCATCTGTAGTGTCAGATATGCAAGATGAAGGCACTTGAAGAAGCATACAGAGAAATCAGAGGGTCTGGCAGTAGTATCTGTTTTAGTTACCTAAGCCTGAGCATGGTAAGAACCATTGAACCTACCAAGCCAAATACTGTCAATTTAGCTGTGGAGTAATGTGTTGCCCTACTCTAACGTGAGAGGTGGAAGGGACACCTTGCCAATTACTCAATTAGCAAAAGGTATTTACTAATAACACAGGAATAAGGAAAGAGACCTTTTTCATACGAGGAAGTTGACAGGACACAATCACACCTGACTTGTTCCTGTAAACCTTTGCCAAATCTGGACACATTTCCCAAAGATGACAAAAGGCAATTCTTCATGAAAAGATCACTTGACTGCCTAATTCCAAGTCCCTGTGCCAAGCTTTTTTTCCACAAGGACAAAACTGTATATTTTTCCCTAGTCAGAAACAAATGACTATTTTTGATTGAAATCTTCCAAGAAAACACAGACTGCCAGCCTGAAGTAGTTACCAAAAAGTAAGTTGCCAGCCCAGAGGGTGAAAGCGAACAAAATTATAAGCAACTGAAAGCAAAGTCTTACAAAGAGAAGTGTCAGGCAATCCCAGGGTTGGAGTACCTGTCAGTTCCTGCAGTTAAAAAATATAAAAAGAACATGAAAGACCCACTACCATTGATTATTGGTTTTAGACGTTTTAACAGGTAGCTTGCAAATATATATGACCATGACTTATATAAAAATGATGTTAAATACATTGTTGCAAGCATGATATGATGTCTAGAGATCATATTTAATAAGGCATCGTATATTTCTTCAGGAAAGTCTTTGTCTCAGGAGATGATAAAATATTCAGTCTTACACATGGTTCCCATTCAGAGGAGCAATCGCTAATTGAGTTTATTTATCTACCAAGAACATTCAAGCTATGTTTTCCCAAATCAGTAGGCTCCAAACAGAAAGAGAAATCTGTTTGCTCATAGTTTCAAGCCATTTCGCCCTGGGCTAGATGTTTTCTTGAGCCTTACTTCAAGGGTTGGTTCTAACAGTAACCTTGGAGTTTCTAACCCTGTAGTGAAGGTGCTGGATATATGTGACAGCTTGTGCCTCCTGCTGCTATTTCTGTAATAGTAATCAGACCTTACTGTTATGGATGCTGGAGTTGTCTGTTGTGCCCATAAATCCAGAGATTGTATTGACCACAGAGACTGGAACTAAATAGGTTCCACACCTAGTGGAACTTACACTCATGTAAATGTTTTCAGATCTGGGATCTCACAGTCTTTATATACATACATATACATATACTTCGTGTGTGCCTAGATTACAGTATTCCAGATAATGTTCCTCCACACTACTTCTGTGTGCCGGTATGCTTCCCCCATGATATGGACTAAGATTTTGCTCCTGTTATATAAAATGAACATGTTTTCATGAAATAAACTATATCTTTAAAATAATTGGATTCAAGATAAAATGATGAGTGGTGGAACATAGCTGCTAGATTCTTCCTGTCAGCTGCAGATTATGTAGCATAGCCTGGCGAGTACCAGGCCCTAGGAGTCTGGGTCCTGCCTGTTTCATTAAGCAGTATGAAGCTGACTGTCAGCTATTAGCATGCAGAATATTAGCAGCACCATACCTGACAAAGAGGAAAAAGGGCCTCCGTACAGCTATATCACTGTAATCCATTCATCAGTTTATTGAACTGAAGCCCAATAGGGGGTTTCTCAAATGCATGTGATGTCCCATGCTGTTAAGAGTTTTGTATTTTGATCTCAGATTATGCTGAAAGATGTGTGCTAGCTCTCTCCAGGTTATGTATCCAAGGTTGTTCAAAGGCAGAACTTATTCCTTCCAGAGCTGAATATAATTTGCACTCACCATGTTGCCCTAGACATCTGTTTCGTGGTTTGGGGTACTGGAGGGGGACGGAAATTCATCCTTGCATTTTGCTGAGTTTCTGCCACCAGAGGCATCCCCATGCTCCTGTGGTTCCTCTGCTGCTGACTGTCAAACCTAGGTCTTGGCCACTTTTGTCCTGTCCACAGTGCAGTGAAATCTAGCTATAGCAAAGCTGAGGAATGAGGCAAAGATGTGGATTAGTGAGGTTCCCCTTGATGAAAGCCTGTTGTACATGCTTTACAGGTGCGAGGTGGTTTTCTGATAACAAAAGTTTGCATCTCAGAATTAAATGAAGTGTACAAGAGCAATGAACACTTTGGTACGTTTCTGAAAGCTTTGTTGCTACTCAGCTACCAGCTCCATTATCTCTTGAGAGATCTTGGCAGAGATTAAATCTTTTTGAATGTCTGGTCAGATTTCTGTTTAGAAATCTGGAAGATCAGCAGGGACAATTTTGTGGATGTTCTCTTTGTTCACGCCCTTTTATTAACCAGAACAAAGTAACACCATAAATGCATAAAGCTCATGAAAAAGTGTGCAAACATGCAAACTTCCTGAGATGTAGGAATTTGGGTCTTACATATTTTACTAAATAGTGTGTGCCTGGCTATTAGCAGCTGGGTCTTCATGGTTTGTTCAAAAATGTTTCAGCATCCTTTCCAACACTGACTTAAAAGAATATAAAACTGCCTTTCTAGCAAAATAGCAAAAACTACTGGTGCAAGCAAAGAGTTATCAAAGGGGTGGTGCTCATGGAACATGCTAATTGAATAGAGACTCAAAATTCCCTTCAGGTTCTTGAGATTCAAATTTTTTACCTGGCAATTGGCAGAACAAACAAACCTTGGTAAGATTTTGGTTGGCCTAAGAGGCTGAGCCTTATTTTATACTATCAATTGCAAATCTGCTGGGCTATAAATCTTAGTTTTTGTGTTAATTATCTTCATGCTATAAATTTTGTCTCAGAAGTCAACATATTTTTCAATCTTAATTTTTACTTTCCTTATTTAGTTTTATTCCCGATAACTCAAACAAATTCCTGTATTTAAAGATATACAGAATCTATATGTACAGATTTATAGCCAGGAAGTTGGGTTTGCTAAATGTTTGTTAAAATTATTCATCATTTTAGTAAGGCCTGAGGAATCTGTAACCTTTCTGCACAGCAAACATGGAGCCTGTGCAAGAAACCATCCGAAATGCCAACATATAACTGAATGAAACTTGAGTACCTCCAAAAAGTGGCCTTCAAAAATTCCACCAAGATGTCTGGCAGGAACACTTTGATGAAAATAGTCAGATTTCATAAGGCACTTGCAACACCTTACCTTTATAAGATACTAAGGACAGCCACTGAAGCACAATTTTTCCAAAGTAAAAAATGCATCCATTGAAAGCCTTTTAAAAAGTAAATTTCCTTTCATCTTTATTTTGAAACTCGTTATTTTCCATGATAYGATGTTTTCTGACAAGGAGCTGATATGCTGCGATAATACGACAACAGGTCCAATGTTCTGGCAAACTAGCAAAAATGAAGATGCAAAGATGTCAAAAATTAAGCCCAACTGTGAAGTGAATCTCCACATTTTTGTTCTACAATATAGATACAAAGTTTTAGCAAAAGGAGGAAGAAGACCCATGTGGTTAAGATATAGACTAAAGAGACCACAGTTCTTCCACAAACTAACTTGTGTGGTCAAGAACTAATCCATCAATCTTTAAATGACTATATCTTGAGAGGAACAGTACTCAGGTGTACATGACAGGTAATCAGTAAGGACAAAACTAGACACTAGCATCTGGACAGTCTGCCTGCTAGGTGACCGCATTGAGGACAATGGGTCAGCCAGTAGAGCATTTACCATCATGAATAATTTGCAGTGTACATCATGTGGGATTTTGATGCTGAATCCTCAAGAATTCCCTGTCTTGGAGTGAAYCTGTCCTGAGTGGAGTCAGAATCAGTCTCTGTTAAACTATGAATTTATGCGTCCAGAGAAACTGTTTTGATATGTTGATATAAACACTCATGAAAGGGACTGTGTGCTGGGCCTTACCTTTTATAACATCTATTTCCAGGTACTTGTAGATCTCAACATGTTTTGCATCTAAATAGAGGGGGATGTCCGTCTCACTTCTAGATCAGATTCAGTTTTGGTAGGAAAATTTGTAAATTTGCCCATTTTCAGTTATAAATATTTCTGTGGAATTTTGGGGACTTTGGCCTACCTCAGCCTTTCTATGTATGTACATCCCCTAAAGATGTTTCTTTTTCAAAGCCAGCCACTGCAAATCACTGTAGCAAGGGTATCTCTGTGGCAATTGTGTACGAAGTCCACAAATTAAAAATGTTTTTAAAAATAAAAGTAACTTGAACATGAGTTTCACTGCAGAAGGATTTTTTATTACTCTTAATGTCCAAAGGCAGTAGCTCACATTAGGAACTAATGGCCTGTGAAATGTCATTTAAAAATAAAAGATGTGTTTGAGTCAGAGGAATAACAACATCTTTGACTGTCCTATGTTTTCTTCCAATGTTTTGAAAGTAATTTAATTTTTTCTTCTATTTTTTTTAGAAAGATACTTGATCTCGGGCTAAAAAAAGACAGACTTAATTACAGACCGTAGCTTTTTTGGTCTCAATTTACACAATTTGACAACAGTGCTTTAAATGGAGGGACACCAGCATGGCCTTAATTGAAGTTCTGATGATGTTTTTTTGCACTAATTGATACCCATGTTGGCAGACTGAGCTTAGCGACCCCGGAATGAATGGACAGGAAGAATGAGACTATCAGCTTAGCCTTGCAGGTGGTCTTTCCCGATCAAGATTAAAGAACATTGGCAAGGCACTGCTGGAAAGCCAGCACTGTAGCTACGCTGTGCTATTCTCATTTCCTATTTAAGCAGAGGATTTCAACGTTCAGGCTAAGATTTTCATTCTGACTCCATTTGCAGTAGTAGTAATAACTATACCTAAAAAAAAGCTGAGAAGTGACTTGATTACAGAATAAAAAGAGGTTGACAAGATGAAAATACCAGGTACAAATGAGGCCTTTAATCTGCCAGAAAAAAGGTTGGTGAGAAGCAATGACTGGCTTTGGGTTTAGGATGAATTCAGATTAGTATGAGACAAATTATCAACAGTGTAGAAGTAGGGTGTTAACAAACGCAAGAATAAACTTCCAAAGTTATGGTAGACTCTGCATCCTTCAAAGTCTACAGATAGATGCTAGCCGTCTAACACAGGATCTTGGGCTAAGCACAAATAAAACTGTCAGGATATACAGTGGTCTACAATATACAGGAGATCAGACTAGTCGATTCTATCCCTTAAAGGCTATTAATCCTGCTAATACTTGTTTCTTATATAGTGTTTTCATCAGCAAAATTCAAAGAATTTAAGAAAGCAGATCAGTAGCACTATTCCCATTGTACAGATATGAGGACTGTATCTCAGGGATGTAAAATCACTTTTCAGAAGATATATAAAAGGTCAGTGGTGGAGAAAGCAATACACAGCCTGTTTCTCAAATCCTGTCTTGTCAACTGGATACAATTATCTGAAAAAAAGCTCGCAGGAATATGTAATTACATTTTATATTTTTTAAAAAAGGAAGGGAATAATATTTGACAATTGAACTAATGAAACATTAGTTTAAACTAGCAAAATGATCTCATCTCCTGGTGCCTCTAGGATGCACATAGGACCCTCTCAAGAGTAAGTTGGTAAGTGAAGAAATATAACCCGAACCTTATTTCAGTAACTTCAGAAGCCTCCTTATAGAAAACCATTCTGAAGGCAATCTCATTCCATTTGGTAAATGTTTGCATGAGGAACTTCTATTTATTTTTTAAATTAAACAGCATAAGAATAAGTGGCCTAGGGTTAGGGCGGCAACTGCAGCAGTTTACCTTGATAGGAAGAAGCTTTGTTGGAACTGCAGGGCTGAAAAAACTGACAGGGCACTTAATCTGGCTTCGTGATAATTGAAAATGAGATGACCTATTGGCCTGGGATGTGCATTTGGTTTCTATGGAGCTACACCAAATCAGATATTAAGGTGGAACCTATAAATGGCTTCTATACATTCATGCCAGACTATTTCTTGCTGCTTTTCATTTCATGAGGTAGAGCAAGTGTTAGTATAAACCCCAAGTGTAAAACCTGGCAAATTTCTATCGATAACAGGCTATGCAAGATCCTACATAATCAAAGGGGGACAAGATAATTAAAAAAATATATATAAGCAGTTTGAAATGTTGTAATATAATTGTTTGTGTTAAGGTAAATGTCTCTACTGCACAGAGTATACAACTGCCAAGAATTTTGTACTTGACAGGCTGTGCCGACATTTAAATTCAAATGCTCCAAAATCTGATGAGGAGAAGAAAAAAAAAGACATTTTGAATGAATACAGAGTACAGTCCATCCTCAATAACATAGTGAAATGTTCTCTGGTAACTAAATGTGATCAGCTAGCAGTTCTGAATGCACTATCACATTCATCATTGATGTTTATTAATACTATATTTCTAGGGCAATAAATCCAAGTTATTGTTAAAATGATATTGTTCGCATGAACCAAGGTTCATTGACCTAGAATTAGGTTTAAGAATAAGCTCTTTTCCTAAGACTATCTTGCACACACGTAGACTGATGTACATTTTCACAAAGATGCATTGGTATAAATTTGAATATAAATATCTTTACCGTACCTGCTGATCATAGATAGCTGCACTCTTTTTAAACACAATTAAATCCCATTGTTATCAATTGTCTGCAGCTTGAGGAGCTCACAGTAAGGCACTGCACTTTCAGAGCTGAGCAGATACTGCTTATGCTTAGTTTGATTTTGCTGGTAGGTCCGGAACAGCTACAGTGCAGAGCTTGGTTTGCTCCTGGATCTGCATATATCAGCTGGAGGGTGAGTTTGAGACACCATTGGAAGTGTCACTGGCAAGGGAAGAGAAAACTGGGGGTGGGTGTTGATCGGCTGAAGTTCCCCCCCATAGGATCCAAGGGAGGCACAGTGAAATAGCTCATACTTCAACTGCATTGTCTGAAGAAGTCAGAACATTAGTCTGAAGGGCTGGTCAGCTGGGCATTTGCCCATGATACAAAGCACTGGGATCAGAGAAAGAAGGAAGTTATGGAGGAATATTGACAGGATTTAGGTAGTTTCTAGGGTTGTATACACTGTAGTTTGTATGCTGCACATAAGCCTAACAAGTAGGATAATAGCAATTTGATTATAGCACGTGAATATTTGATTACGGTTAAAATGGATTCAGTCTACTTTGTCCTGATGTTTAAAAAATGCTGCTGCCTTCCTTTCCTGTGGGTGGGTGCCATTTTCATTTAAATTTAGAAGGTGCAAGAACATGCAAATGAATCAGTACAATTGTACCATCATTTTGATTCAAATGTCAATGGCCCTCTGAGAACCATGCAGTAGCTCATACATCAACAGGATGGTGAACAGGAATATAAAGTGTGCTGTTACGTGTACTAAGCCTGATTTTCCTCTCATCTACACAGTTAAAAAACAGGAGTAACAACACTGAAATCAACACAGCTATACTGGTGCATCTGAGGGAAGAGACAGGCTTTCCATACATCAAATTCTTGAATCATCTCTTGGTTTGAAAAGGAGACCCGACTAAGGCATTCAGTATCACCGCTACAGCCAAGGTTCTTTTAGAACATCCATTACAAACCTTGTTTGGAGTATTTTCTGTAGGAACTCAACTATTTTAATTTGCTTTGGACTGATGCACAGTAAGCTCTTAGCCCATATAAATTCCCCATAAAAATGTGTCAAAGTCTGTTTAGCTGTTTCTGTTTGTTTGTTCTTAAATTTAAAAAAKCAGATCAAATTTTTCGATCTTCTAGCTGAAAAGAATGTGTATGTTTATTCAAATCAACATGCAAAATTTATTTATTTCTTATTTTGAATGCTGAGATAGAGGTTAAAATAACTAACTCTGTAGTCCTACAATTTAAGAAATGTAATTTGCATCTGTGAATTAAATACATATTTTTATCTACTACTTCCCCTATCTAGAAATCTCACTACAATAATGTACCTACAGGTCAGTCCCAATATTCTATTCTCAGTTTTGATTTCCAAGATAAACTGCTGAAACTTGGCTTGTACCTTTACTCTGCCTACACAATAATTCTTATAGCCTTCTGAAGATATGCTGAAATGAAACTATTCCCTTTTTACAGATGGTGAAATTGTAGAGGGTAGTTTTGTGAATTTTATGAGACCTGAACATGAAAACCTTCTTGTTCAATAGAAGAGAAAATCAAATCCCTATGACAAGACCTCTATAATTATGACAAGAATGAAAGTAGGCCCATAGTTAGTGTGAAGGATGGAAGACATTTTCATAAACTGATTTTTCAATGCAACATTCTAGAGAAGGTGATTATAGTTTTCTTAATAGACATAGCTTTCCTGTATCATTGCACTAAATGTACAGAGGCTTCAACAAAATAGGTATTTATGATATCAATGAAAAAATTCATAGTTGCTTATCACATTTTAAATGCAGCAAAAATTTGTATACAATTTACACTAAATTGGGCATTTTCCCCATGTTCTCTGATTTATTTTATGATCTTGTTTAAAAAAGGAAAGAAATCCACAGAAAGCCACTGAACATAGAAGAGGTTGATAAACCACATGATGGTGTTCTACTTTGGCGCGCTGCATTCGCTGCGTGCATTTTCCTTTAGAATCACATTTGTGATGTCTGCTATTCACATGCTGAAAAATGGTCTTAGTGTAGCAACATTTTTTTCACTTCACCAGCAAAATTTCTTCTCAGACCTGCATGGTGACGATTAGTATTAGTTACTTATAAAAAACACTGCTGAACTTGGTGGGGAGAAGACTATTGGCCCGAGGACATCCAAACATTCATGACTGGTGTTATTGCATAGAAGTAGGTTGACTAAGGATCTCTCCTTAAATTCCTTATACTCTCTCCAGGAGTTGGAGCCTTACTCCGGAGTCATGGTGATGCCTCCTCCTCTGTCCCCGAGTACTAGAGGGAGAGTTAAAGCAAAATTGTTGCTAGATGTATCCTTGCCTTGAGAGCTGTTGGATATAGACACTGGAGTACTAACTGTGGCATAGTCTTTGATATTTTTCCTGGTGTGCATATTACGATTGTTATTTTATATCAGGTATACTTCATATTATAAAAAGAGTATCGTTTTCCTTAAATTTTGCCAGAATTTAAATATTTGGGTTGAAATTCTCCATAATGAGTGTCTGCTTCAGCTAATTTCTTTCCTTTCATTCTTTCTTTCTTTTGATAATTCCTTTCAAAAAGGTTAAGCTATTTTCTGTAAGCRCTCAGGACTTGGTAGGTCTGTAATAGGACCATTAGAAAACTTTGCGGGGTTTGTTTTTTTGATGGTTTTCTTTTTTCCCTTTACATCTTCTCACAAAATTAAGGTCACTTGATCCTTGAGTTAACTGATCTCTTCTCTGCTGTGTTCTCTCACAGATAGCAGGGCTCCTTTCTCAGGTGGGGCCACCAGGACCAGGTGGGTACTGATGCAAGTCTGGAAAAATAAAATAGTAGTTATGTTTTCATGTTTTGTTTGTGAGTTTGTGTGTGTCTGTGTTTAAACATACACACGCACACACACACGCACACACACATATACACCTATATGAATGTGTGTGTGTGTGTATATATATATATATATATATATGTATGTATGTGTGTGTGTAAAAGCACCTTTGGGGAAAATTGTGAACTATCTTTTACTAACTAATACAATAAGTCCAAAGTATTTCTTTGATTGTGACCTTTAATATAATTTCTTTCAATTTGCTGTTTAGCAGCTGACTTTAACATATTTCAAACAGAGCTATTTAATAGAGCCCATTATAATTTTCTAACATCATCATAATCTATTTTTCTAACAGGGTCACCTTTAACACATGGTGAGATGAATGTGTTTTATTAATATCTATTCTTTTTATAAGGATGTCTGCTTGAAAGCTGAAAAATTTTTTTTTTTAAATCCATAAGATTTGAAAAAGTCATATACAACTCTGAAAAATTCAAAAATGGGTTATTCTTGGATAAAAATACACTCTCTCCTGCCAGTCGTCTTCTTTCTTGAGTAATATTTTGTAATCTGCCACTGACAACTAACTCTAAAAGATGCCTAATCTGTCCTTAAATATGTCATATAGCTATAGTTTGGTATAATATCTGTTTCTGCTGCAAAAAGCATTTAAAATATTTTCTACATAATTTAAATGTACTTTATAGTTGACTCATTTTAGGGAGAAAAAAAGGCAATTCAGAGTTCCACTGCTGGGGCTGTCCGTTAATCTTCTTCCATTGTTTTATTTACACAGTTTTATGAAATCCCCACAGAATTATATTTGTTTGTGTGTAGTGCTGCTCTTTGATATGAGGAGGAAGTAGTGGTTCTGCCCCTCACACATGAATTCATCAAAATGTTTATTCAATTTCAGGCTCATTTGTTTAATCTTTTAGACAACAATAGGGATATAAAAAGCTGATCAACAGGACTTTTGTTTTGAGCAAACTCTGAAAATATAGATTTTTTTTTATCTGGTAGAAGGTTTATTTCTGGTCTGCTCTGACAGAAGGGTGATAGGTTTCTATCTCTTAGTCTAATTAATACCTTTAATCTTTTTTAATGGTTAAACAGTCTCCCTTTGGTTTGCAAGGCAGAGAAGAGATAAAGGCACATAAGGCTGGAGGTTAATCCTTGTATTTTATTTCTTAATTTTTGCTATAGGGATTCCCTTTTCTTTGCTTTGTTTACTTGTAAGCACTCTTCAGGTGCTGGGAGAAAGAGACAACAAAAAGTTTGATTAGGACTATCATTCAAGATTAAGCAGACATTAAACTTTTTGAAATTTAATAAGAAATAATTGTTAGCTGAACAAATGGACTAATCTGGTTCTATATCCATTTTTGATTATAATGTCTGAGAAGAAAGAAAAAATAATACTTGTATGTTATGTACATGGTTTTGTTCAGCTAGTGCTCTGCCTTGCATGATTCCAAAATAAATAAATAGACTGTATATGACACACAATAACACAAGTAATTACAGATAAAAAAAATTAGGTGGCTGGATACTGTATGCATTTTCACTGGTTTATGTCAGTGTCTGAGATCACTATGCTTCATGTACAAAATCTAATGCCAATGTTGAGTTAACTTAAGTATGAAATTAAAAAGGCAGAGAATGATAATGGCATTTCATTTAATATGCTCTCACCTTAGAAGTATAAGATGAAATTTTCATTTAAGTAAATTCCGATGTGTTTTAAAGGGCATTCTAAGAAAAAAAGGTAGAATCATGGGAATTTTTACCACTGATGGTGGCGTGGGTCAGGTTTTTGTCTTGTTGCTTCTGAAAGAAAACAGCCAAGCTATTTTGTTTTAGTAGTCTATAAAAAGTACACTAGAGAGTGATACATTGTACTTTAAAGGTTGTAAAGACTATCACAAAAAGAGTCTGATGATAAAAATCACTTTTTTTTTACTTTTCCATTTAGAATTTTAATGTGTTTAAGTGAACTGTAGATGCAGGAGTATTCTGCAAACAAGATTAGGAGCTCTGATGTAACCCCTTCAAAGAGATTATAAGATTTAGGATTTGGGCTCAGACATGCACGTGCCCTCAAAAGAGACTTTAAAAAATTGGATTTGTTGTTTTTATTTTTCTTTGCATACAAAGAAGAATTATCTTCTTCAATAAATGGTTATGTGCTAGAGAAACTTGAGTAAATGCCTTTCGATTTTCCATTGGACCACATACTGAAGAGGAATTCTTTAACTAAGAAAACAAAGTCAAAGACYATCAGCTAGAGTTGTAAAAGGTAGACAAGAGCAGATAGTAGCTACATATTTTTAAATTAGGTTTATTACTTTGGAAAATTACAACAGCTTTATAAACAGTTATGCTGCTTTGTACACATGCTGTTTGGTACTAACTTACAGCAAATATAGCAAGCGCCAAAATCGCCACGGTATCTGCAAGATTAGTTTCTGCTCTGCGCAGTGCAGCCCGGATCCTACCTGCCAGTCCCACTGTACTGCCCGGATACCCAGCGGTGATGCTGCCTTGCCATACTGGTGCCAGCAGCAACCCAGCTCAGCCCTGGAGTGCAGCAAGGTGGGGAGTGTGGCACCAAGGAGCAGGGGCAGGGAGGACGGGCATCCAGCTTGGCACCACCCGGGAAAGGACAGGGGGTCTCACTGCCTCCTCTCCCATCCGCGCGTGGCTTTCCCCATGGTGCCCTTTTGGTGATACTGTGATTTTTAGTGATTATACCCTGGGAAACCGAATGGTGCTGCTCCCCTCTGGGTGAGAGCAATACAGAATGGTCTACTGATTAACGGAGGAGGAATTGTGGATTTTGCTTGTGAATTGCTACCTGCTGCAATAGGTGAAATAGGCATACTTACACAGTGATGTTGTCATCATCAGGATATAAGCAAAACATGGTTTGAAGAGAAAGGTGGTGTCTTTTGGAAGACTAACACGTAAGGGAGGAAAAAATAGGCAAGATTTGAGGTACACAAGCCCTTCTTCATGTCACATAAATAAAATATTTCGGAATGGTATATATTATGGGTATTAATAGACTAAATACCGGCTTTAAAGGTTAGAATTTTAACAGAATGCCCCACAATGTGTGAGATACTTTGATCTGCAAGTTGTTTATAAAAGTCACTGTACTTTGGGCCCCTCGGCTGCTTAAAATTTAAGTTACATGCATAACTGCTTTCCTGAAACGGATGCAAAATGTTTAGTGGGAATGAATCCTCAGACATCAATTATTCTTAGTTATATAATTTATTGTGACTTAAAAAGCAAAAAGAATGATAATTAATGGTGTCCAAAATTATGTTCTTCTTTCTTGTTTGTTGATAGGATTACTGGTAGATGGAGAAAAATAGTAGAATAGCAGAAAATGATCAGTTTTCCCCTTCTTTTCCTACTATTGATTTTCAGCTCAGCTCTGAATTATTCAAGTTGAACAAGAGTTAAGTCAATATTAAAATAGAGCTAGGAGAARAGGTTTTAATTTTTTTTCCAAATTGGAAAAAACAAGTTGCATTTTAGTGGAAAAAAGCCACAGGTCCAAATCACCCTAGTATCTCCAGTGTCATGGGAAACAATGTAGTGGGGTCCAGAAATGTGGACCGAGGAAATCTTTAGTTCCTGATTTAAAACAAAGCAGTTAGTAGCTGTGCTGATGCCACAGCTCTGGGAGATACGGGACCACCAAGCCTGAGTGAGTTCACATGGTGGGCTATCCTAGGGGGTCTGACTGGCTGCAATATCCCTGGACAGGATCTGGGCTTGAAATGGACCTCGGGAGTCTGGTTTCCAGCAGACACTTCCATGGGCTGCGAAGGAGGCAGCAAAGGGAAACCAGGAGGAAGTGTTTTGGAACTGTGCTTGGGTCTCAGGTAACTGCTAGAGTGTGAATTTTCACAGGTGTGAAATTCCATTAAAATAAAAAGTGTTGTCGGAGTTTTTCAATGTGCTCTTCTTTGTGAAATTCCATGAAGCATTTGATGGTGCAAAACGTGAAAAAGGCCTGAGTGAACAAACTCTTTAGTTCTCAGCATGAAACAATATTGAATTTTTCCTTCTGCTCTATCCACTTCGATTTGTTGTCTTGTCTTATACCTCAGCAACAAGCTCTCTATAGCAGGGAATGTCACAATGTGGTGCCTACTACAAGAAATACTCAATTTATTTTTAGGGCAGCTAGGTACTACAGTAATACAAATAATTAACATTAAGTGGCCTTTAATGAGGGATTTAAAAGAGAAGAGCATATTGGCTTTAAAGACATGTTCATTAGACATGAATGTGTGTTAGAAAGTCCATTTTAATTTAGTGCTTCATAAACAAGAGTATCTCATCATAGAGGTAAGAGGTGACCATTCTTTTCTTATATTGGCCTCACCTCATTATCAGGAAAATATTGGTAAAATATAGACAGCAGTAGAAGAAGAGTCATGCAATCTTTTCTAAACATTTTTTAGAATT
The DNA here is from genome assembly GCF_003343035.1 of Apteryx rowi. Taxonomy (NCBI): domain Eukaryota; kingdom Metazoa; phylum Chordata; class Aves; order Apterygiformes; family Apterygidae; genus Apteryx; species Apteryx rowi. Next base: position 252,616 of record NW_020451080.1, read on the forward strand.
GTCTTCATAGGTACTTTTTAAAGACTGCCTTGCTGATATTTCAAATCCATGTCTGGACTCTGTTCTTTGTAGACAGAATCATGCCTGTGAGGTTTTACTTGATTCCTGTCACTAATCCTTTGTAGGAAATATTCCTCTTTTTTTAGCCCCACAATATTATAAAAATAAATTAAAAATTATATAGGGGACTGGAGGAATAGTCTTAATTATGGTAGTAGGTTGAAAGACCTAAATGTATAATTTAACTGCAAGATGATACTAGTCTACAATATTCAGATGGTCAGCCTTTCAGTACAAATTATTCAATGTGCTAGAATTAGGTGACATGGTCTAATGTGTAGTCTGAATATCACATAAAACTTTCTGACTGATAAGTCTATTATTCTTTGGAACAGTCAAAAGACAAGTGGTAGAAGCCAAGAACTTGATTTAAATATTGGCTTGAATTAAATATTACACTGGAAAATTCGTTGTAGGAAATGATTTTACATTGGCTTGGGAATAAACCAGATTACTTAATGAAATTTCTGGATCTCTAATACATATCAACATCATATATATATATATATATTTTTTTTTTTACAATAAAGGAAATATCTTTTCTTCAGTCAGCCTTGGAATAATTGCTGACTCTGTTTTGGTGATACTCTTGGGATCAAATGCAACTGTTTAGGTCTCACATGTTACCACAAAGTTACAATTAGTGTTTGTTAGTCTTTGTAAGTTAACTGTCAAATACACAAAAGGACCTAATAAATATCATCTACCATCACTTTACTAGGGCAGTGAATTTCACAGTCAACTCTGATTTAAATTTGTAAGTTAAAGATCAAGCATATTAATTAAATGTGAAGTAAAGCAAGGACCACTATAGAAAAAAATTCTTTTGATTGAAACACACATGAAGTGTCTCAATGACAGGAAGGCAGCTAGAGCAAAATATTCATTCATAAACCTACATCCACTATTTTGCTATCTTCTTTATCTACAGGGTATTTTAAAAATGAATTAGCTACTGAAGCAATTAAGCTGTAATGCAGTATTTTTTGAAGTACTCATCAAGTAATTTCAGTCTTAAACAGATAATTGTCAATAACACAATAAACATTTATAGCTTGAGTATGCCCCTTATGAGAAACGCTTTCCTGTTGCTATTTTGGATTTCCAGGGAAAGTCTGTTTTGCCCAAATCCTATCATATAATTTGTCCTTTACTACAGAAGCATTATGCATAAAAATAAACACCTAAATTTTATCCAGAAGGCCCTTTTGAATTTTGGAGAAGCACCATTTTTTGGTTTTAGTCATATAAACTAATTTGTGTTTTCCCCACAGCTCAGATTCTGCTTCAAAGCCAGCAACACTGTAATCCTGTTTCATTTTTCAGAAGTACTTATTCTGAAAAATAACATACTGTAAGATAGCTCTGAGTGACACTCTTGTGCTCCCCCTAAGTCATATTCTCTCAAATAAATCCGGTTGTCAATTTTGTTATTGTGAAAGACTCAACTTTTTGACTTTGCATCTACTTGTTTTTTATGGAATGTGAGCGACAATGTACAGAGACAGAGTTTTACTGAAGGAATAGTTTAAAGTAGACATGGATTGATAAATGTGGAAGGTGTCACGGTCTTTTTTAGGAACATGACCTCAGGGATTTTCTGGCTTTTCTTTCAGCTTATAGTACTATTAATATTTTAGAACAGAACAGACCTTTACTCAAAGTCATCAGACTACCCAACCATTTTTCACCAATGTTTTCACCTCAGCTTCCTTTCTGAAGAAAACTTCTTTCCTGATAGTGTTCACCTGTGCATTTAAGGCAGGATTACAAGGCCARCACTAGCTACCAGCCATAAAAGAGGAAGAAGCAGCTATGTTTGGTTAATAATGGACCAAATGTTTTATTATCCATCTATTCTGCCACCTCCTGTCCAAACCATTTGCCCAATATACATACTGTACAAAATGTCTCACATAATGAGAGAAGTGTTCTTTTTCGAGAAGGTAATCCCTTACATCTTCTGAGTATCAGCATAATCTCTTAAATACTGAATGTGTATTTATCTAATGTTCTGAGCACAAAAAATGCCCCAATATCTAAACTCTAAATGAATGAGGAGATCTTATAGCAGTATACAACTCATTAGCAATATTAAATGGACTTTCTGCTCCAAAATTCTTTCTTTACTCGTCTTATCCTGAATATACCCTATATAGAGCATTGCAACTGCCATGAAGGCCAAGTAACTGGAAGTCTGACTGACCATGAAGGTCAATGAGCACCAGAGACCAGGCAAATACCTTGTCGTTGCTCACAGACATCTAGAAACTGTCAAGATGAGCATTTCAGATTTGAACAGACATGCCAGCAAAATAGGCAGATGGTCCCCTCTTACACGATCATAGTCTAAACGGCTCTGGGCATCATGGACCACTTGTTACACAGCGTGGATGACATGGACAGAGTAGGTTCTACCCAGGCTGAAGGTATGAAGTTTCTGACTGGCTGTCAAATAAACAGAGAGAGATAACTGCAACAATCCAGGTGGGAGCCGCTAAAGCACGGACATATAGAGTAAAGTCCACTCTGAGGGGAAAAAAATGGCCATTTTAATAGTCTAGGTATAATTCACACAGTGAAGCTTAACTGTAGGCATTTGCATGTCAGTGATGAGACTGTCTTTGCAAAATGTATATATTTACTTTGTAAATTAATTGGAGAATGTGTAATTGATTTATTTTTCTATTTCTTCATTAAGCTGTAGTGTTGAACTGAATTTTATTTTCTGTAAAACTTGTTCACTAATTTATTTCAAACTGTAAGGAATGCACCTCTCTTTCATACTTTACATCGGTTAAACCTGTTACTACAACTGTGATTGATCAAGAATGTAGTCTAAAAGTCCTAATTTAAAATGGGACTAAATGTACCATAATTTTAAAAGGTTTGCTACCTTTTTAAAATAAAAAAATAGTGTTCCTTTAAAGCCGATGAGCTTCTTTACCCACTGCTTTTGTGATTATACAAAAAAAGTAGAAAGATGAAGCCTCTGACTTTATTTACGTGTCACTTTGGTATAGACTAACACTAAATTGCCATCAGTCCAACCACAAAAGGTTCTCATTAGCTTTACCAGTGAGCCAAACCTCTTCTCATGCTGGAGGGAAATCACATCAGTGACTTCTCTCCTGTAATGGAAAAGATCAGAAGGGAAGACTTTCACTAATAACTGACAGCTCTACAGCTGTGGCTGTTCCTGTCAAGCATCTGTCTGGAACAGCCTCTCATTGCTGGGTGAAGTTGTCAGCTTCATAAGGTGGTGGGCCTCCTGAGGCATCCTAAAATAAAAGGAAATATTGTGATATTTTCTTTCTCTCAGCAAGTACACATGCTGTCCCCAACAGTGCAAGAACAACTGCCTGGTGGGGCAAACCCAGGCTAAGGGAGCTCCTGTTTCTGTAAATATATTCAACACAGATCCTATCTCCAGGTCACGCTTTTGGTAAAGTATCCATGATGAATGTGAGGCATTGTCATTTTCTCTGTAGAAGCTGGATGGGGAAGGTGGTGAATGTCCAAGGTTTGTGATCTAGAATTGAAGTGTAAGGTATGTAGGGTGGAAGTCGGAAACTGAAACCACGGTGGTCTAGGACAGGACAAACTCTGTCCCCCTGTGGGGCCACTCATGCCTCCAGCAATATCACTTTCCACAGTCCTCTTTCTGTGTTGAGCTGGAGGCTGACCTCTGTGCTTTTGAGCCACGTTCTTGGGGAAAAATCAATAAACAAAAAAATATTTCCATGAAAAATTCAAGATTTTCAGATTGTGCTATCTTCAATATTCGACTGAGAATTAATAGAGATTTTTCCTGATTTCATCAACAACACCACTGAACTGATTATCAGTACATTTCCAGTTTTGGTTAATAATTACCAAGTCGGCACAATCGATTTTTTAAAACTCTAGCATTTTTCAGGAAATATTTTGCAAAAATGAAGCACTTCAAGAGCTCACAGTTTTCCACTTTCCCCAAGAGAGTTGATAAAGTTCTTTTTTTTTCCTGTGAGAAAGTATTTCTGTTTGAAAAATTTCAACCTAGTTTTTAATTCCTAGAATTGTTATTGAATTGCCATATGACCTTGGGCAAGTTACTGAACATTTTTTGTATCTTGGTTTATCTATTTAATAGAATGCTTAGAGAGCACAGTGCACAAATACTAACACTTCAGAAAAAAAAGTCAGCCCAACTAGTGTCATACATCTGTTCAAGAAAGCACATTTAGGGAGGAGTAGCAGAACTGCTGCCTCTCATCTTTCAGCTTGAAAAGATAGAGGGTAAGATGTGCTTTCTGTTTCTCCTCAGTCACTCTGAGTGTATTTTGGCACAAAAGAGAGGGAGATGCAGAGGAAAACTGAGAGCTGGGTTCCCATGAATGAGATCCTTCACTCCCTGGTGCCTTAGGAGAAAATAGATGGAGTTGCATTTTCTTGGCACAAGTGTCAGCTCTGTCTTACCTCTGAGCAGATTACCACTTTCTGGAGCCATTGTCCAATGCCTTGATTATTCTCCAAGTAAGTACAGACCAAGGGGAAGTGAGGAGGTGAGACAAGAAAGGAAGTTAGAATAAAAGAACCCAAACCTAGGTAGGAAGATGAGAGAAAGTTATACAAGAATGTGGCTTTGGAGGAAATTATGAGCCAAGGGAGAGGAAGCGACATTGTCTACTCCTTGAGGTACCAACTGCGAGGAATGGAAGTACAGGGAAACATAGCCATAGATATCTCTTGAGTCACTCATTTGAGGGCCAGGAGGAACAAAAGGAGGAAAGCAATGACAGGGGACTCTTCCATGTAAGGAGGGAGGAGACAGGGATGTACTTGAAATCTCATGCTTCTAATCACCCTATACGGGTTAAAGTGACACCAAATGTTGCCTTCATAGTTACTCCATTTATGAAATTAGTTATTTGATGGCATAGCTTTATTATAAAATGTCACCCTACCATTAAATTGTATGGGCAGGGAGGGAGGCAGACATCTTTCCCTGGTGGCTTCTGAGGTTGCCAGTGCTGCAKCTGACCACCGTTCTGCATCCAGTGGCTATCTGCTGATGTGGGTGTCAAGTGCCAGGAAAGGGAAGAGCTCCAGCACTAAACACTCTGTTGGGAAAAATCCCTGCCAACTCCACCCTGAAAACACAGAGCATTCCTACCARCTGTTTGCTTATGACAAATTTGGCTACCTGACTGCCAGCCTTGCTGTGGTCAGAGTCCTCATCAAATCACAGCACAGTACATAATCAGTTTTGACTTGCAAGGAATAAAAAAAGAAATCTCAATGAGAACTGCAGATCAAACACGACACAATTAACTTCAGCCCTGCTTATTCACACTGAACATCCCTACGGTCTCTTCTCTCCCCTTTAGGCCAAATTGTGGTATCTACCACTGTCCAAAGTAAGGTTTGGAGTGGTACAGAACAGTATTTAGATTTAGATTTGGAGAAATGTCTGACCATGTACTACAACAACATTTTCTTTCCAGTGTCCTTTGGATGAACAGTACAGGGAATCACAGAATCACAGAATGGTTTAGGTTGAAAGGGACCTCTGGAGATCCTCTAAGTCTAACCCCCCTGCTCAAGCAGGGTCACCTAGAGCATGTTGTACAGGATTGCATCCAGGCGCGTTTTGAATATCTCCAGAGAAGAAGATTCCACAACCTCTCTGGGCAACCTGTTCCTGGGCTCTGTCACCTTCACAGTGAAAAAGTTTTTCCTCACATTCAGATGGAACTTCCTGTGTTTCAGTTTGTGCCCGTTGCCTCACGTCCTGTCGCTCGGCACCACTGAAAAGAGTCTGGCCCCATCCTCTTGACATCCCCCGTTTAGATATTTGTATACATTGATAAGATCCCCCCTCATTCTTCTCTTCTCCAGGCTAAACCATCCCAGCTCTCTCAGACTTTCCTCATAAGAGAGATGCTCCAGTCCCTTAATCATCTTTGTAGTCCTCTGCTGGACTCTTTCCCATAGTTCCATGTATCCCTTGTACTGGGGAGCCCAGAACTGGACACAGTACTCCAGATGTGGCCTCCCCAGGGCTGAGTAGAGGGGGAGGATCACCTCCCTCGACCTGCTGGCAACACTCTTCCTGATGCACCCCAGGATACCATTGGCCTTCTTGGCCACAAGGGCACATTGCTGGCTCATGGGAGAGTAACAATGATTTGGTTTATAAAGTCCAAAGTGAACAAAGTTTAATACTGCTTACTTCAGTCTTCCTAATATGTGAGGGAGTACACAGCACTGTACAATTTTTCTCGTTTACTTGCTCTTTATAGGATAGAATTTTGCAGCATTCTCTCTTTTAACTGGCCTGTAATAATCATTCTTAATACTGGAACATGCCACTCTACGTAGTGGCTACTTATAGCCCTACCAGAGTACTAAGAGGGACAGGCCCACACTGAGCACCACTGTCTCATGAAGACGGTTGGGAAGGGGAGACTGAGAGGAAGAGCTCAAGGGTGATTTTTGACACAAACAAATAGGTAACCAAAGTTCATCTTCTACATCAAAATTTAAACTGAATGTGAAGACGCAGTGGCATCTGCTGTATTGTCTGGTTCTACATGTTAAGGAGTCTTTGATCAAAACAACATACATTATTTCTTTGTTGAAACTGTAAACAAAAATCTGAAGATATGTTTTAAACAGGAATGCAATCCTGATTGTGAATTAATTTCAAAAATGTGTTTTTATTCTGCTATGCCATGGGAAAATGAATTCCTTCTCTGGTCACAGAATAGTTTACATATTTTAAATAATTAGATATGTGTTTTATTTAGTTTAAAATTTTTATTTTTTTTAAAGACTTAAAATTCTTCAAGGCTGAAGATAAGATACTACTTTATATGTCTAATTAGTTTTTTGGGGAATTGCATAAGTGAGAAATGCGTTTGAGACCTACAACCAGCTTTGACGTAATAATATAGTAGGTGTAGATAAAATCCCTGGATAGTCATCATGCATTTTTGACTTGTTTTTCTTAGTAGCCATATGATAAAAATAAATCCAGTTTTGAAAATGTGTGACATATGGCATTTGAGTTATGAAGTAACTATGTCTAATTATAGGAAGTAATGACTTTATCTTAAAGCTGTAACATGTATTTTTCTTTATATACTATTCATTTCATCACTAGCTGTTTCCAGCATGTTTTAAATATTTAATATGGCAATGTCCACATGATATTTATATGTAAAAGATTTAGATCTACTAATCCAAGTCCACATAAAGCTGTTATCCAGAGCTGCAGCTTTCTAATTTATATACATACATGCACACCTATATATACAAAGAGACAATTGTTTGTTATATAGACATATAGTTTTCAGTTGTGCAAACTAGTAAGATATTCCACACTATTGTTGTAAAAAATAATTTAATAGTCAACTATTCTAATGAGAAGAAGCTCCCTAATACAAAAAGCCATGCTTTTAGTGGAACTGAACTCAGTCTGCTGAAACAAAACAGGTGGACTGTGAGAAATTAATCTAAGTAGTGGGATAAAAAATTGGAGGTATGTACTCCTTTTTATTTTCTTCCTCAGCCTTTAGTCAGGTACGCTATCACTAAAGTCAAAGATTAATAAAAACAGGGTAAGCCCCATAGAAGATCGCCCATGAAGAAGACAGGCATGAGAGCTATTTCAATCTTGCTTATTTTTTGAAAAATCTTTCCTAATAGTTTTCGCATCCTTTTGCCAAGAGGACTTAAAACTGCTGTATACCTTCAAACATAGACTGCATCTTTGGTGATTTAGATATAGATTTATATTGAGAGTGTTCAAAGGCCTTCAGAATTTGCACCATTAATCTCAGCCTGCGGAGCCCAACCTCTGCAGTACATTCTTTGTTCCACTTTCTACCCCTGATCCTTCTGCCATGCCAACCCACAATGGAGCAACTTCAGGTGAACCTGTGGGGAGAAGAGTCAGGGGACGATGTATGACTGGAGTCTGGGGCTTCTTGCTAGTCCACGCTAGGAAAGGGCTGGGGGAACAGTGAGCAGAGACAGCATCATGCTCTGTTAAAGAACAGAGCCTCATGTTTGCTAGAGCTGAGAGCACTTCCCAGCTCCTGGGTCCAAATCCGTGTTAGAAAAAGACCAAGGAATAAGCAGGTCATCTTGCTGTCTCCTCCCAAACCTTGGTTTCCACAGCAGGGAAACACAGATGCAAGGACTAGAAAGAAGCCATGTCATGCTTCTGAGTATGAGCCTGAGTATGGACCTGGACCAGTCAATGGACCATATCTGGGAATTGTGCAGCGGAGCACACACCTATCCTAGGAATACTCATCCAAAATGTACTCTAGGAATAGCTAAGAGGATCAACATACAATTATGAGCCAGGGCTTACAAAAACAGTTTACAGCACGGCTGGCTTTAGGAACAGGCAAATGGGAAGCAAAATGGCCCTGCTGCCTATTTATCTAAGGCAGAATCCTGGACAGATAGGTTCACTTTTGTTGCTGCTGGTGCTACTGAAGAAGGTATCTAAGTACATGGAGCAGTGGCTGCTGGATGTGAGGGAAATTCACTTCTGCACCTTAACCCTCCTCCCTTTTTTTCTGGTGGCCGTTCATTGTTATGGTGGGAAAATTCAGTTTGGTTCTGCTTCTAGTACTGGAACATGCTGCAAATATGTCACTGAACTAGCAGTCTTCATTCAGCAAAGCTTTCTTGCCTGATAATCAATCAGCCTTAGCAGTACTTGTATATTCTTATTTGGCATGTAACTTTGTTTTAGTTCTGTTTCATTTGTATTGGGTGAAAATGCAAAAAGAGGTTATAGAAAGGAAGAGAAAAGCCATTAAAGAAGTACAATTTAAGGAGGAGGTAGGTCAGGTATGTGAAAACTGTGGGTCATGTTAGTAATATTCCTCTGTCAACAATATAACTGGTTGATATTTAAGCTCTTGCTATTGACTTCTTAGCTTTGGCAAAGTTGAGCAATGGGGAGAGCACTAAACTGACTCATTTTGGGGGAAGTTCCTTCTCTCTCTGCACCTCAGTTTTCTCACAGGTAAGATGAGGAGAATTATATTCTTGAGACACACTTTAAGATGTGCTGTGCAAAAAATAAGCTAGCTGTTAGTACCAGAAGGTTGGCTAAAGGTTTGCCATTGTTCACCACTGTTCCTTGCTTGTCTCTTCATCCCTCTTTTGTCAAGGAGCACTCATCATTCTCACTCGACTGCAGTCAGCCTCTGTTGCTGTTTATCTTGCCATCTACATGCAATTCAAATGTAGTAAATACTGAAATTAAATACAGCATATAAAAATACCTGACGCGTGGCACATACTTAGTAGGGGCTCGGCTGCAGCACTGGGTGGAAGAGGAGAGTTAATAAGATAGGGTACTGTCATCATTTTAACTCTGGGAGGGAGCTCGGATACTGCAGCACTGGCCACTTTGCAAGCAGACTGATTGTGTCTGGACAAAAGGTATGCAGGGGCACTCATTGGAAGCAAAAGGTTCATGCTTTAAACTGGATTCAATAAATCACTTTGTCCTATAGTGGATGGAAATGTATACTGCTAACAGTCCAGTGCTATACAAACATTTAGAAGCTTAACACTATATAAATGTATGAGACCAGATTTAGGCTTTAGTGAAATGTTATGAAATTCCATTGAAATCATGAGGTTGCAGGAAGTGAAGGTGGGGTTTGTCTCAGAGATTAAATGCACAGGTGTGTTTTTAAATGTTATCATTTTTTTGTTTTGCATATGTATGCTTCAGCAAGGAGAGGTAGAGCCGTTTTAAAGGGAAACTAGGTCACAACCTTTTTAAACATTACATGCTATTTCAAATCAACTAACCATGCAGTAGTCCTCAGAGCTTAGCTACGGTTTAGTCTCTTAGCAGACCAGACAAAAATATGCATATAAGTGTACCTGTATATAAATACATATATAAAGAAATTATTTTTTTTAAAGAATGTAAGGTCTCTGTGGGTTGTCTTTTACTGTATTTTCCACTAAGGTATCAGGCCCATGCTTTCCAATGCAAGTGATAAAATATACTTTGCACTTCTTCCACCAGGAATAGCCTTCCATCCCTACATGGGTGATGCTCATCAGTGCCAGTGGTTGTGGTTGTGTTTAATTAAAGGGGAATTCAAGGATAACCACTCTTGTTTAAGACAGATAGGAACTACCCACCACCTTGATGCTTCATCTGACACACCTGCCTGATAAAGCACTCACATATGCTGCAAGGTCCAGTTCCAGAAATTTGCTTTAACAAATGTATGATCAGAATAAAAATAACAGAAATAATAATAGAAATCCATTTCATTTCTTAAGACATGAAAAGGAAGGTGGCATAGGTGTGTGTCAAACAACATGATAACAAGAGTGATTTCCAAGTTGGGATATTTTATACGTTTTATATTCACTTCATACAAAAGGTTGCTTAAGTATAATGTGTAAGATAGCTATTTTGTGACAAGAAGTACTGACAATGTCAGAAGTCAAGAATGAAAGAAATTCAGATTCTTCTCCATATAGTGAGCACAAGGGATTTAGGTGCTGATCTCCAAAAAAAGTATTTTTTCAGGTGCCTAAGCACATCATTTAGTGCACTTCTGCAAAACTGCTGCACAAAACCACCTTTATTTTTGCCAGTAAGTCTGTGCCAAGCAGCCTCAGAGTTGCCACAATGAATGAACTACTTAGAGTGCGAGGTCCTAAGGACCAAGTCGGGATCCTCAGATTTACTGTTACTGTGCTGGATTGGGTTTGATAGGTGTGAGATGTGAAAGCAAATGGAGTCTGTATGAAAGGTGGGCCAGAGTTTTTATGAGGCTGGCTGTGTTTGTGTTCCCCATCCCAAAACAGCACCACTGGTAAATCACTTCAGGAATGAGACAGAGCCGTGTACAAGAGCTTGCTCTGAAAGGGGTAGCTGAGGGATCCCGAGCTCAGGTTGCCCTCTGCTCAAAAGGACCCTGTAACCAGCTGGATCTTGACATTTTGCTGTGTGTCTTTTGCTCTCTAGCTTTTCAGCAATGGGAGAACTGGGATAAAACACCTAACTCCAGAAGAGTATGCACTGCTGCAGACAGACCCTGAGCAGACAGAAATTACCCATCTGAGTAAAGGTATGTACCCAAGCGTCCCTCCATATGATGTCTCCCTTGCCACCCCAAATGACTTCTCACTGCCCTGGTTTTCTGGAGGTGCTTTTCCCCCTATGCTCTAAATGGGAACAGAAGCTCCTACTTTGGGGCTGAAGGCTTCAAGGGGGCTACTGAATTGTTTGAGAATCTGAATATTTTTTGCCAAGGGTATCAGTGGCTCAGGTTGTTTCAAAAGATGACTGTGAGGCCCTAAATCACCCAGATAATTTTGAGAATATTACCTAGAATCACTACAAATGGCTTCAGTTTGCAAACACATCTGAGGTAAGTAACCATATGCATTTGAATAGCCCTATTGAATTCAACAGGACTGTTGGTATGCATCAAATAAATGTGTGTTTGCTTGCTGATCCAGGCCTAAGCAAAGATATTCTACCAAGACTTTTTATTCTCCGTAAAACAATGGCTACACTATAGAATAGTATCCATAAATTTCCATTCTCCTTTTGTAGAAGTCCATTGTTGTTTTGTTTTTACTCAGTCAACAAAGCTTCTTTTTTATTGTCCACAGCCGACGTTTTTTACTATCTTATTTTTCCCCTGATGTTTATAATTCATTGATATTATATAAATTTCTGCACTAACAAGATTTAAAAAATAACTAGAATTAAATCGTAGTGTTCTGGGATATTACCATGGTTGTTGACTCAGCAAAAGGCTGGGTTCTCGAGTGCATTCTATAATTTGTGTTAGAAGAGCATATATATGGGTGTTTTTCTGGAACCATATGAAATATAAAAATACCCAAAGAAAAACAGAAATATGTATTAGATATGTGAAGGACTATTCTGTAGATCCTTATCTTGACATGCTGTACTGTCTTGCTGAAATTATTACGACTTCATAGTAAAAATGAGAAAAAACAGTTTATTTCTCTAATCAGAGAATATTTTTTGCTATGTGGAATACAAGTTGTAAAATAGTTGATACTGATGAGATTCAGGAATATACTTCGTCTTAGCAATTAGTAGGACATATAGTATCTAGCTCTGTTCATTCATATTTTTCCTAAAGAGTGGTTGAGTTGGCTGTTCTCTCTTACATTGCAGCATCATTTTATTTAATGTTTTAGGAATGGGCACACAGGGTAGCACAGTCCAGAGGCAGAGCTGGCCTCTGGTGACAGTACAGAAATGAAACTGAATATTCTGAGCTTACACAGTAGAGTATTTCCAATGTTTATATTTCTGAATAGGTTTACTGAAACCGTAAATAAAGGAAAGGTGAGTCACCTTCCATTTCTGCAGGATGGATAGGGCAGAGTGGAAACATTTTTAATTTTACGAAGTGAAATAGTGAGTCAGGGTTTCGTGTCCATTTATTTCAGATGACTGTTTAATTTCCAGAAATAGTTTTCATAAGTTGTAATGAAAGAAAAGATTATTATAATTACCACTGGAGGAATTTTTGTGTTTGTTTCTCATTACAGAATATCAGTCAGAAGTGTTATGACTGAAAACATAGAGGCTATTTCAGTGTAGGCTTTAATTTTCACATCTTTTGGAATTTAAAAAGCTCACCTTGCTAGTGTACCCACATTTATTTCCTGTCTGCTGAGGGGAGAATATGACTGAGGGTCTTGTGTGTGAAGAACGTTTTGGGAAGAGCTATACTTAAAGATTATTTCTGAACAAGGTAAGATTTTTGGCCATTCTTTGTCATGCAGGGGGGATCCTGCTGTCACAGCTTGGTTTCTGAGAAAGTTTTGTTGCCGGTACGTATTAGCCTCTTGCACTGTTTGGCTGTTGTTGCAGAAGGTGGCTGTCATGTGAGATGATAGTCACAGGAAGAGGTCTTTGAATAGCAGGCAGAAACCTCAGGCCTAACACTGTGTGGCAGAAGGAAGCATGATTATATTTATTCAGCAGGTTGCCAAGTAGATAAGTTTCTAGATGGAACTTTTTCAAACTAAATAGCTTGATYCGTAGATGTAATGAGGAACAATAATCAAAACTAGAGTTTAAAACATGAAAGCAAAGCTGCTATTCTACATCTGTCCTGGTCTTGTAGMTATCCCGCAGCAAAGCCCAAAAAATCCCAAGGCTGCCAACTAACTTAATTAGGAGACAGGTACCTTTCATCAAGGAAAAGGTTATAAAGGAAGCAAATTATTAAAATAAATGGCTCACTTCTTTCCAGTGCCTTGTATTCATGCCAAAGTTTGGTTTTAGCCTATAGTTTTTCATTCAGGCGGATGTTTGTTTTACATGCCTTCCCTCTGAGCAGTCCTGACAGTTTAGTCCAGCCTGTCTCACGTCCCCTCTCAATGGCTGTTGAATAATATGTTGAAGATACTGAGTATTATGGGACTGTATAGGTGAAGGCTTTGGCAAAGAAGACAATATACAAATATAAAACAATTGTCTACATTTGCCCCCTGTGGAAGCTCATCTCAGAACTGAGAAAACTGATGTTTGTGAAGAAGCGGGCGTATACGGCCTTGCGCAGCACCAGGTGCTGTGGGGAGACGTAACTTGGGCATGGGTACACAGCTCCTGCTTGAGGAGCGGAAAGAGCCTGACAAAGTGCCATGGCTGAAACCTGCCAAAGGGACCGAGGGTTCGCGCAGCTGACAGTGCTGGAGGTCTGATGAATAAGATGTTGTGCAGCTAAACACATTAACAGACTGCGAGGTGCTCGAACGCTATGACAATGAAGGCTGCCTGAGCACCCCAGCTAAAGGGACACAGCCTGATAGATAGGGGGTTCTGGCAGAAATTATATCAGGCCTGTCTATGAAATTCAGGAATATAGGATTTTGTTGCAAATCAGGTCTGGTATAATTTAATGAACTAGTATTAACAAGCTTCACAAACTGCATCTTTCACTGTCTCTCAGCTGTATAGTATTCATTAAAAAGAATATATGCAAATTTGGCAGCATAACCAGAATTTAAAATAAGGAATAACACAACAAACATTCTAGAAAGCTTTCTGGTTTTCTTTCAGGATGAGTTGTCTGTTTGCTATATCCTAGCCTCCAGTTTGTCCTTTAAAAGGCTGCCACTGCATCGACTAGAAGGAAAAGGCCACAACTTCACCACTTCAGCAAGCACACTAGGAAGAACTTTGCTAGTATTATCCTTTAAAATAGATCTTGGCTAGTGGATCAGTCCTGCTTCCACAGAGGTCAGCAGGGGCTTTGCCTGAAGGGCAAGGCTGCCCTCTCCATCTGAAGCCAAATCTTTTCTCATACATCAAGAACTCTTCATGATGAAGTGGAAAAGCAGACGCCATCCCCTTTCACTGCTTCTCCAGGCAAAGTGTAAACCTCAGTGCACTCAGTAAATTCCTTTAAACATTTACGTGAGCTGAAATTGCTTCCTCTGCTGACCTTTGCTCAGTGTGCAGCACTTCATCCAACCACAGTTACACATATCAAATGGGCAGCTCAGGTAGAGTGCCTGTGTTGTATGCTGACTTGTATGCCTGAGTTTTAACTTTTTTCCTGGATGGTTCTCCATTACCTCTTTCTTTGCTTTTTATGTGGTCAGTTGAGTCTCATCCATTGTCTCCTCCATGGCCTCCACGACTTATTATGCTAACAGGATGCTCCTTCTTATTAAGAGATTAGTAATTCTATTGTATTTGCTTTCATTTTTATTGGATTTATGATTTAATAATTTATATACCAATCCCCATAGAAGTTTATGTACCCTAATCACAAACTGTTGCCCTTATTGGGCAGCAATAACACCAACAGAGGGAAAAATAGCTTCTATATCCTTAGTCCCAAGGTAGGCTGAATCTGCAGTGTATTCAACAGTAAAAACACTTCTTCTGAAAGTTGCCATACTTATAGCTGTGCAGGCAGAAGTCCTCTGATGGCATGACTGAAAAACAGGACTAACGACACCAACAAGCAGCACCCTTGAGGACAAGGGTTCTATAGTGCTCTAAGTTTTAGGCCCTAGTCCAGATGAGCTCTGCAGAGGTGTGCCTGACCTCTTCCTGGACTTAGGGGAATCGGGAGCATTTTTCTGGTTCACAGAGGCTGAAAGCAGAATGCTTGGGTACCTTTCTTATAAGTGCAAAATGAAGTTTAACTTACTGAGTGGAGGGAAGAGAGGGTGGGGATGGGAAAGAGAGCCAGATGTGCCAAGTTTATAGATGGCTGAACCAATGCATTGTTTTTTGCTTTTTCTAAATTAAAAATATTAACTGTTTTAATTCTTTTACTTTGTGATTTGCTCAGAAAAATGAATTCATTATTGCATTTCATTAAATGGTAGCTCGTATATCTTTTTATTTCGCTAAATGAGAATCAGAGCAAAGTAGAAATTTAAGCTTAAAACCCGTTCTTGTTGTTTAGGTGTATAATTCTTTCTCCTACTTTGCATGCCTGGAACTAATATGGCATTAAGTATATTCTAATTTTAAAGAATTTAATACATGCATAATCTGCTTTACAAGCAGAGATTAGATTTTTTTCATATTAAAATTAATTGGGGCAACTCAGAGACATAACTTAGGGCATATTCATTTAAACAAAATAGGAAAAATCTTTCATTTTTAATGTTTTTTTTAAAGCATTATATGCTCTATTTTAAAGAGTATTGTGTGAAGCTTTCATTGAAAAGGACTCTTGTTCTATTACTTGAAACGAAAAATTAAGGCAATATGATTGAACCTATATGTAAGCTTGTGTTTATTGTGTGCATTAATGGTTTCAGTATTTTAAAACACAGAAATAGGTGCTTATATATAGTTCAGAATATCTGACTATTTGTAAAATTACTTGTAAAAACAAGAGCAAACTCTCAGCTTTGGGAGATTTTCAGAAGTATTCAGTAACTTAAGATGCCTTCATTCTGGGCTTGGTGTTGCAGCTGGATCTGATTCTTTGAAAGTGACAGAATACTTACCTCTGAATATAAGTCCCCTTAGAAAATTGTACCAAGTTCAGCATTCAAAAATGGGGGGCTGGGAGGTGCATAGAATCAAATTTAAAAAATGTTAGTCGCCAGAGTCCGCAGCATGTCCTTTTTGTTCTCTCTCTCAATAATAGAAATCAATATTAAAGCGTATGGGCAGAAAATGTTTTTTTAAACATCAAAATTGACCTGTTCTTTTGTTGCAGAAATGGTTAAATCCTACCCAGTTCCTGAGAACTGGCATTTCAAGCYTGAAACAAGAGGACAGGGCTTGGGAACTTTGCTTACCTTGTGTCTTCGTAAAGCTCAAAGTTCTTGGCAAAATAAGAAACAGAATTACTTTCTATGAATGATTTTAAACTATTTGGTCTTTAGTGTTTGAGAGAGTCTCAGGTTACTACTAAAAGGACTTTCAAGCAGTATGTGAACCTTTTACAGTGTGTACCATTTTTATTTGTACCATACCTCTTTTATCAAATTAACACATAAAAAGCTGTCATAACAATTTCACATACTTTTCACCTAAGTGACCTTCTGTAGAGTAGCTCTTGGCCAAGGAACAATATTACAGGCCTAATCCTGTTTCCGCTGATGTTTTTTACAGACTTGCAAGTAAATAGGCTTGTTTATGTCTCTCACAGGTCATAAACAAGAATTCAGCTCTACTTTTTTTTTTCTCTCTCTCACACACACAAATACATGCACCTAAAGACACCTCTACATAAAAAATGTAAATGTTTATGCCTCATCAAAGTCACAAATAAGAAACTGCCTGTCCTCCTAATTTTCTCCTCTATTACAAGACATATGCATTTTGTCTAAGATTTGTTAAGGAAACACAGTCTCAATGGCATTTCCTTCTCTGGTATTTAACTGCTTTAGTGCCATATATTTGTAACACCAGCATGTTTGGCTCTAACATGGGAGAATACTGGATACACAACAGGCTTTATATCATATCTTCTTCTTATGCATCCTGATACCCCTCCCTTCTTTTTCCCTTCTTCCTGCTATTTCACAAACTAAAGGCCTTCCCTTTTTGTCACTCTATTAAAAAAACAGATTCCTAGGCACGCAATGCCTTAGATCTGGCTATTCCTCATTTGTGCACAATGGGAGCATGCAATCCGATGTCAAGAAGTGGCAGCAGCCCAGGAGTGGCGGAGGGATCTCCTCTGCTGAGCCCCCAAGGCTGCGGCCCCCAAGGCTGCAGCTCGGCTGGCAGCCCTCCTCCCCACCCAGGATGGGGCCCAAACTTCACCTCCGCAGGGCAGCTGAGAGCACGCGCCAAATGCTAACTTTGGGCGCACAGCGAAGCGTAGGAGCTATTTCCAAGCAGTGTAAGTAACAGGGCTCTTTTAAGGCATCTTTAGGTGCTTTTCTGTCCTACATGCTGCAGTATAGCGTATGATACCAGATCATCACAAGCCAGTAAGATATAAAATATTTTCCAAATGGCATGGCAGTGCTTCTATGATAATGACAAACTGGAGAAGTTAACAGTGTTGAGCAGTCTCCAGGCCATTACCCATAGGAATTTACTTTTGCTGCACTCAGATATGCAATAGAAGGAGAGCGACAGTCAGAACCAGGCAGAGGCAATTCTCATCAGTCAGCCTAAATACTTGCTACACAATTCTCTTATATTCGAAGGTGAGTTCAAATCTTATAGTACATTTATTTTGCCCCCCCCCCCAAAAAAAAAAAATTAAGGGATCACAATTATTTCCACTCCAAACTGGACCTGTATTTCAGTGGGAAAACCACTTTCCAAACACAAGTAGGCCTGTTGTGTGCAACAACTGGCATCAAAACTTCAGATTTTATGTATGCTTTTGATGTAAAAAGCACCACATAACACATTTCAGAAAACATAATTTGAATGCATTCAAAAAAATTATCACAAATGAAACAAGGACATACTCTGTGTGAAATTTCATGGAAAGGAATTTCACCTGTTAACTGTAGCTTTTTGTGAATCATTTGTTTAAATTTACTTTATTTTTGGTTCTTCACATATGGAATAAACACTTAGAAAGGAGGTTGCTGACATGGGTTGCACTCCAGATTTTGTCTGTCAAGGCATACAGTGGGTGCTTGTCTATTTTGCAGGAAAAGGGTGATGGCAGTGGCTGTAAACACCCCCATATGTTTTACTTCGGTCTGGAGAGCATCAATAAGAGCACAGTCCTGGTGGTGTGGATTTTCAGGAGGGGGTAACCTCCTGGCTAGGTCCACAGGGCTCTGGGAGAGCTTGTGCAGCCCACGTGGCAGTGTATGCCACCTCTGCTATTCTGTTACTGAAATCCATACCTAATGCAGCCATACTTGTAATTGCAGTCTGAGGTAGGAGCATGAATAAAGCGCATATACTRAGTCAATACGTTTATAAAGCACCAGAAGAGCTATTTTTCTGAACAGATATGGGCAAAAACTTCACTGATCAGAAAGTTCATAAAACAGGTATTTCTTCCTAATTATGCATTTAATCATACTGAAGCAGATAAGCATTTTCTCTCTCTTAAATAAAAGAGGGCAACTGGATAACAAAAGTCCTGAGGTGGTATATTCTGTTGATAAAGACTGCTCTGCATGAGACAGGTGAGAAATTTGAGAGGTATATAAATGGATTAGCTGCCCTATGAAAAACTAACCCTGCTGCTACCTCAGACACATTCTTCATTACTCCATGAAACAGTTATTTTTAAAACAAGTTAGTGAAAGTTTATACATAAGTATAATATCAATATTCCAATTCTAATTATATGAGTAATCCCCCCAGGTTGAACAGTAAATGCAGGTAGTCCAGTCTGTTTTATAATTCAGATCATTTGTATGCATTGGGTAATGTGATTTATAACCATATTTGCACTTTGAAATAAAAAGGGGACTCAAAAAGGAGATACTAACATCTCTTTAAATATATTGCTTTATTTTTCATTCTGAAACCACTTGACCTGTGCAATACTGGGTTCTTTACCTATACAAATAAATTTAAGGCTTAATCCTTAATAACACATATTCCAAACATTCAAGAGCTGCTAAAGTTATCAAATTAGTATCAAGGAAACAAAAGAAGAACCTTCTTTAGCAACAACAGCAAAAAGTAAACTACCTGCTTCTATTAAAATGATTCTTAGGAGAGAAGGCATTTTTATTAAATGAAAAAAATCAGGGAAAAAAGCTTTTCAAAAAATACCAATATATTATTTTGAACTATATTTATAAAATATTTAGCTGTCTGCAAGAATTGAACAAATACAATAGTTTTATTCAACACACTTATAAATCATTGTCATAACATTTATTGAAGCTTCTGGTAATTGTTATTTATAATAACATTGAATAAACAATTGTTGGTATATTCATTTTTCTATTAATAATAAAATGGTTGTTCCTCCAAAATCTTATTTAAATTAAAAACTTTTGTATTTCCTACATATCTATATAATATTGTTACAAAGCCAGAAAATTTTCTTGTATTTTTAAAAATGGACTTTTTTTCTGTCTAGAATTTGCTTATTTTTGAATGTAGTTTTGACAAAAGAGCAATATGTTAAAGCTGCTACATGATTGTATGTTGGCAGTCAGAAATTACATTCTTTATTCTTTTAAACAGCAGATTATTATTTTAGTTGAAAAAAGTTTAAAATATCTTTATAAAGTAAAACTCAGCCATTGCACAATTTAAGATGCTGGACAAGAAATAAACTTATTAGTGTTCGAAACTGTATGGTTACTTTTGAAAAAAGCTTTAAAATGCTGCAGCCATTCCCATACCTCCATGTATGCGTGCTTTCTGAATACAGACAGGCTTTGTCATAATGCAACACAGTCTTTTCCTTTTAAATACTAAATTATCAGCTCATCGTTGGAACTATTTCTTGAAAACTTAACTTCCAAGTTAAATAAAATATGTTCATAATAAAAACATAGTGTCCCCACTTAGCAGAGATAATGGATTTTTCTAAAACTATTCCTTAAAATAATGTATTTCTATACTGTTGATATGACAGTACAATATGTAAATATATGACATCTATAATAAATATTATAGATGTAATGAATACATGTTTTGAGCTAAATGTGCATATGAGAAACTTGAATATAAGAGATTACAATGTCTAAGGGCTTTATAAAACTTTTTTCATATTACTACAGTGGTTTGATTGCAAAACCTAGAGATGCTTAACCTCTATTGTGAGTTGTGCAGATAATAAATAAAACCCGACACGCAAAAAAGCTGTTTATCAAGAAAAGTATTTTCATTGGCCAAAGCCCCTCGATCTCTTCATATAATAATCTTTGTTTCACATCTCCTTTAGTCAAATATTCTATATAGCAAAAATTGTTATTTTGTGACCCATACAAATCTCATTCTTTAATTAGAAATGGACAATTTTACATCTGATATCTTAGCCTTAACATGAAAAAAACCATAAAAAAATCTATGAAGATTTAAAGTAGCTATACAATGTCTGGTTTATACTAACATCCTAATCATTATTAAAGAGCATATTTGTTGTGAATTCTTAGCACTTGCTTTACAAAATAGTGTAACTTGTAAATATTTGCAATATTTTGAATGCAAGCACACAGAGGAAAAATTCCAATTTACATGTACTCTTAAGTAGCATTTATAAAGCTATGGATAATTATTTTCAAAGCAGTGATTAATAAGTGTCCATTTTCATATCATCATTGGTAATAGATGCAATCTCACTCAGGCACCCTGCCATTCTGTTTAATACAAGTGTATCCTAGTGTAAAAAGGATCTTGTCATACTTATCTCTAATGGTGAATGATTTCTTTCCTGTTCCTGAAGACACTTTGCACCCAATATTCTCAAATCCTATCATACTACAGGCTGACAAATAAGCTAACAACAATGTAGTAGCAGGCTACATTTATGTGTAGGTGCATGGTCTCTAGAAGATATGCAGAACATAACTGGATATTTTTTGCTTGTAAATAGCACAAAATACACATACGAAGAGATCTACCTATAGGAATAGATGCAAAATTTTTGGATTTAAGTAAAATATCACAGTCTGACAAAGCAATATACATGTTCTGCATATCCAGAAAGCGGGAAGAAAATTAAGCATCATTTTCCTATCGTTACAGTTGCAATGCTTCAAATGCAAAAGCAGAAAATATCTGTCACTGTTCCAGTGTTTACAATTAATATTTGTAAGTTTTGTCGTTCTTAGTATATGTTTGTGCTTTATATGCTTAATTCTATTTTCAAGCAATTGTACTGTATAAAGCTGACAACAATTTGTTCTGATTCATGGTTTAGGAGGAGCAGCTGATTAATCCCATGTCAACAGTCTTGACCCTATGTAGAAAACAGAATCATAGAAGGCCTGCTTAACAATATATCAAGGGTACAGTTGCTTATTTTCTCTGGTTTGTAAAATCGATAAATCACCTGCAAATGCAGAGTAAGTTAGGACAGTGCAATTCAGTCATTATCACTTTTTCCCCCCCCCCCCTTTTTTATATAGTAAATGTGTTTTGTTCTTTAGAAGATTTTGGTGGAAGACTACCAGCATGTCACCTCATTTTGTTTCTGTATGCTAAAAGCCTATAAAAAGGACCATATGTATTTATTTGTTGCTTTAGACTTGTCTTTTCATGAATGTCCCATAAAGGAAAGAAACCCTAACCGCTTTCTTAAAATGCTTAAATGTCAAGGCTCAGTGCTATAAATGTTGACTTGTGAGTAGGCTTCACTTTCCAGGAAAGCTGAGCCAGTTATCTTAACAAGAGCTTACAGAATTGGGTCCTTCCAGGAAGGTATTTAACTTTTTTTTTTCTTCAAGATGTAAGGATTATACAATATCATCAAGCAAATCCCTTTCTCCCACAAATATATATATATAAATTGTAAATATATATATATATATATATAAAATTGTGTGTTCTTCCACTAATGATTTTGCTTAAGTATGAGCGTACAGTTTCTGGTTAATATTACACTAATATTGCTGAGTAAACCAGATGAAATAAAACATATATGCCAGTCATTTAAAATGTGGTCATTGGCATGAGACAACAGAATGTATGCATTTTCATTCCTAGTACTGAAGCAAAGTGACTCACCAAAGTCAGTTTGAAAATAGTGATGAAATTTTAAATTTTAAGGTGTGCAATTCTATATGGCAGCTCCAGAAAAGAATGTGCCTTTTACTGTAAGGCCCACACAGCTAGGGGAAAAAAACAACAAAAACGTACATAACATAACAAAATAAAGCCAAAATCTGTGGAAATCTTCTCATGTAAACTGCATAATAGCACTTCAAATGGCCCCTTTCTGTCGTCCACTGTAACCATCACATTCCCATTTCTGCTGCAGTCAGGTGAACTGTCAAAGAGCTATTACGGTTGGTTGCATAGAATTCCGAGGAAGACAAATCTGTGCAATTTTCTCCTTGGACAATAAATGGTTCTTTTGGTGCCTTTAGGTTTTCCTAAACAATTTTGGTAAAGAAAAAATGAGTTTTAAATTTTTTCCTTATTTTTACATGTATATGGTAATGCAAGGGGCTTTATTTGGGCTGAAACCTTTACTATGAATGCATAACTCTTTGATGGATGCACATTAGCATTCCAGTATGTGGGTAAGATTTATTTATTTTTTCCTTTTCTGGTACATAATGTAGCTCAAGTAGATGCTTAAGATAGTATGATGGCATGTAATATTTCGGTGTGTGTTTTTTCACAAACACAACAACAAAATGTATATACAAATACAAAATCATCCAATCTGTTAATTAAAACTATAACTACCCTGAAATATTAAATGTATTTAGTCTTTCATGCCTGTTTAAAATACTGCATGCTCAGAAGTGAATACATTACTGTGATGTGTAATACCGCATCTTCTGATAAGCCTTATCTCATAAATAAAAAAGATGTGTAAATGACATGCTTTTGAAAGGTTTTTCTTCAGAGGCAAGTATTTTGTCCATTCTGGTGAGGTATGTCATATAAGCAAAATGAGAGTTTGATTATGTCTTTCATATAGTTAATAAACACGTGGTTGTCAAAAACCACGAGGTTTCTTGCTGGTTGTTTTCATCTTCTACAAAAAAATAAGGTGTTTCAGAACTGACCTTTGCTCTGTTGAGTCATCTCGCTTTTTTAGTTCACTTTACCTTATTGACCAGTAGCATAAGCCAGAATTTTTGTATCCTTAGAAAGACGGCAAAATACAACTTGCTCATTAATTTTTTAAGTTGGATTCTTTTGTTTCTTATGTACATGATTTTGCTAAAATTTGAGACTTTTCAAATATACCGTAAAAACATCCCTGAGTTTTAATTATACCTCTATCACCTTCCTTCACCACTGAATTTCCCCACAGCAATTACCTGTTTTGGAGCTTATTTGTTTACAACCCTTCTAATTAGCAAATGTTAAATGAGACATTCTTTATATTTAATTTGGAGCTATATTAGAGTACACATTGAGTTGCATTCACTGATTTTGCTCTTCTAGAAAATAAAATTTTAATTTGGCACCTCTTTCTGGAAATAGCTTTGTTTAATGTATTCCACATATGTATAAGTGCATCTCCTTATAGCTCCCTAAACAACCTTAACATCAATAAGGAACAGTCCCTGCCCCAGAGAGTTTACATTTATGACAGAAACTTCCAGTTTGAAGCACTGTCAGAGCGTTCATGAAAAATAAAACAACGTGATGCAGATCAGTCAGAGAGAATCCAGCCCTTAGTCAAAGAGCCTGTTTCTCCTGTTTTCAGTATACTGTATTACAGAAGAGGAGCCTTTCAGTGCATTTGCTAATCTGATGATTCTTTCTGCTTTTATTTCCYCCACAGAGCATGTAGCATCTACAAAGATGCCTGATTTTTTGTGCAGATAGCGCAGTTTGGAAAATGCAGTTTGCAAGCTTATTTGCTCCTGTGCCATGCTCATAAGCAGAATATCATTCCTTTCTGCATATCCGCTAGACTGGACAAATCAAGGTGACAATCCATGGTTAACTCTGTCAGGCCCTTTGTCCTGCTGCTCCTGTGAAGCGAAATACAATGGGAGCAAAGTGGAATATATAACAGTCCAGCTGCCTTGTTGTGACAGCGCCGTCCCGAATTACAGTGTGTCAGCCCTTGTTTGTATATCGATAGCCAGTCCATAACATGACAATGCAGATTGCGCGAAAGTGCTTCAATACGAGAAAAAAATTGCGTCGGGGGGGGGAAATCAAACCTGTCTTGCGAAACAGAAACTCATAAAAGGCAATATTTTGGTACAGTTGTTGCATTCAGATGTAGGGCCCATTTTTTCACTCTGACATATTTCTAAAGGATGCAGGTAGGCTCTCGCTTTTAAATCTGTCATACGGTGTTTGCTTACAGGGCTCCGCATTGATGTTACTTTTAAGGCAGTTTATATTTCATTTAAGCATGCAATTAATCATCTTTACAGTGTTGATGTGACTGGCATCAGCAGCGTTATTTAATTAAATTTGAAATTATTGTACAGTAAATATAGGCTTCCAACTAGCCAGTCCAAATTAAATGCTGAGGTCTATTTCTTACCCATGGTGTTTCCAATTTAAATGTTCATCCAAAAGGTTACACTTCATGGGTTGAAATCATTTTTATGTTCTCACTGTTGCTAAACCAAAAGATCAACTGTATGTAAGTCCTGTGCATCTATTAGCTGCAGCAATGTGTACATATTATCTATATTTCTCATATTCCATTTTATATTAGCGATATTATGACTGATGTTCTTTAAGCACCATTTTTCTTCTGATACTTTGTCTCTTCTGTCATGTCAGCACCGAGCTGCCGTTACACAGTCCTTCCTCCATTTTGTTTCAGCCTGGTAATCAAGCAATTAGCCCACAAAATGGAGGTGCTCTGCTTTGCTCCTCGTCCTGCGTGTGGATCCGAGTGGGTTTACCTGTGTGACAGCGGCAGGCAGCGCGCTTTGCTGCTGAGCGCGTTAAATCGTCYGCCAGAGAGCGTCCCCACGATGACCAGTAAGTGGCCATTGCTTAGGGGGACTTGTGGAGGAGTGAGACCTTTGTGGTGCTTTCACCCGAGAATTACGTGCAGCGCACGCACTACCTGCCAACGCTGCGCAGGCTACAGGAGAAAGCATATGGCTGCTCCCTTTCCCCGAGTATATTCAAGCTCTAATTTTATACGGACCTGAAAATGTGAAGGGAGCCTGACTTAAATGTTAGGAACAACATTGCTTTTCACCTTGTCTTTATTTCAAAAAGAAAAGAAAGGAAAAAAAAAAAAGGAAACCAAACCAAACCAAACCAACAACACCATTTGTTTTATGTTACAGCTTTCCACAGACAATTCACAACATGTCTAGCAAGGAATCAGACCAGAAATACCGTCTCACTCCTATCATATATATAATACAGCTTTTGAATACTGGAAAATCTGTCATCCGTTAAGTGCAGCTCAGGTCTTCTGTGTGAAAAGCACAAGCCTTTTTTTTTTTTTTAATGCAGTGCTGCCGTGTCTGCACTTTTTTGAAATTGCATATTTATCGGTCTATGAATTATTTATGAGTGGAGAAGGGAGGGGTAGGGCTGGAAGGGGAAGGAAGAGTGAGAAAACATATGCTTGGGCAGAGGAATACCTTAAATGAATCCAGTACCAAGTCTTTTGAAGGATTACTTGTAATTACTTTTTCTTTCTTTTTCTTTTTCTTTTTCTTTTTCTTTTTCTTTTTCTTTTTTGTTTCTCTTACGTGTCACTCATTTGTCTGCTGTTCCTATTCTTTTGCTTGGTTGGTTTTATTTGACTTTTTGGGACCAAGAAGGGATTGGGGGTAGTGCTTGCTAAGAGTTGGAAGATTTTGCCACAGAAATGAATTGAGCGGTTCCTTGACTTCTAAAGTACAGGGTGTTTAATAAATATTAATCCTTCAACTGTCAGACTGAATTATTGTCAAAAAGGGGCTGACAGATTGAGGATTAATGACGTGTTTCATAAATTAGAAAAGAACTATCAGCAGAATGCCCTCAGTAGGGATCAGGAATGGCCCTGGTTCACCATAGACTAGTTGCACATCATATCTGTGTCGGACCTTAGTTCAGACTTACGCAGAAAACCAAAACAACCCTCCCTCCTACAAACACACCTTCAGCTCTTCATGTGCTGGGATCTGACATGTAGAGACTTTCCTCTTTAGGATCAGCAAGTACTGAAATAGTAAGGTTGTCTCAGACACCAGATAATTTGATCAGACAGTCAAATCCATATTCTTTTTTTTCTTTCTAATGGTTTTGTTAAAGGGAAATTGGGGGAGGTGGAGTCATTTCTGTTCAAACATCTCAATGTTGTATTTTCCCACTATGAAAAATACAACATCACAGAAAGCTGAAGACATGACATTATAATGGTAAATTGGAAAAATGGTAGCTGCCTCTTCAAAAACACCCAGAATTTCGTATACAAATTATGTATTAAAGGAAATATATTTGCATAAAACAAATAGTAGTAATTTAATATAAAGTGACAGGATTTTTAGGAGAGGCTAATGTGTGTCAAAAAATATCGTGTAGAGTTTTTAATCAAACTCATGATCCTCAGCTGAATGATTGCTTGTAAAGCTGATTTTACTGCATTTTCTAATTCATTAAAAGCAAATCTCTCTCCCTCTCTTTTTCCTTTTTGTGATTATTAAGGGAAAATTAAGTTTAATTTGTGTAAGATCAGATCTTTTTGGGGTGGCTGAATCAAACAAGCGGTCATCTGGGGTGCCATTCTTTCTCTCGGCACAGAGATGTACAATATGAAACTGGGCTACCAGAGTGTATAAAAATGTTTAGCCTAATCACTCCCTAATGACAGCGACTTATGTCCTTAGTGCAGTCAATTTGTTTCCTGGGTTTTAAAAGTAGATTATTTCCATGGTGCAGGCTTAGTGTAAGCTGTTGAGAAACCACAAGCACTGCACTTCAGCCTGAGTTTGGGACATTCGCCAAGGGTAATCTGATTAAAAGGGCATTTTTTACAACATTGTGGTGCTTTGAAAATTCTGTGCAGCCAGATAGAGTAGGGCCAAAAAACCCCTGCTTTTTCAAAGCTAACAATTTTGTCTGAGCAGAATTAAAAGCGTGATAAGCAGCATCACTGGAATGATTTTCTTCGACAGACTTGCAACTGGATAAACAAAGCATCCTTAGTAACACATCTGTTACAGACCCACAAGCAAATTCATGATCTATTTAATGCAGGGGTTTGCCTGTTTGTTCTGCCTTTAATCACGCTTGCTTCCTGCATAGGTGTGAGGTTCTGAGGCCTATAAGAACAAAAATGTTTCCCTTTTTTTACAGTAGTTTTTCTTTCCCATGACATGACATTTATAAATGTTCTACTATGAAAGTGGTTATTTGTGATGTGCTCTAACAACCAATGTTGGGTACCATATTCCTGAGAAGTTTAGCAGCTGTATGTTGTTAAAAGATAATTATCCTATCTCTAATCTTGGATTTCTTATGAGAGAGAGAATGTAATACTAATTAAATATGTCATGTTTGCACACATCAGAACATACTCGAAAGAACTGTTCTTGGATCACTTGCTATATTGAACTGCTTTCATATTCTTCTGCAGTACCTAAATAAGGAAGAGAAGGTAACAGATTTCTCTTTCCATCTTCAGAGCCATGCATTTCTCTGAATGGCAAGTTCATCGTGGTCTCCACACATGCTAATAGCTTAGGACTGTTTACAGCAAGACATTTGTGTACACAATGTACTTCAAAGTCACTGGGTTCAGTGAGACTGTACAACAGATCAGTCTGGTACTAGGTTTGAGTGTGACAGGCAAAATGAAATTTGTTTTCTACAAAACAGGCTTTTTTAGTTTGCTTAATAAATATTAAATGATGAGGCATGGTCTCTTATCTTCTGCTACATCACAGAGTTCTCTATAAGGGGAAAAAAGTATAATGAATTAAACTGAATCAAAACTTTCAACTCTCTTTTAATTGTAGCTGCTGACTTACGCAAGGCAAGAGTGCAATGCATCATAGACTGTATTCTTGCCCAAAGAGGTCTCAGTGATAAAATTACAATTATAATTATGTTTCCTTTAAAATGGAGATTTATATCTTGTTTGCCTTTATGCATATAGGACAGAACATCTATATCTTTTTCTATGCATGTGGAAAAGCCTGCCTTCCATCTCTCCAGGAGCATCTTGTCATTTTTCTGCCCATCAGCATTTTAAAATTGACAACCTTATGACTAACTCAACCTTTTGGATATATTGCTCACACTATTAGTTGTAATGTGAGGTATTGGCAACACTTTGCATTTACCATAACTATGTTTCATTTATTGATATATACATCCCACATGCACTCATCCATATATTCATACCTACATGTATGATCACTTTATACAATTATACAAAAGCAATTACTTTCAGGAAAGATTTTCATGATGTCGAAGGTTTCTTACATGTATTTTTGAATGTATGTGTGTGTATAAACTGAAATCTGGTACATGCAGAACTGCAAAGAAATTTAGTAGCAGTATTTCCAGCATGAGGCTCTGTACTAGAGCCCTAATGGGCTGAGAATAGCTTTGTCAGTGCAACTTGGCTCAGGAGTGTTTGATGCAGTGCTAAGTTCAGTTTAGAGTATTTACTGATACGTGTCTTGAGCAACTGTCAAAACTGCTTGGAGCTATGAGATTCAGGCTTTTCCAATCCCAGTGACCAGCCAGCCTCCTGAGGCACGAAAAACTGCTTCAGGGTAGCTATATCCCACAAATTCACTTTGTGTGACCATAAAAAAAGGCATGAAGAAAAAAGCAGTTTTACTGGGAGAAAAACTGAATGAAGGTGTCTTTGTGTCACACTTTATTTGCTGTGTTGTTACCTCTGTTCCTCAGATATGGAAACAGAGTGCAGGCAGAATTAATTGAGAAACATCTGTTTACTATCACTGTTTACACTGGAGAGATCAGAACAGCCCTGCTTTCTGGAATGTTGAATGTTATCAAGCATATATTTTTAATCTTCAAATTCAATATATACCTTTATTTAAAATTTTTCTTTTAAGATTGAATTTTGTGCCTCTTAAAGTGAGATATTCATGCCAGAAAGATGACCTGCTGTTCTCAGGGAGAGAAGGGGAAGCTATTAGAAAAGAAGAAGATTTCTTGATAATCAAGGACACCTGTGATTCTGTGTTGCTTTCGAGAGCACAAAGACCTATAGATCTGTTCTTTCTTCCAAAGTAAAATGCCTGTGATCCGTAAGAAGCTCCAATCCTTCCTTTTCTCACCCCAAAGAGAAAAAGAGAAAGAAAGAAAATTATGCACCATCAAATCAGCTGCTCTCTGTTTCTTCTTTAAAAAGCTGAGGATGTTGCTATTTAACATAAAACCTTGTGACCTTACTACTGCGGCTGCTTTGAAACACCAAGCTATTTAATGATGCAAATTGCAAACAGAGGGAAAACATCAGAAGAACCTGTCTGGAAATTAGTGTGTTTGACTGAAAATTAGTTAGCTTAATCGAACTTGCAGGAAGTGGATTTTCTATTCAGAAGTCTGGCTTAGAGCTTTTGTCCGTCTGGGTTATTCTAAAAGTATATAGGACCTTTGGAAATGCCAGGAATTAAGACTCTGTGTAGCACTTGCAGTATTGTGTTTCTGTCTGATTTGCTTATATTTTAGACTAAAATCATTCAACATGAGAATCATATGTTATGCAATAATAAGYCTTAGTTCAGACAGACCAAGCAAGTTGTGTGAGTTCAGGTCTGTACTTCCTTAAAGCAACAAAATGATTGTGTTCTATTGGTGTAACTAAAGGCAGTGCGGTGCTTATCCATTCATCCAAGCATGGAAGGGACCCTCCACAAACAGACTTCTGTCTTTTTGCAAGGAAGAAAGACCTCAGCTGCCCATGTCACATTTCTCTATAGCTCTCCGGATTTGCATTGAGAGAAGCTGTATGGGTAGGGTGATTAAGATGAAGGAGTGGGAAGGCAAAGCAGCTGCTGGTGGAAGCGAAGTGCTTCTGTCAGATTGTGCCCATCCTTGCAACTATGCAAAAGGATTTTGGCCAGAAGATTCTCACTCTGTTTACTACTGCTGAGACCTCAATGCCAGGTCTTTTCAGGGGCAGAGTACATATTGTCCATTACATTTTGCAAGAAGGAGGAAACTGAGGCCACTCTTACCAGTGTTCCAGCTCTTCCTGGCAAATGGATATTTTTCTGAATGCATGCATACCTCTCACTGGCTTTGGCATGTGTTCTGTTAGGAAATTAAAGGCAGAACAAGATAAGCCATGTCCTACATCTGATTCAATTTAAAATCTTGGAATGTGCCATGTGAGCAAAAAGATTGCTTTAAATATGTACTTCAGTAAGTCCGTCTCCCATGCCTTTGCCTGTTATGACTAGTTGACTGTGATTTATTTGTATGAATTTGCATTGTTGCCCTGGTATTAAGAATGAGAGACTTCAGTATTGCTGTCATTGGAAAGCCACTTTGCCTGTGTAAAGGGTATGTTTTGAACTTGCAATGAATGCATTATGGTCATACCACTAAGGACCAAAGTGAAACAGTCATAAGATAAGGGTCATGCAGAAATAATTGAAATTTTTCAAATGGGAGTGCTTGAA
Source organism: Apteryx rowi (assembly GCF_003343035.1). NCBI lineage: Eukaryota > Metazoa > Chordata > Aves > Apterygiformes > Apterygidae > Apteryx > Apteryx rowi. Next base: position 283,354 of record NW_020451080.1, read on the forward strand.
AGTAGGACAGTAAGTTATATTAAAATACACAAACAAAAGTGTCCAAAGATTCTCATTTCTGTCTTCCATCAGTTTCAGAAGGATTTATGGGCAGTCACAGTCTGAAAATCAAGCAGTACACATATTTGGACTTAGTAATCTGGATTTCAGCATCTTGATTTAAACATTTGGTTTAAGGGCAAGTTGTCAATGAAGACAATGCTTTGTCTGAGTAAGGACTGCAAGGTTAGATGAAAATCGGTGTTATGGTATTTTGTCTGTTAAAAAYGGATAATTTTAGAAGTGTAGAAAGATTTCACATCTCATCAGAAATTGCTGAAAAATCAAGGACTAAATAGTATATTTGTGGGGTTGATTAAACTGGATGATGTTTCACACTGGAAGTATTTTCATGAATATCTCCATTTTGCTAAGACCAGAGATTTGTACTGTTCTAGATGATATAATAATATTTTATTACTATTTTCATTTGATTCAGGCATTACAGTACCAAGTGTATCCAAGAACAAATATATCCATAGATACATTCATATTTATAATTATGGCTAGAGCCCTATTGTGGAAGAAGATTCACTATTAGGAAACATACCAGTGCCAAGTTTATCTTTCTTCCACGTAGAGATATTTCCAACACAGAAAAATATATGGAAAGAATTTTACTGTTATAATTCTACTGTCATGATGGACCTACTTTTCCATTGGTGTAGACATCAGAGATAAAATACATATTTTTTGTATTTCCTTTTTTAGCACTGAAGGTCCATTGGTCTTTAAATTCCATGAAGGCATAGGGTAGAAATGGCCATTTCTGAAAACATTTCCTATTCTTCATAATTCTGCTGACAATGCTGTAGAATCAGATGCCTTATAGGTAACTTTCACAGTCTTATAATGTGCTACCACTTCTTCACTCTTTGTTTAGGCCACAATGTCATAAATTTAACTTCCAGGAAATTATCCATATTATGAAATGCTAGTAGAAAATAGGTGATTTGATTTTCAATGAAAAAAATAGAAATGCAGTGTTTTCACTGGAACTGTTTGGAAAAATTTAAACAGTAGGGAAATAAGAAATAAGCATATTTTATGGAGGATAGTTAAAGTGGTTGAAGTGGGGGAATAGTATTTAATTTCTCTTAGCTGTTGTGATTGCTTTAGTCTGCAGCTTTCTCAGTAGACCCACTATATGCATGACTTCATTCTGACTACTATTGTTAGAATGAAACAATAATCAATGTATAATTCCTCTTTATAAAAGAAATGCATCTAACCTGTCCATATGATGCACTATGCAATCAGTCTTTTATAAACCAATAAGCAATATCTGTAGTACACAGTTGTCAAAAATCACTTGCACAGTTTTTTTAAAATCATCTAACCCAGAGAAATAGTGGGGATAAAAAGTGCAGAAATTTAAGAAATTGATTACCAGTTGGGTCTAAATTTGGAAGAAATACTGAAAAATTTTTTATGCTGTTTTATCTGGTACATGCCTTATTTATGTTTTAAAGTGCAATTCACACCACTATAATTAGGGGTTGATAATAATCCCTAAAGCAATGGGGAGTGCTATGCTATTCACCTTAAGACAAGGAAAGACCTGTGAAATGTTTGAAAAAATGTGATGTAATTGCTGAAATAAATGGCAAATTTTAGAGGAGAAAACAAGAACAAAAGACAGTGAAAACTGCTGGTCTCCTAGGTAAACTTAAGTATTGACAGGTCTGAATTAATAGAGACTATTTTTTAAAAGGTTCAGCGTCAGCTATATATTGCATTTACTCATTCAGTTCCTACACACTACTCTTAAGGGGATTGCTTGATTCCTGACACTGTGTGACAGAAAGAAACTTTGCTTTAGAAAAGAGAAATAAAGTCTATTTCTATTTTATTCTGCAAAAAGGAGCCAAATACTGAAGTTCTATCATTTTAGACATTTTAACATGATATTTGCATGGGACTATATTGAACTCAGTTTGAAAAAATTTTATGGAGTTCTTTAGTTGCGTCTTCATTGGGCAGATGCTAGATCCTGCTAAAACACGTCTTGGATTTTAATCCAAACCCCTAAGTATTCAATGGAGCGCAGGTTAAAAAGTGCAAATGAGCACACATTGTGAGTTAGCTCACAAGGGAGTGTAACAGAAGAGCATGCCAAGGAGCTTGAAGACTACAATATGAATATATATTTTGTGTCAAAGGAGCACATCCTTTGTAGTGGCCCTGAAATAATACTGCAAGGTATTCTCCTGAGGCAGAATTTAGTCTCTGGATAGATAAAAGGCAACCTCCAGGACCTAACTAAATGGAGAATTGCTTTACTATATCCACTCCACTCTTCAGGCCTTCAACTGTAGTTTTATTAGACAACCGGTGTAACATTATATGCTGTATATTGCCTGCTACAATTTTATTATCATCTTGGGCTGGAGACAACATTTATAAACTAAAGTGACTTTGAAAGCCAAATACTGTGTTCAGAATCCCATACAAAAATTAAGAAAAACTAGCTTTTCAAATACATAGTTACTGCACATACGATTTGTTCTCCTTCAGGTATGATTTCAGAGTTGTCGCAGAATTTCACAGATAGGTTAATAGGTTTAGTAGTGGAACAGGTTCAGAAGCTGTTCAGTTATAATGTGTAAAATTTTCAGCTTGTCTGAGAAGTCACAAGTGTTTATAAAGGGGCTTAGAAAGACATATTTYGAGCTTCTTGCCCACCTGGAGTGCTTGAACCCACAAATGATAGGTCATTATATCATTATATAAAGTCAGTGATCACACGCTTCTTTTTTTTTTTTTTTTAACCTGGCACAACTTCTTTCACTATTATGTTTCCTATTTTCCCTTCCTAGGAAGTTTAAACCTTAATACAGTCGTGTACTCAGTACAGGACAATTTTCAAAATTACATTATATGTATTGTAGTGTAAAAAACCCCAAGATGTCCCAGTTCTTCATATATAATGCATTAATAAATATGTATTTAATTTCAATCAGGCAAAATTATCATTGAAACAACAATTAATAAGACTTTTTCTTGTCCTTCAAAATAAATTTTAAACAGAAGCGAACTGCTGGTATTTGTCTGACCTCATCACAGCTAAAGAAAATTATGGAGACTAGAGCTACAAAACTGGAGATACTTAAGCATGTATATCTCATATCCATAAGTAGTTGTATTAAAGCTGGCCTGGTCAAATTAGTTAAGTTAAATGCAGGTGACACGTGAAACTTTGTAGTAAAATTTCTGTATGTTCTATATATCCTACTTAGGAGATTCTAAAAGAAGGGAAAAAAGTTGTTTATATGAAATATCCCGACACTAAGGATCTGTAATTTAGTCATTATTTTTTATTTTTATATCCCTATGGACATTTTCTTTCCACCTTCAAACTGGTGAAAGTTCCTACCTACAGACATCATAAGTGGAATAGTTAATTTGTCTCCATGCAGTTATCTCTTACAATCTGTGGGACTGTTGCCATGACTCAGAGTTTGTAAGTTTGTTCTCATCATATTTCTGGCAAACCAGAGTACCAACAATTTCATAAGAAAGCCCAATTTTCCAAATCACAGATCTCAGCCCATTTTTGCTGACAAGTCTGTGCTTTTTAAAGTACCTGAAAATTGGAAGTTTGAGTTTTACCAGATAAAGAGCTCAGATCCTCTGGGGTTTGCCTGTTACCTTCCTCCAGTGGTTGAAACAGTGACTTTCAAATTCTTTGAAATACATTATTTCTTAATAAACGTATATTTTTGTCATCTGTGCCAGATTGATCCAACACATTAAAAATGCTATGTCCACTCTCCAACCTGTGAGCAACATGAAGTTTAGCCTTGCCCATGTGCCATTTTCAAGGATGAAATGAATGCAGCCAGTTCTGAAAGTCTCATCATGGGAACAAAGTTTTGCTGTTTCTGTCACTGGTGTTTCAGAACTATTCTTACACACATACACACATGCGCACGCACACACGCACACACACACACCAGTTGTTGTCCCTCCACTTCCTCTAACAAAAGGAGAGCTGTTGTCAACATTTTTTTTCTGCTCTCTTGGTTGTATTTGTCGGGCAAAGATCATCATGCTCTGATTTAGTGTTTTCAAATAAGTGTGCCCTCTGGTGCAGCGCTCTATTGAGAGACAACACAGCCCAGGCAGGAGAGTTCAGCATGGCCACTAATAAAACACAAGTGCTGCTTTGTCAGGCCACGAGTGATTACTTGAACAAGTGCCAACCAAGAAACCAAACATTAGAGCACAGTTCTTCAGACCCTCAAGACAAAGGGCCAATTGACTTTCCTCATTAGTTTTTGTGCCAAACATGTAAACACAGTTTCCTCTCTATCTTTGATGCTCAAAACATGCCAGCTTGTTAACATCTTGGGTGGTAATGGTGGTTTATGAGCCTGTAAAGACTATTATGTAGTGGTGGTTTTGTCCTAATTGAAAAGATTGGCTTATCCTAAGGAGGCCGTAAACTGTCATCTTTTGGACAATTTATAAATTCAGTCTTTGCTCTCATAGACTGATGAAGTTGCATGGAAGAAAGTTAACATACGCAGGATCCTCCTGTGTCACACATGCCCCTACTGCTACAGTTCAAATCATGGACTATATTAAAGTTTTATTAGGATTAGGATTTGTCTCCAGCTCASTGAAAAAAAACCAAAAAACAAAACCACCTCCTCCCCCTCCCCCACAAAACCCAGGTGATAAGAGCAGTTTTGGCTACATAATCTGCCTGATGAAACCTCATTGTAACTGTTGTGCAGAAAGCTTGCTGAGATTTTTTTTGTCTGACATTCTTTGTTTTTAAATGCTTTTATTTTGGGGGCCTCTGACATTTTAACTTCCTTTGCATTTTACGCCAGTCTTTCTTGTTTCTAAATGCTGTGACTGTACAAGATAATGGAAATTGGAACAATTTCAAACAAGCTGAACTGCTTGTGAAAGGTGTTGAATTTTAGTCAGTGTGCATGAAATATGATTTCTCTCCTGTAAATCCCATTCACATACTGTGTCACTGCTGACATGACATTTTACCGAAGCAAAAAGTGGAGGGTGTCTTAAAGCGTTCACCTTAAGAAGGGTTGTGCAAGGTAGTTAGCTCTATGAACAGGCTTTTCTTTTCCTTTTTGCAGATGATATCCTGCCATCTTTTAGCCGAAAACCTGGTTTTACTCCTTTTTCCCTTATAAAAATATGATGAGATTTTAAGAAATGAGGCTGATCATTAGGAAAAATAATAATAAAAAGAAACAATTTAGCCCAAGTTTTCAAGTATATTTGAAAGAGGTTGATTTGCCAGCCTCTGTGTACATAGAAAATATAAATCACATAACCACCAATTCATGAATCTAGCGAGAACTTAATTTTAGTCAATGGAGAAATTATAAAAATTAAACATGAGTAAATTATTTTGAATTTCCTTTCAAAGTACTAAAAGATAATAAAGGAAGAGAAGAACAAAAGAGGTATTCTGGTAGTTTCTTTCACCGTGTCACACACACACAGACAGATAAATCTGTCTTTTAAAATAAAGGATCTAGCATGTGTGGAGTTATCTGCAGATAGAGCAGTGAGCACATTGTGCTTAGTGGGAGCCAGCTGCTGTTGTGCTTGATGACACTGAATATAAGAAACTGCTAGATTTCTGGTAGAGTGTTGGCAGCCAAAATAAAGGCATAAATGGGGCTCTGTTAATCCTTTACACAGAGATTCCAGGGTGATATTAGAAATAAAATATTATTTGAAAAAGAAAACAAATGTATGGAATAAGAAGATATCTAATAATGAAAATTTAAGGTCTCAGTAGTGCACAGTTTTTCTCCATGGCTGCCACATAACCAAGAAACCTGGGGCTACCCATGTCCCTGGCTCTGGTTGTGTCTGGCCTGCAGGGTTTCAGGCGGTCACTCAGGAGGCTCCCAGGTTGCTCACCCATTCCCCCGTCCAGCCGCTGGGTGGACATGTGGTGGTCTGGGGATGCTGTCTGCAGTTTAAGATTTCTGTCAGAAATAGCGGGCTCCGTATGATTTAGGTCCCAGGCAGCATGTTTGGATGGAAACACTGGACTTTACCTGTCTGAGCTTTACCTGTATCATCTTGAATTCAGACTAATCCAGAGGTAACAGTAGAGGAGTGTTAATCATCCTTAAGTGGACCATTTGTGGACAAATGGTTTCCATCCAGAGCAAAACAGCTTTTTAAGGCAGGGCTGTATGGGAACAGAAAATCTCTCAGCTTTCCTTTTTCTTTTTTTTTTAATCATTTGAGCCACCTGATGAGGCCACTTTTGGAATCTCATGAAGGAATGAAAGATAAGTTTCAAAAGTTTTCAGAAGGCAGTGACAGTTCTGCTCACCTTCAGGGGAAATGAAGCAGAGAGCAGCCTGGCTCCCTGAAAACAGAAACACCTTCTGTATGCCACAACGGAAGGGTGAGCAAGGCTGAGGGAATTCTTGCCTCGGAAGTTCTCTGTTTTTAAAATGCTCACCTGTACTGTCCTAATTACTGAACAAAGGTATTAAAAACACTGTGCAAAATTACATGTGTCCTTTCATGCACAGGTACACTGTTAGCCCCCTAAAGAGTGAGAATGCAGTCCCACCATGGAAAGGACATGTTAATGCCATGAGAAGGTCTAGGGAGTCGGTATTCACTACAGAAGAGATTGTGAAACAGAACTTTCATTTCCTCAGAAGGTTTTGCTGAACATAGGATCTGTCTCCTCATACAAAAATGGCACTGAATTGCCAAGCCAGAGCAGTGTCTGGACTCTCTTGAGACTCTTAGGACTTAAACTGCTCTGGGAACAATCACAAGAGGGACCAAATACTGTAGTCGCATGAGTATACAAACTGGAAGATCCCAGCCATTTCTGTGATGGTTGGATAGCACATAATAGATATCCACAGGGGAGTGAGAGGACAGCCAGCTCCATTCCTGACTATCTGCTTTTGTTCGCTGTGGTTTCCAATGGCTTTTCCATGTGGCTGCTTTCCAAGATGAGTCCCCTGTTATGTAAGGCTGATGCAAAAACATCTTACCTAGTGATCCAAAGTGTTTGGTGTAACTATACTGTTCTCACTGGTGCCAATCACTGCACTATTTTATGGGTAACCTGAAAATCTGACCAGCCGTGATTTTATATTTTCTTCCAGATCACTGTGAAGACTACCCAACATCATTGGTAGCAGAACAATTTCACTTTGAAGCCAATTCAGGACTGCAGTAGAATGATGACAGAACATGCCCAAAAGCCTTCTGAAATTTCCTCAGTGTTTCAAATCTATAGCTGCCTTTGGTATTTCAGGAGCTTTCCCTACCTGTAGAGCTTCTCTTAGGCTTCTCAGTAGTACAGCCAAAATTAAGTTCCATGGTGATGCCAAAGCAGATTCTCAGTGTGGGAAGTATCTGTGGCAGATTAGGAGGGTTGGGGTGAGGCAAAGAGCTGGGAAAGTCCATCTGAATATGGAGGTATTGGTAAAACAAATGGAGTCAGTGAGAATGCAGGTGCTTGTGGTGATGAATCAGAGACGTATGGATGGTGGTCTCTCCTTTTCTCTCCTCCTTCTTCAAACCCACACTCTATCTCCCTTGCCCACTGCCTTGTTTATGGGAGTCTCAGTTTCTCCCCACATTCTTCCCTCTCCTCCTTTTTCCCAGACCTCTACTTTCTCCTCCAAGCTGCTGATCTACTTCATCTTGAACCTTCTACAAGAAGCAGTTCCTTTTCTCCTATACCAGTGTATACAGCATGTGCTAACAAACTAGAAAAGCTCAGTTATTCAAGTTCTGCAGCATTCTGGATGATACCTTCCACATGGGCTTGAAACTGCCCTGGCATACTTGGGAAGGGATAGACTCTGGGTGTTCCAGATATCTTAGGGCAGCCCTCTGAATAAGTATAGCCAGATAGTTCTTCAGTCAGTTTGTTTAAGCTATCTGAGGCAGATGATACAGTCTTTGCTCAGGACTGAACCTATATGTGACAGCCCAGGTCAGAGAGTTGGAGAATGCTCTAGGACTGTCTGTGTTACTCTTTATGTCGTTTTGTTTCTGGATGATTGAAAAAGTAATGCAGCCTTTTCTGTAACATGGTGGATTTGAACAAGAACTGAATGTGGCTCAAAGTGTTCTGTATCAAATGTTATATTTATAGCTTGTTTTAAAACTCCTCTTCACTTTTTTACCAGTCTCCCTTAAAGAAATAGTCATTTCAAAATGTATTTCCAATAGCTGTACATTTTTGATTGCCCGATGTTCAGGGTGAATACATTAATAACGTTCAAAGTGTGGTTTGCAGTTTTTCTGACATCTCAACACTCTGGAATTTCAGCAATCGAATCTGACCTCCAGAACCCTGCACTCAAATCCCTTGAATCGATTATGCTGCACAAAGCAAAGCCTGCTGTAGTGTTGCTGCTAAAGGGAAGATTGGAGAGTATGGTATTGGTGCTCTTTTGCTACCAAGTTCATCACTACAAAATCATGAGCTCACGTTAAACCACATAAGTATAATGAAACTCTCAGTATTTTGATGCATGAGCCAAGACCAATGCCTCGACCTTTCAGGGCTACTAAAATGGATACAGGAATAGCGCAAGAGATGTGTGTTCTTATCCTGAATCGTGTAGTGTGTATAGAGGTAGGGGAATGGATCACTGTATGCAAGAAACACCATTATAGATGTGTTAAGATGGTTTTTTACTGAAGTTCAGCATTGTACTGAAACCGTATACTTCAGGCGAAAACGAATTTCAAACTTCACTGCAACAGAATGAGCAGGGCATGGTGGGGAGGGGGGAGAAAGTCCGTGTGAGAAATCACTTTCTGCCAGTTTTGTCACCAAATACCTCTGCAAAACAAAATGATTGTCAGCGGATCAGGGAGATGAAGATTAAAGTTAAAAAAAAGTATCTCTCTACCTTGCTTCCATATTTAGTCTCCGTCTGAATGTTACTCATCTGATCATCTGCAGCAGAATTTGTTGTTAAAGATTTGTAGAATCTCAAGGAGAGGGAGATCGCTCAAGTTCTGGCAGAAACAACTGGCCAAAATACACGTTAAATCATGTTGGAAACGAGTGCAAATTACTTCTTTGATTCTTCAAGTTTTTCTCCTTCTTTGTGTATATAGCAAAGTAGCATGAAATGCCATTTATGAGGTCTACGGTGAGAAGAAAGTACATGACTGTAGGTGTCAGATTCTTCTCTTGGTAGGGTTCATCCTCTTGTCCTTAAATCCACAGTGATTATGTAGTGAATTATTAATGGCAAGGTAAATGTAGTCATTCTGGTGGAAAAGAAAAAGATGTGTACTGAGAAATTGTTACATGGCAAAAGGATAGGTTGTCATTTAAAAAACACTTTTACATTTAAGGTTCTCTCATCCTCTTGTTCTTCTATAAGCAGTTCTGGACAAAAGTGAGAGACTGCTACAAGGATAAAATTTCTGATCTGAGCGTCTCTCGATGCAGTGGGGAGATTCCCATTGGACCCATCCTTGTGATGACTTCTGTACGGAGAAAATCCTGTGCTGACTCAGAGCAGGATCAAATCCAGTCACATTTGGATCAGGGCAATAGAACTAAGGACTGATCAAGCAAATTTGGTAGAAGGGATGCTATGACACATTTTTGTGAAATAAAAAGACCATGGCTTTATAGAATAAAACAATGTCCAAGTCAGCCTAGTCAGAGAAGTGAAAGAGAGTCTGAAAATATGATACCTAGAAAAATCGACCTCAACTACTGGTATTTAAGTAAGAGTATAAGAAACGGGAAAATAATGTTTCTTTTTTTCTGACACCTCCCTAAATTGTGGTGATGTTACAGGCCTTTCATGATACTGATTGAATGTTTTATTGATTTGAGAATATTTTCACTCTGGTGTAGAGGAAATTTTTTTGAATTCTTCATTTTTTCTTCATTTTGAAAAAAATCTCCAGAAATGAGTATTTTCCTATTTCTGAATTCTTTATCACCTACAGTTTATCATATAGTTTATCATATGCTTTTATCCAGCCTCCCTCTTTAACAGCTTTTGTATGTCATCTGCCCTCATTCCAGAATGCATAGAAATATGGTGTGATCTTTTTATCCATGTGACTACTTTTTATGCTATATTCCCATGCTTTCCTCTTGTACAGCCCCTAGTAAAGTGGGTTCCCAGTCTGCTTTGAGAGTAAGTCTGCTTACTGCAGTGCAGTAATGACATATTTAATTTCTTGTTAATATAGTTCATTTAGATGCCTGAACACGTAAGTAAGAATTTTGGTGGGATTCAGAGTAACATTTTATTCTTTTAGAAAAATATTCTTCTTTGACACTGAAGCCAATTCTTTTAAGGAGTTAAAAATGTTATATTTGTGCTTTGTTCTTTGTAACGCACGATTTTATTCTACTTACGGAAGATGATCTTTCTGCTTTATTAAACCTGTAAAAACTTGAAAATTACAAAATCAACTGGAGAATGTGTACATTCAACAATGCCTCTTTCAAGGTAGCAATGAGGGTGGTTACATATTTAGAGTTCTGATCTGATCATTTATTTAAACTATTACATGATTGAATTTGGTTCTGGTTTGCATTCAGGCAGCTTCTCCAAATATGTTAGTGATATCATACATTGAAATTCCAAAGTGGGTGCAGGGCTCCCTACTTTTGTTCTTCTGCACTGATAGTTTTTAAAATGAAAGCTTTAATCTGTATTATATAGGATCATTAATTTCTGCATTTTACACTTGAGCAGCAGCATTCTGATTATCTGCTGCAATGAAAAATAAGCAGCCTTGCTCCTGCAGACTTAATTACTTACTGCAGGGCCCATCCCTTCCTAGTTATGGCACGCAGTCTGCAAATGGGGTCAAAAACATTATTAAAAACCAAATTACCCACTGGATGGAGAAAACAAACATGCAACTGTGACCTAGTAGACCTCACCAACATAGAAGCCAAGCCTAGCTGCACACGTTACACAGCCAAGCAGAATTTGCTAAGGAGCTCTCTTCTCAGGTAACAAAATAAGTGGCCAGATTTTCCAATTAACTCATCACACAAAATAGCCATGTATGCTAACAGAATATAAAGTACATTATGGCTAACTGTTTTATAAATACGGGAGGTGACTGTCTAGAGCTCTTTGGAAAATCTGCCCACCAGTTAAGTGGCTAAATATTGTGTGAGGTTTCTAGAAAATCTGGCTTTGGCAGCGAGGACCACTGTCTCTAAAATCTTGCTGTGTGGCCCTCCTGAAAATTAAGCTCTGTTGGCCAAATCCTTTCACGAGAGTGATTCAGCCTTAAAGAAAATTATAAATAAACTTTGAATAAAGGAAATATATTGCATCTACCATTGTTTAAAATTAACGCTGGATAAATTTTAGATCAGGCAGTAGGAAGCATGAAGGATTTGGGAAATTTTAAAAAGTTAATAAAATACTTTAGTGTTTACAGAAATACCTGAAAATGGAATAGCAAATGCAACTGAGTCCTTTGAAAAAATAATAACCTGTTTGTTTAAACACAGTATAGGAGAACATGGCATAATATTTGTAGGACTTCTTTAGCTGAACAGATGAAAAAATGGATCTGAGATGAAATTTTCCATGTCTAAAAGTCTAATGGATGGTAATAGAATTGTAAACTATAAATGAAGTGCTGATCTATTTATATTAACAGAGATAACAGTATTTACTTGCAATATTTATAGCAATAGTATGCTGATCTAATTTATAAGACTATGGGCCAAGGAATCTATTGTTCTGAAATCACATAAAAGCAATAATAAAAGAAAACAATAAAATATTTAAAGTGCATTCAAAGAAAATAAGTCTATAAAATACACAGTTAACATTAAAAGATCATTCAGTACCATTTGGAATTTGTCTACTTGAATACATTGTATGTAATTAATTGTAAGCACTGAAAATTGCTGAGGCTTAAAAATATGATTCAGTCCAGCACATAATAGTATAATATTTTTTCAGTGAAATAAAAACATTATAAATTATAAATAATAAAACTCCAGGAAAATGATCAGGTTACAACAAAACAGTAGTAAGTTATCAACATGCAAAAATATGAGAAAGAGAAACACAGACAGGGTATAATTATCTAGATATCACGAGCAATTCCATAGTAAAGTTTGTGCTGTAATTTAAACTTCAAGCAGGATTAAAACTCCCCTATTTTGTATTTGCTGAATTCTGTCTATGAATCCAGCAGAATCACCTTCATGGGACAAGAATGATTTTTTTTTTAAGTGAGCTACTGAAGTTTTCCTATGATCTTGTTCTGTTGAATTGCTGCTCTGCTTTCCTGACAAGTCCATCTGGATAAATAATCATGATCCAGACTTCTTGCCACTGAATTAGTATTTCAGCCACAAGTCACATGGAATTTTACTACTGAACACAGAAGGCCTTGTCCTTTTTATGCTGGAAGCTCTGGAGCTGTGGGCTTTTTTTGTTTCCTGGTGCTGTGAGCCTGTTCCCAAATTCACTAGCAGTGTAAGCAGAACCAGGGAGCCCCAGAGGGACCTGGACATGACAGGGAAAAGGAGGGGAGGGAAGAGGAGTATCTGAGGGAGAATGGCAGTGCTTTGGGAATCTGAGTGGTGGCACAGGGATATTAGAGAAGGGAAGACACTCCTTAAGATGGATTTTGGAAAAAAATGGGAATTTGATCAAGGCTGGGGAGGACTGGAAGGATTAGCAGGACTAGGGGTGGTGTGTGGGGTGAGGAAAGTCTTGCTGCATACACAGGCCTGACAAGAAGAAGCTGGTGGTGCACTTAGGGGCTGAAGAAAAGAGGGCTGTATCTGAGCTAAAGCAATGTGAAGACTCTCCTTGCACAGCTTCCTCTGCTTTTCACACACTCAGGTGGCAGCTGGCTCCCCAAAGGTTTGACTCAAAATCCCTCGGCTCCCCTGACCTGCCTGCTCAGCCCTGTATGCAGAGCATCAAAGCAGACACTATGCTATAGACTGTATCTCATTACAGGGGCATAGATGTTTGAGAAATCTTCCAAGCTTTGCCTTGGAGGAGCAAGGAGTTCAGAATCCGCACATCCTACTCCCGCAGAGCCAGTGCAGCAATTGGCTTTTGCTGCTCTCTCTGGTGACTGCTGCGGGCTGGCGGGTCTGCAGTTTGTAACGTGCCTTGGGCAAGAGGCACTGTGGAAATGGAGAGCACTGCTACAGCCTCACTCTGAGCACACTCTTCCCTGGGACTCGCTGATCCTGTAAGATGGTCTGCTGGTTCATTTTCCATTCATTTCTGCTGATGCAGAGTCCCAGAAACTTAAGTGGGCCTTTGCAGGAACTAAATACTTGCTTGCAGGAATCTGACAGCAGAAGCTGCACCCTGAACTGGGATATTATCTTCACTTAATCTTCTGCCTGGGACTGCCAGCGAGTGCAAGTCTCTGGTACTGCTGCAGATCCCCTCCTTGAGTAGTCCCCAAATCTCCACATCCAGTCTTCAGCACATGAATTCCTGACCTCAAAACTAAAATGCAATAGCCCTGTCAAGTCACTGAATTAGGGATGAGAAGAAATGTTTCAGAAACACTATATGATCAGTGCAAAAACCTGCATAATTGGCAGTGCACTCTCTCTTTTTATTTGCCTGATGTGATTCGTTGTTGCAGGAACAGCCTTTCAGGGAGGAAACCTAAGTCCTGCTCTTGCTATTGTTGCAATCATGACTTGCTTAAATGTTTTTTAAAAGCCTGTCAGGTTGGTTTGTAGATTTGCAGGCCAATACTTGACACTCACTTTCATATTCCTTAGTCCAAGGAAACTGCAGAGCCACGAAATAAAAGAAATGAGTGCAGCTGATCACCAACGCCTTGCTACATGCTCCAGGAAGAACATTAAATCAAATCACAAAGTTTCCTTAACATTTACACAGTGACAGTGAAATCCCTCCATCTAAAAACATTCCTGGAGCAAAATGCACAGCAGTGATTGCAAAGCTGTGTCCTGCAAYAGCAGTGTGAAATGATCATGTACAGGAACCAAATTTTTAACTCTTTGAGGAAAAAATGGAGGGAGAAAAATAGTTTATATTATATTCCCCTGTATGATTCTTTGGTCTTACCTTGACATGGAGGACCAAAGACAATTTAAACTCCTCTGTACATGCAGTGAAAGCCAATCATTCCTCTCCTTTTTCAAATTCCTGCAAAAATGGGAGCCTCTCTGCTTTGCTCAAGTTATCCAAAGTCTCTCACAAATCCTCTTATTGCCATATCCTGAGATTTTCCCCTATATCTCTAGACCAATTCAGCTCCATTTCCATTCTCTTTGCTATGCCTTCTTTACATACAAACCACTTCCTCCCTAAATTCCCCAGCTAGATATTAATGTCTTGCTGAGAAAACCTGATTTTGATTGGCCAGTTAATGATCATTCACAATGGAGATTTATTTTTGTCTCACTGTCTCTGTCTGCTGCATAATAAATGTTTCAGTGTCTTGGTGTTTTAAATTGTGCATTGGTCCATTTTTGAAGTAAATGGTTCATTTCAATCACTGTCCACCCTACATGTGAATCACATTTCAGAGGTACATTGTTTTGCAGGTAGATCTAAAATTATGTCTAGAAAGCCTCCATGTTTGTGGTCACACAGCACCAAGACATGTAATTTTTGTCACTAGTCACGTGGATTTTAGCCTTTCTCATAAAACACCAGGTCCTGCAAATCTGATAAAATGAGAATCTGAGCTTTAGTAAACAATTTTTTAATAAATATTTTTTAGTCTTTTTGTGGTGCAGAAAGCTGGAAATTACACCTTAAAGGCTTAAAACTTAAGCATTTTATGAGAAGGACCCCTAAGAGGTGGTACATCTGTGTGTGGAGAGAGGGCTCTAATCTTGCATTATATAAAAGTGAGTTATGGCTTGTAAATGCTTGGAGTCAGTAAGCTCCTCTCATGTATGAAATACCATGATGAATGCACATAAACAAGGAGGAGCTAAGCTACATGGAAATCCTGGCGTTGTTATATTTAACTTGATGGTGGGCTTTGTGTTTTATTTTACATGAAAATTCTTCCTTTCTCTTTTGGTTTCTCTTAATTCTTCTCATGGTCAGTAGTATATGGCCTAATCTGAACTCACAGAAATTGTCTTTTTGCATCACTATTAAGGCAGTACTTTGTGAATTATCTTTCAGTCATGCAATCTCTAGACTGAAAACTCTGCACACAGAATCCAGGCAGACATACCATGAAATAGAAAGTTTGAACACAACTCGATGAGAAAGAAGTTTCTGTGTTTCATTAACAGGGAGTGTTGGGCCAATGGGTTTACAGAAAGAAGACTCCTCTCTCTGGTATGTCTGATATGATTTTCACTGACAAAACAGAAATGGCAGCATTTGCACAAATTCCTCACTAAACTAAGACATGTATGTAAGCTGGGCTCAGCCAGGTTTGGGTTCAAAACCTGTAAAAATAGTGCAACAGGGTCATTGTGTAGTGATTCACTTTTAAATTTGCATTGAGTGAGTTCTCAGCCTCAGCAATGTCTACCACTTTTATTTAAATAATCTTAACTAGAAATTATTTCTTCTCTGATCCATTTTTTAAATTATCCTGTGCTGTGATAAACAATGAAACATACTTTCAAGACAGGGGGGCAGAGGGGCAGAAGAGCTGAATGCATCCTGCAGGAAGATTCTGTTTAATGCTGAGCTTATAAGGGAAAGGGTTTATGATAGATCAGTTGACTGTGGTGTTTTTAAAGGCTATAGGAACGATTTCCAAGGAATTAACAAAAAACTCTTTGAGGTTTAGATGAAAAAAAAATCCTTTGGAAAGCTAAAATTGCTTCATTGTAGGAATCTAGCAATGCTGATCTGATTTCAGGTACTCTGTGTGTATTTGCATTAATGTCTTCTAATAACACAGCTTTTTTTTTCCTTAAGCTGTAAAGTAAAATAAACAACTCAGAAGAACTTTTAAAATATATTTCTGAACTCTCACGGTGGACTCAAAATGAAAAATAATATGACCAACTTGCATAAAAGATAAATTAGGCCCATTCTTGCAATTAATAAAATTTCTGTTACAAACATGATATTTAAAAGGAAAAGCACTGTTAAAAGCAGTGCATATTTTAAGCTGATATTTTCAGAATATTTTCAATTTTTTCAGGCCATTAGATAAGGATAATATGTAAAATGAGATGATGAACCTTGCAGAGTGCCTATCTATCTACTCCCATAGAATGGACCTAAATAAAATGTCAATAGATACAGAATGCAAATGGAAGCAAATACTGATAAAGACAAAACCATGCATGTCAACAAGAGTGTTAAAACCAATGTACTTAATTAAAAAAGTGAAGTCAATTAAAATCAAAACAACAGTGCAGCATGTACAAATGCTGGAATAATCATTAGGCCTTGCTGAATAATGGAGGAGTATAGAATTTTTTTAAAGTAAAACAGCAGGGGTGATACATTACACAAAGCAACAATCTACAGCAATATGACAATTGAATTACTTCAGCCCCATTAGGCAGGTGCAGAAGAATAATTAACATGAATTTCTTCAATGGCAAGGAAAAAAAATAAACTTTTTTGTCTAGCATAAACTGCTATTTTTTCCCTCTAAAATGATGAGAAAATACGACAATGAGCAGACTGATTAAAAACAGAACTTTATGCTTATCTTCTTTGGAAGGCTGATTAATCATGGGATAAAATATGCGGACAGTGTATTTTCTAATAGTCTGAAAATGTTAAAACAGGCCAACATGGCCTCACTTCAGCTTTTGGTCTTCTGCTGAGGTATGAGCTTTGATTGCTCATATTCAAACTAAAATATAAAAGGCAGTAGGTTTTGAATTTTTAAACTCTTTCTGATATAAGAATTATTCAGTCAAGCCTCAGGCTCTACTAGTATCTGTTTTTCCATGTCAAATCAAAATAAATTTGTGACCTCCAATTTCAATCTGAGCAACGAACTGTTCTCTAAATGCCAAAAAGGAGTGAGTGAACTTCATACTGTCTCGTGAAATGCAAGCTGCTTCTTAAACTAGAATTGCTTCTCAAATGTTTTTCCCTTCAGAGTTCTACTAAAATACTTCTATTTATTTCTTTTGAAAGAGATTGATTTGGAGAGAGATAGCCATGCAGTTTACTGAGGGACATTTAATTTTCTTCCTTTAGAATTAAAGAAGTGGGTAAGCACTAGCACTGATCTTGTTAGTAATATTAATTACAGATATGGACAGAAGATCTCAAGTGATCGAGTTAGCATATCTTAAGAAGCTGCTGCTCTGCAGCTAGTGAGACTGCAGAGGGATTAATGCTCATTTTATGAGCTGAGGTTGCATGCTCTGGTAGCTTGATCTAAGCCATTTTACTTTGTGTATGCAATGCAGTAGAGCTGAGGAGTCTCTGGTCTGTCAAACAATTCGCCCTATCTATGCCTTCACCCCACCATCCTCTTTCCCTGTGGCCTTTTGGACAGATATGGACTACTAGTCAGATATATTCTTCTGTGAGACCCCTGCAAAACATGAATAGCACTAAAAGTTATCATTCCAGAGAAGAGCTAACATCCGTGGAAGGCTAACATCACTTTTCTGCACAAAACCCTGAAGCAGTCCACAAAGGACAGAAGCTACAAACCCAAGCACATGCCCAGCATGTAACCAGGAGGGAAAGAGAGGGATACACCTTACTGACAGTGTTTTGTGCTGCACTATAAAACAGTTACATGGTAGTCTATGAGAGCTTTATAATGCACATTTTGTTCAATTGCTGCTGATATTTTGGATCAATGTGGGCTTCTTGGTGTGTCTTAGCCTCCTTGGCTTTTATCACTGCTCCATCTTCAAAATGGGATCCATGCTGACAGAAGTCACTTTCACAAGGACCGTTTTTCTAAAAAGTCCCTATCCCACAGCCTCTGGCCAAACCAGTCATTTCCAGCCTTTTTCCAGCCTGCTAAATGACCCATTTCACTTCCAGTTAACTGCCATCCCCATTCACCTCATCAAAAGTATACAGGCATGCTCTTTCTCTTAGAGCGACAGTGTTTCCTCTTCCTTCCACCGCAGGTATCCAAATCCTCAAGCTGGTGGTGTTGTGAGGGCTGAGGGAAGCAAACATCCAACTCTGTTATTGAAACAGCTCATACAGAATGAAAATGCTCCTTACAAAGAATGTTTTGTTTCACAGAATGAGAAATGCCATCAGTTCCTAACAACCTTTGCAAAGGAGTGGTATACTCCTCAGTATATACCAGGTGGTATAGTCCTCAGAGGAAGACTTTTCAGAATCCATACAACTTACAGGGTATTTGTCAAGTTTCTACCGCATAGTTAACCTGTAGGGTTCTGAGCCGTTACTGCAGCATTTGATTTCTTTTGCAGTACACTGCTTGTGTTTGACAGCTCAAGGCAAGAGCAGGAGTCTGTTTGGGCAAAAGCATTATGTAGCATTGCTCTCTGTTAACAAACCCAGGATTTGTTCTGGGGGTCTGTATGAAGGGAACCTAAAGGGAAAAACATCTACCAGCTCACCCAAGAGTATGGAGACATTATGGGGATGGTTGCCATGGTGACTAGAATTACTACAATAACTACTTCTAATATTTCCCAGCCATTCCATACTGCGCTGCATATTCCTTCTCTGCAGCCAGGAATGTGGTCTGCCTTGAGAAATCTCTGGGCCAAGAGAATGAAAAGATAGGAGTTGAAGAGAGGTCATCTCTAGAGGAGGGAAGAGCAGACAATTAAAGAAAAAAAAGACAGTAATAGAGATCTGAAGGAAAACTAAACAAACAAATGATTGCAGGAGTTGATACAAAAGTAGGCAATTCTGGAGAGACATGTTTTGTTCAAAGATCCTGATCTGCATCTTAGTTACAACCTTGTAATGTCATGCAATCTACTGAGAAAGACTGTCTGAAAACATCATTACATTATTCCAGGTTCCTGCCTCAAACATCTCCCTTTYTGAAACCCAGCCTAATGGGACTATTGCTCAACCTTGTTTTCTTAACTAGAAGCAATGGTTTCTATCCCTCAAATCATTGGCCTCTTACAGAAGCATGGTATGTACTGCTGTTTGTTAGCAGACCTGAACAGGGTGAGTATCCCTGCAGTGTGTAGTCCTCAGGTGTTTGACCATTTGGTTCCATGATGAATATGTTGGTATATTTTGTTGATGATATTTCACAGGAACAGTCTGCCCTGCGTTGTGGTCGACTACAGAGTTCATAGATGGTTAGGTGCTTCAGAGTGACATCCACAAAAAGCAGCCTGTGAGAAGAGTTTGGCTAAGCAAGCCTCTGAAATCCTGCCTCTTTGAGAACTGACACACCTTCCTCAGCACTCTGGAGAGACTTTCAGCTGAACACAGACACTTTTTTTTTTCAAAGCCACTTCTGAAAGCAGAAAYGGCAGTTAGGGTGTTTTGATTTGGGGTTCCTCCCCACCCCCCAACATCTGTCAAATATTCCTGGGCAGATAAGAAGAAGCATTAGCCAGTGCTCCTCTTTGTTTCCAATTCTCTTTGTTTCTAATGTACATAAAAGAACTGAAGATTTATAGGAGCAGAGTAGAGGCCCATAACACTATAGCCTAAGGAGATGAAGCTGGTGAAGGAGAAGACCAAGTTAATGCATTTTGTCTTATAACTGATTTCACATAGAATATGTGAATCACCTTTGGGTAAGGCCCTCCCTACTTCATAGACTCCCTCCTCTGAGGTGACTGCCTTGATCACTAGATGAGAAAGTAATACTTACTGGCTTACTTTCCAGCTTTATTTATGGCTTTCTAAGGATAAAAATTATGAAAGTCTCTCTCCCGTGATCCTGTTGTGAGGATACAGCTTCTGGGGTGGATGGGTTTGATTCCCATTTAATAAAGAAGGCAATCGAATCCTAGATACATATCTCATTTCCAGCCTTTGCTAGATGAACCCTCTGAGATTAGCTTGATTATTGTTATGAGGGAGAATCAGCACCTGAGTGGGAGATAATACTTATCTGTAGTGCTATTCCGTTGGTTTCTTTTCTCTAAGAGATTGGGAACTCTCTGTCTAGACCTGTATGTAGGTTGGAGACTCCATGTAAAATCAAATGAGTACATGCTAAGCCTACTCCTGGGTTAATGTTCCCTGTCCCAAATATTTGGATACAACTGCTGTTTACCAGACAATGTAGAACTGACACATACAGCTTGCCTTTGTCTCATCAAAAATAAATTCTAGCTTGTAGTAAATGTGTGAACACGTAGTCATGGCAGCTATTTTTTGTCTTCATCATATGAGTGATCACATGGTGCTATTTGTTCATGATAACCTAGGCATCATACTTAGGAGATGAAGTAGGAGATGAACTACATTCATGTTATCTGCCAACAGCATGTCATTCCTTCCCCCCTTTCCACCTCCAATTTATTTGGAGAATAATAATAAGGCTTTTTAAAACTGGTACAGAATGAATAATCTTCTGAATATTTATTCCCATTAAAAGTAGATGCTTCTTCTTTTCTATCAATATTTTTAAATGAAAATGCTTTTAGCTGTTTTGCTTATAAAAAGGTTGCAAACATCACTAAAGGAATTGGCAGCTTTTATTCACAAGAGAGTTTTCTTTGGTAGGGTGAGAGGGAAGGGTTTGGTAAATCCTTTTTCTTGCCTACCCCCAGCACTTATCACTGCATATAAAGAGGTTGGATGAGGCCTGAAGGTAGTAGAAATGCTTGTCTGTATATGAGCATGCTAGAAATGCCAAATAAGTGTGACTAATGGATAAGACAGAAAGCAAAGCCCGTGATCTAAGATGAATAGAAGCATTAGAGGAAAAACAGGAATGCAAATCTAACATTGTTAGAAACACAGACCTTACGTCTGCTTCAGAGCTTTGTTTCATCAGCTCTTATAGCTCATGGGCTTCTTCACTGTACAGAAGGCATTGTAAAATCTGCAAAAACTGGGAGAGGTATAGTCTTTAGAAGCTGATGTTTGTATTCAAAGTTACTTGATGGAAGCTGCTAAGCAATACTGAGGATGTTGGCAGGAATCCCAGAGTTCGGAGTGAATTTCAACATGCTGACTCAGACATGAATTTTAGCTCACTTGAGTTATACCTGATCCTGTTGAGATTATGAAGATTTTGAAGCGAGACTGATTTCAAGGTGAACTTCTGAAAAGCTTAACAACACATGCAGAAGACAGAAAAAGGAAAGGCAATGGATGTAAAGTCACTGTATATAGCTCACTGTTGATATAGCCTACTACTCTGAGAAAAAATTAAAGATATTCAGCTGAGCACCAAATCAAGTGACATCATCTGGGAACAGGAACAGCAACATTCTTGTCCTCCCAAATTAACAAACCAAATTAACAGGTGCTGAGTCAGCCACAGTCATCTAAATATGATCTAAGTATATTACTGCTAGAAACACCTTAATTACAAAAGAGTACTGAGGTCCTTGAGAGGCTTGCCATTACCTTCTCGCTTCTTTACTTGCTACCTTTAGCAAGGCAAACTTCTATACTTGCACTTCAGTATTAATGGTAAATCTCTTGATAAACTTAGATATACTTTAGGATGAAAATCCAAAATTACTAATGGTAAATCATTTCTCCTAACAGTTCTAGTGAAAACGTAAACTCTGGATTCCAGARTAGATGCAGAAGCAAGATGTCTGAAACAGGAGGCCATGCAAGAGTCTCCAACCCCTGTGAGAGCAATTTAACCAAGCTGCAGGGCAATAATAGGAAGAGGCCCTACCTTAACTAACACTTATTCCTATGATTCCTATGAGAAAATTGCAGAAAAATTCTCATAATCTTGTTTTTTTTCTATTTTATATTCATGTCTCTTCAGTGTGATAGGGCAACACAGAAATGTCAAGACAAGTTCTGAAGAGCTGCTTGCTGTCTATATTTTTGTTACCCAGTAATGCTCTGAAACACTTTAACATTTCTTTTTGTATGGGAAAAGTTGTTTSCTTCCATCTCCCAAAATCTTTGAAAACACATCACCAACAATAGCATCTACTTTTCAGACTCTAGTTAGTACTGTTTTGTGTTTAGAGCTAATAAAAGAGTTCAGAACAATCCATTTTATAAAATAAGACTCTGTCTTCTGTGGCTCATCAAATGCATCATGATTTTCTCAAATTTCTTGTTGATTTGGAAGTTTTGGGAAAAAAAACCTACAGAGAGTTCTTAGCCTTTCAATCATTTCTCATCAATCTCTTGCAAGTACTCAGTGTTTCAAAATCAAGCTTTTTATTGGACATAAACCAAGAAGATTGCTGAGTCTGATTAGAAACTCTTCCCAATGCTAATACTTGCAATTACAAATTTGAAATGTTTGTGGCTGTATAGAAGCTCAGCTTATTATTAAAAAAACCCAATAATTTCTTGTCCTTTTTTGCTATTTAAAAAACTCAAAGGGGGTTGGAGAAGCTTAATAAGCAGTTGATTATGGACATCCAGTGACAAAATAATTTTGCTATACTGGGCAAGATTTTAAGAAGCATGAGTAAAGTTTTTTCTTCCATTGAGGTCAATGGCAAAATTCTGTTGTCAGTGGGAACAGGATTTTAAACACTGCCAAGTACTTTTCAGAATCAGTGCATTTGTTTAGAAAGAGGAAGAAAGATTTAAGAGGTATCAGCTTTCAAAAAATCTTAGCAAAGTGATACTGTATGCTCAGTTTTGAACACTGAGAAAGGCAAATATCTCTTTTCTGTTCCAAAATTGCACTTATCTTACATATAGTAATAGCCAGTTTAAAAATGAAACAAAACTGGATTGAAATATACAGCTTTTATTTATGTGTTTATTTCAACTTGGTCATGTTCTCTGACTTCAATATCACTTGCTTTTCATTGAGTTACGTGAATTTTATCTTTTTACTAGGTGCTAAATCTTTGTGTTGATATGATTAGATCTTATGGCCATGAGATAACACCTATTCATCTGAATACTCAGCATTTATTCAGTACATGTTCTGTTTCATTTACAAACTCTGACCTACAATTCTGCCTCTCCATTGACAGAAAGCAAAGAGTTCATGAAATTTGCAGTCATTTTTCTGTGAATGAAATCCACTGGAAATAGTTTTGGTTTTGATAGTAACTGTATTCCCTGAAAGGAAAGACGTTTTCTGCCCAGTTTTGGGTAATACACGGATTAAAAGCATGGCATTAATTGTTATTATTTAATAATAATTATTGTTATTGTTTTTTGGAAGTTAAAATTCACCATAGACTGTCTCCATTGTATTATAGAGATGCAATGCAGTATTTTTACACAAGGCTGCAACTTCAGGAAATATTATGATGCAACTTCAAGGAAATATTTATGCAACTTCAAGTAAATATTTATATTATGTCAGGCTTGTGTTTTAAACATAAAGCTCTAAGGGATAAATAATTCTGTTTGGACAGGACATTGACGTAAGTTGTGAGCAGCTGCCCCATCAGGAGCAGAATGCCAGAAAACACTTTTGCAAAATACCTCTAAGAGTTACTTCCACATAAAACAACTGCTTAATTATTAGTCACCTCCTTGCATGGTGGAGATGACCTATTGTGACAAGTTAAAGGGTACCCAGCTCCTTTTTTAACTCTCTCTCTTTCAATCTGCCTAACCATCTCAAATAACTAGACATGTCTCTGTGCGTCTGAGGAAGTGAAGGCCACAGTTCACAGGAGCTGTGTTTGTATATGTGGATTTTGGGAGAGGGAGGCAATAATTTACATGCTACAAACTCATGAAAGTGCAGGAAGAGTTTAGACTTCAGTGGGCAAACAAGTTAAAATCCTGATCCAGGTTTGTTTGAATTAATAGGGGACTTTGTGATGTTTGTTTCAGGGAGTCAAACCCTCTGTCTAAGGCTCTGTAAAAGGAAGAAAGAGAAACTATGATATGGAGTAGATTTCTGGTTTAAAGGAATACACTTCTCAGTGTGAAAACACACTTTGTTCCTCTAAGATTAGCAAAAGCTTACAATTAATTGTGAGGGAAAAAAATAGTAGCAGCACAGCTTAACTTTGGTGGTGTGAGATTGTCACCGGTATGTCTACAGAGTATTTTACAGGCACATTCAATTTTGCCTGACTCATTCCCTGAGCCAACTGCAAAACCAAATCTGTATATTGGCAGCTGTGGAGCCATCATTCTCACAGCACTCACTCTAAACTAATAAGTCTGGCAGAGGGAGAGAGCTTATTAGCTCATTCTTAGTTCCAGCAGCTACCCAGAAGGCATTACAACACACTTGAGATAAATCTCATACAAACTACTGATATGGCCACATTGCACAGAAGTGACTGCAGTATGCTGTAGGGACACCTCAGGTACCAGGAGCTGTGACAGCAGAGAGCTCTAAGTGAGGTATTACACCTTACATCCCAGACAGGCTATTACCGAGTTAAAGCTAGTTTAGCTGTAACTACTCTAGTCAAACCTATGAAAAGAGAGAGGAACACCCCCTGTCCAGTTTCTTCCAAAACAATCAGTAATCTCAGGCCAAGAGTGTGTTTTCTCTTCCTGATCTCAGCAAGTTCTATTTAAGTCTCAAGTACCTGGGAACATTTTCTGGATTGTAAAGTTCATGTGGTATAAGGTTTTATATCTAAAAGGTACATTGCATACATTCTGCCAGGTCAGAAAAAAACTGTAATAGTGGGAAGAGCTAGAAGACAGTATATTATTAGATAGGAGGAAAGAAAGCACAGAGGCACTTTGTTGTCCCTATCTTTAAGTTAAAGACAACTGCACACTTCAGATCAGAAGTTGATTAAGTAATGTTTTATCAGCCACTGTGTAGCATGTCTGGAGTATCAGCTGAATTCAGTGCTTCAGAAGTGGAGCCACTAGTACCACAGCATGGTACTTTATTTACTCCTTGCAACAGTACAGGTGGGGCATGTCCTGGCTGGGTAGTAGCTCTGCTGAAAAACCCCTGAGGGCCATGGCAGACAGTGAGCTGCACACAAGTCCACACTGTGCCCTGGTAGCCAAGAAAGCCAACATCATCCTGGGCTGTATCTACAGCAGCACAGCAAGTACATTGAGGGGAGTGATTTTTCCCCTTTGCTCTGCACTTGTTAATACTTGAAAACTGTGTCCAGGTTTGGGCTCCCCAGTACAAGAAAGATATTGATCAAATGGAGTGAGTTCAGCGGATGGACACCAGGATAGTAGGGCCTGGAGCACTTGCCCTGGTAGAGGGTGTCGAGGGCCCTGGGCTTGTTCAGCTGGGAGAAGGGAAGGCTTTGGGGAGACATAAGCAGCTGCCTTCCCGTACATCTGAGGAGCTAACTGAGAGACAGAGCCAGGCTGTTCATGGCAGTGCATGGCAGGAGAACAAGAGACAATGAGCATAAATTGAAACAAGAAGGGTTCAGACTGGATACAAGGAAAAATTTTTTCAACCTGAGGATGTTCAAGCAGTGGAAGAGGCTACCCAGAGGGGTTGTGCAGTCTCCATGCTTAGAGGTTTTCAAGAGCTGACTCGATAAAGCCCTGAGCAACATTGTCTGATCTTATAGCTCAGGCTGTTCTGAGCAGGAGGTTCGACTAGAGACCTTCTGAGTTCCCTTCCAACCTGAATTATCCTATGATCCTATTTCTTTAATAGGTTTTACAGGAACGTCACAGGGTGCTTCACTAAAGGACCTACAAGGGCTGGGCAACATTTAAGTGTCATGACTAAACTGAAGGTTCTCCTGAAGGGTAGCAATTAGAGCAGACACAGTTTGATCGAAGTATTAGCCCAAAACTGTACTATTTCATTCAGGGTTTACTGTGAGGTAATAATAGATTTTTGCATGACTTTCACTCCTTCCATAGCAGATGTCTTTTTTCCCAGTCCGTCATCACTGTCTGTCTAGTTCCCCGCATGCACTTTCCTTCTCTTCGCAGAATTTTCCCTTTGTCCCCAAGCTCCCACGTACATAAAGAAAGAACTTCCTTTACCAAAATTCTTGATGGTAACCAAGGATGGGAACTTAATGAGTTACCCAACATCAGCTGACCTGCAGTAACTGATTATGTGCTCTTAGTCCATTGCAGATGTGATAAGAAGCATGTTAGCTTACATTTTTTACATGTGTTTAAACTGAAGCCTTTTACTTCATGCTTGCCATGAACAAGACAGCACCCACTGTCAGTTAATGGTGTTCAGTAAACATGCATTAACTTGTTGGGGCAAAACCACTTGCTTTGTGTTTCTGATCGCCTTTTCTCTCAGGTTACTGTAGAACACCTCAAAACAGGCCAATACAACATATATTCAACAGGAAATCTATGAGGAAGACACTTCACCCTGACCTTAGTATCTTCCTGGATATGAAATACAGCTGGGAGAATCAGCCTCATTAATTAGAGTAGTTATATACTTACAATGTATATAACTTCATTTATCATGGTGTGCTACTTTCATGCATAATACTCTCATGTGTATTGTACAACAGCAGAATAAGCTGTGTGTCAAATCTTTGGGTATGCCACGTAAAAGCTATTTTGAACAGGCAACTGTATTAAAACTGAATAATTAAAGAAAAAAAAAAGTAATTTGACCTGTGTTTGTGTGGGCAAATCAGACTGAAGAAATGATGGGAAAAGCTAAGCATAAAATGGTCTCTTATTTTCAAAAATAGGAGGGAGGAATTACTCTCTCAATATAACATCACTGAAAAAAAGTCATATATGCTTCACCTGGGCACTTTTCTTTTTTTCTTAAGTCTATCCTAAACTTATTTCTTGTGCTGTCTAAAATGTGTCAGAGTACCTTCTGGTCACAGTTCTGGTTGCTTGCAATTGGGTATAAATGAGACTTGATCACACTGTTTTTATTCAGTATAAACCAAAACAGTCTCTAGACCTCAAAGTTGGCATTTTCAGAGGAACTCAAGGGATTTAGGTACTTACAGCCCTTGGACTTTTATTGGGACTAGCTGCTTTCTTTGCCTTTTCTTTCTTTCTTTCTTTCTTTCTTTCTTTCTTTCTTTCTTTCTTTCTTTTTTTTTTTCCAAATTCCATCCTGAATTCTTAGCTCCAACCTCATAGCTAGGCTCAAAAATAAGACAACTTTTTTTTAACCTAAAAATGAGTCATCATTACATTTAATTCCTAAGAAATGGACAAGCACCACAAAATGAACTTTTACTTTAATCTCAAAGCAGAGCCACAGGTACAGCCAAGATCCTATTGTCTTTAGTCTGAGATCTTGGTGTATATTATTCTGCCTGCACAAATATATTTAGTCACTACTCATTCATCTTCTTCATTGGTCATTCCTATGGCTTTAGCTAGCTTGCTAAATGTCATTGAAGTTGAATTATCAGCTGACTGAATTTCTTGATCTAGTATACTGGCATAACTGAAAGACTACATATTGCTAACTGTTCAGTCAGCTAGCCACATGGTATCATCTGTTATTTCTTATACTTTGATTTGAATGCAATGAATTGAATTTTACAAGCAGGAAATTAACTATAAAGATTACTCAGAGGTCGCTTGTAGAAAGGCTTAGCATAAGGAAGTCATGTGGACTGCAAGTTAATGGTTGGTAGTATTACTTGTGTTATATTGCATGTAATTATGTGAATAACTTGCACATGCAGTTACAAGGTTGGAGATGCAAACTGGTACTTCTGGATCAAATCTTCAGTCCTTGCTTGGGCACTGGTGATAAAAAGCAGTCAAGAAGTCAAATAGGTGGTGAATTCCCTAAATTAATGGGACTGCCTTAGAGACAGTAAGAGTAATAAACACTACCTTATTTTTACTCTCAGCCAGTGATTCATTTAGCCATTACTAGCTGTTGTGAGAGCCCCGAACTGCTTATTGCTACTGAGCACAATTTAGTGCAAACCATGGGCTATTCTAACCTGCAAGACCTGAAACTTGAGCAAAACTGGTTCAGTGAAAATAAGTCACTGTTACAAAAAGCAATGAGAGAAGAGCACAGGAAGATCCTCCCTGTCAGCAGACTAAAACTCGTTAGGGGATTTAAAATTAGACAAACTCAGTCAAACAGCTGAGGCTTACCTCAAATGAATATTCAAAGTGAGAAGCAAGATGTGTTGTGCTTTCTTCAGACTGAAGTCTGAAGGTATTCAGTGAGGTAAGTCTTTGAGTATCAAACAAACAAGAAAATACCTGAGAAAGCTATGGATCAGAGTTTTGATTGTTGTTGGAGAATTTGTCTTTCAAGCTGCTTCTCTGTGCTAAAAATTGGTTTGAACACTTCAAACTGCAAGTGCCCAATCTGCATAAAGTGGAAGTAATATGCTGACAAAGT
Source organism: Apteryx rowi (assembly GCF_003343035.1). NCBI lineage: Eukaryota > Metazoa > Chordata > Aves > Apterygiformes > Apterygidae > Apteryx > Apteryx rowi. The sequence continues at coordinate 311,665 of NW_020451080.1, forward strand.
CCTGTACAGGTAACAATCAGCATCATTTTGGATAAGATGCAATATTGCTAAGATGTTTTAAGGAGGACCTGCCAGAGAAGCATTACAGTAATTAACCTTGATTGTCAGAATGCTGGGCAGGCCTGAGTCTCAGGAGCTGAAGCATTCAAATAAATAAATAAAAGATTACTTGATGTACATCATTGCTTAGGGACTGCAAGTCTGAAACCAACATCCTGAGTCCATAAAGATAATAGCTTGCTCACAATTGATGTGAATGGATGACAACAGGAACCTTTAAAGCTGACCTGCGAAGGCAGGAAAAAAAAGGTTTGTACCATTTTCACTTCTTTGTAATGACTAAAGAAGGCTTGAAAGCTTCCTTCTCTGCCTCCCCCCCTTTTACATTTCACATTTTCACATCTTGTCTGATCTGCTTTCCTGGATGATTCTACAGTAGACTAGGGGGAACATATAATTATTACCCGACATAATACTGAGGAAGTAATGCTGAGTTAGGAAAGAAAATAAATTTTTATTAAAACCACTGAACTATTTGAGGATTTTTTCTAATGCATAGTTTTGTTAGCAACACATTAATTCCAAATCTCTTTCTTAAAGTTTTTTCTTCCATATGTTGAAAGACTCAATACTCCTATTTTCACAGTCAAATGCAGAAAAAAATGCTAAATCTATTTCTCTGGGTCTTCCACAGACATCTCCCACAAAATAAAAATAAATCTGACATTACCAGTATTTTTAGTCAAAAAAATAGAAATGTGAAGCTGCCATTCTGTGTTTTCTCATAGCAAAACAAGGAGTGATGGTAAGTGGCATAATGCCATTTCTCTCTGCCATCTTTGAATCTGTAAGTGCTGCAACATTAAAAGGTGTGTTTAAGCTCTTAAATGAGATCTTGTGTAAATAGTATTAGTGTCTGACACATTAGCATCCAAAAAGTTCCTGCAGCAGTGTATTTAGCATTAGTAACTCAACAGCACTGAAGGAAACTTGGAGATCAAAAACATTGCAGAAAAAAAATTGTGCTTTGTACAAAAATATATAGAAACACATTTTTTTTTTACCAATTAAATTCTGATTTGGTATCTCACAAATGAAGATTGGTTTGGGGGAGTTCTTTTGTAACTAAGGCTATTGATCAACAACAGCACTTACTGCCTGGGAAGGAAAAGGAATAACCAAAGCTGACCCAAACAATATAAGCAGAAATTCTACGTGGGATAAAAATTTGAATGATTTATGATAGCCAGAACATTCCATAAATCCCTCCTAAAATAGGCATAGATAGGGAGACACTCACTGACGGCCAAAAGATCACTCAGAATATAACCTACAGGAGGCTTAGTGCCAAAAGTATTTGGCATAGTCATCAAATCAATTTCTGATGGTACAGACACTATTGTATGCAGTCTGCTTCCCTGTGCACAGATCATTTGACATGTCATTCAAATAGCCAATATCCAATATAAGCTTGTAGCAGATTTGAGAGGTTCGGGTACTTTCCAAAGTTTTCTTTCCACACACTCACAAAGATGTCAGTCGAGGATCAAATTATTATTTCTGGTAACTGAGCATGTGTATGATATTAAATTCTCAGCTGTATTATTTTCCCCAAATATTTCCTGGCTTGAGGGATATAGGGCTCTGGGACACTGTGGACCTCTGCACGTGATGCTTCTTCACAATGATTGCAGGAAAAGAAGGGCACAAACCTGATGATTGCCACTGTGCTTTTCAGTCTAAGCCTTTAGGTCATTAGCCAGAGCAATAGCAATGAATTCTTCTTCCAGAGTTCAAAGGTACAATGCACAAAGTAATAATAGAGAGCATTTTCCACCCAGAAATCTATTGTTTCAGCATAACTAAAGCACTTTTCAAATCATGAGAGATTTAAAAGCAAAAAAGGGGGAGCGTATTGACATATATGGCAGGATGGGAGAGAGAGTAAAGGGAATTCTACCTGGAGACACACTAACTGAGGAACTAAACCAGAAACTGGCTTTAGTGCTTCTCTCAGGGAGCAGGTTACCAGTTGAGTAGGACCATGTTTTGTTTGCTGGTGTGATCAAAAGAAACCACACATTAGTAATTTCTAGCTGCCTATCTGTCTATAAAGTGCCTATCAGTTCACTGTCCAGAAATTTAACTGCTGTTCAGAATCATAAAAGTCAAAAAATGTTTGAGGTATTGATGGGTATTTATGTCTGTTCAGCTGAGAGAATGAGTCCTGAGTTTATTTTAATAGTCCTGAGTGCAAAGCTATAATGTTTTTGATGCACTTGTTCAATATGAAAAACATGTTGAGTCTCCTAACGTTATGCTTCATTCAGAAGAGTCCTGGTAATCTAGGAATCCAGTATGTCTTGCACCCAGTGGAAATTTCAGTCATTTTGGGATGAGATTGGAGTTTATGGACCAAAAAGTCATTCATTAATGTCATGAACGCTTGCTACTTGTTCTCAGAACGAAGGGTACGGAAAGGTTCGGCAGGTTCCTTTTCCAGAGGCATGCCAGAGTGAGGAACAGACGTTCTTTGTGAAAGAAAATACTAGGCAACATTATTGACAACTATATACAACACAGAGGGCAGATTGTCCTAGTCAAGATGATACCATTCTTTCTAATAGTACACACACAAACAGTGCATTTCTCAGGCAGGCTGCACACCTTTCCCTCGTCAGGCTTTGTGGCTGAGGTCCCCCCCGCAGGCTTTAGTGCCCTTGCGGCATGTAATAAATCTGTGACCTCAAATGAGGGTCTCTACAGCTGCTGAACAGTAATACATGTCTGAGCCAAGGGGTAGGCCCTAGTATTTCCTGCCATACAAGTGCAGGCTCCTGAACCCTAAGCTAAAGGAAAAATGTTGTCATGTTTTGTAATACTGAGGTTTATAAACCCCTGAGCTAATAATAGAAGGCGCCATAACCTTTACATTAAAATCCCCACAGTTTCCTTCATCGTTATGAAGGACACTGTAAATGACATTTTTTCAGAAGCTGTTGAGGAAAGTAAAACTCAGTTCTAACACCAGAGTCAAAAATAGGCCAAGACTGTTAGCCAATCATCAGATATATCAGTTTGCAATCAAGTAGCACAAATAAACAATCTCAAACCCTGTAATCAAAGGAAGAAAAATGAAAAGTTTTTTTTGAAAAAAGTGAAACTACATCTCAAAGTAGATCTTAAAATGGATCATTTCTTATTAACCTGATCAGACAACAGAACACTGGAAAAACCAAAAGGAAATATGACCAAGATCCAGAGTGTCTACTCCAAGTAGGGAAATCAGATTTGAACTGAATAAGCCTCAAGTTGCTAGGGATTAAAATGAAACATACTGATGCGTATAGAGTCATCAGGTGGAAAGGGCTTTCCTGCAAAGTGAAAGGTGATGGATCCATAGGAAAAAAAAAAAAAAAAGACTCATAGAAAATATAGGTTTATTTGGGAAAGCCTAAGGGGAGAAAGCAAGAAGTATCTGAAAGGTATTTTTTAAAGATTCAGACCCATTTTCAGAATAAAGAAAAACACAATGGATATGATGCATGCAGGTCAAGCAGTAATACAATAAATAATAAATGATTCTGGTCTGTCTTGTGTTTTTATGATTTTACTTGTATTTTAAGGCCAGGATGTTCAGTGATGACTACTGATTTTGGATGTACAAAATGAGATACTCTAATTATTCAGTATCCAGAAAATGCTGAGTCCATACCTTTCCCCTTCCCCTCAGTGCTCCAGGTACTTTGCAGACTTGTCTTAAAAAAAAAAGTCAATAGTTTCTTCTCATGCCCTGACCTGTATCCTTAACCGTACCCCAAAATCAAATCAGACCAGACCAACTGAAGACATTTGAAGTTGCCAGGATGTACTTGGGTAAATTCTTATCTAATTTCTTCTAACTGTCCTAAGCAAATGTGTGGAAGAAATATATCTTACATTAGCAACAAAAGCTTTAGTATATGAAAGTATTTTAATCAAAAAAGTCCATATCAAGGATTTTAAAAAAAGAAAACATGGGTCAGTATATCCTACCTGTCTGTAACTATGAACAAAATAAAATGGGTAGCAAGATAATAAACATTTCCATGTGTCACTGCAATCTTACGTGACTTTGAAACTGCAGTGGAATAGAAAGCCACAAATTTCTTTATACTAATAATGATGGGGATTGCTGACTTGTTGGAAMTAAAGAAGTATCACTTCTAAAACTGGTCTGAAAGATACCCATTGGCTTCAGCAGGAGTTTGCTCAGCCTGAGGAATCCCCAGGTAAGTTTTGATGCTATCACATTTTAAAGCAAAAAAATTCAAATACCATACAATCCACTACTTCAAAGCATGAAAACTATTGGAAGCCAGGTGTCCCTTTCAGTGCTACATTGCAGTCTCTGCAGTATTATAGAGACGGTCCATTTAGTGGAGTTTGAAAATAATGGATAATTTTACAAGACTTAAAAAAATCATTTAATTAGTTTTAATTTCTTCTACTTGCACCTGATAAATGAACATATTAAACTGTGAAGGTTCAGGAGCCTCAAATAGCCTTTGATGTATATTAGAATAATCTAATAATTAACCTCAGGATTCACCAGCATGACGCATTTAAGCAAAGTGAATCAGTGCTTATGATGAAGGGAATTCCAGATCTGCCAGCCCCAAGATATCAAGCTGGCTTCGTTCTTCTCTGCTTAGCAATGGAGAGCGCTGAGCTCTCCTTGATCTACCTTCTGTTATATTTTATTCTTGGTGAGAGATTCTTTTTTCAGTGCAGATTTTTTAAACAGCTGAGCATATCATATTTAAAAAGGCAATACTGAGAAATAACATTTGGCTTACATAATATGTATGTAGAAAGGTTATTTTCTCTCTAGGCTATTTTTGTCAGTGCCTGATATTAGAGAGCATTGTTCAGCCTGGAGTAGTTATTAAACACTTTCTATTGATGTAGCTACCTGATCTAAGTGTTAGCCCTCTCTGTAAAGTGCATTAGAGAAAAATTATGCTCACAACTTACCCTACTTGTTTGGCTAATATAGTGTGGATACTGCTCTTACCTCTGTTCTAAAGGACAATACTTAATTCAGCTCTTACAAGTGTCATTGAAGAAGTGTGTGTTTTGTGTTAATAAATTACTGCATTCACATTTATCTGCAACATAACATTTCATAATAATACAGCTTTGTATTTATACCAGGGCCAAAAGTGGCCACCGATTTTAGGTACTCAAATTAAGTAAGTACTTTCCACCTGATTTTGTAATGTACTGAGAAGCTCCAGTGCCAGTTGAACTGAGTGGGTACTGAGGGCATCAGCATCTCCCTGAAAATGAACACTTAAGATCTAGAACAGATTAAAGAGTGGACATTTTAAAACATTGGCAGCAGTTTCTACTCTCTGTGGCTCTCTCAGTGCTCTTCTAATATCCTGGGGAGCTCAGGTAGCATCAGACTTGCAGAAGAGGACCACAAGAAGATTAACCAGCCAGAGTCAATGTATCAGTTTCATTCACAATATGCTTCGTGAGAGAGAGGGGTTGACAGAAATGTCTACAGATTTGTGAAGCAGCAGTACTAAGAACAAAGTTACACAAGGTAATGCTTTAATCTACTGCTTAAAGACAGCCTCAATGAAAGCATACCCCTGTTACAGCTGTGTGTATAAACTCACTATTTTCAGAGCCACCTCCAGAGTAAATGATAAGGCATACTATAACCTGACACAGTCATACCATTTCCAGTGTGTTTCCACTTTCACAGATGGTACCCAAGCCTTTAGAAGGATGACTAGGAGAAATTGAGGCCAGGAAGGACTGCTCTTGCTGAACCAAGGAAAAGCTGAACAGTGAGTGAGAGCATTTTGAGAAGTTGTAATGCTGCCACTTACCCTTGAACTGCAGGTATTTATTCCTGAGTATTAACAGGGTTTATGTTCAACTCACAGTTATATTAGGAATGAAGATAATATATGTAGCAACATAGCTTGCTCTAAAATATTATTTGTTCTTCCTCGAGAAGGATCCATCCACAGTGACAAACATCTTAATTTTCCAAAAAACTTTGGAATTTCTTTGAGGGTAGAAGCCTTACAGAAACTGTAGAAAGTAGTTACTGCTGTCTTGGATAGGCTATATTAAATATATCTCCCTTCTGCTGAGGTAAAGAAGCAGAACAATGAACTTCCAGATTTATTCAAAATAATACTTGTATTAGAACAACCTGAGAGGCAATTGCCTGGGTGAAATTTCTTTGCATCTGTAGGGATGCCAAACTGAGTCATACTGAAACTGAGGTTATAATTTATTTAGTCCTGTCAAAGGAGCTCCCTTTCTTCCTTTTAATACTTGAAAGCAGCATGAAAAGCCTCAGTTGAACTGTAGTTAATGGTGGTAAAACTGGGAAGGAACTTCCAGCAGGGATATCTGCTTTTGACCATGTTCTGTTCAATACTGTCATCAATGATAGGGCCAATGGAACAGAGAGAACATCTATATTATTTGAGAAAAGGTGCAGCATTTGAAAGACTTCATAGGATTTCAAAGCAAGCTGTGTATATTCAGTTGAAAATCAACAAAATGGAGATTCATGAAGGACAAGTAGAACTTGGGAACTTGGGAATGTGAAATTAAAATAGGCCAGGTAGCAATCTGGCAGAAAAAGAATCAAAAGGTTAGAATGTACCGCAAATGCATATGACTAAACAATATGAGGCTACTACAAAAGAACAAATCTCATTCTGGGATGTATTTAAGAGCAGTGTTGAATGTAAGACAGAGGAAGTAAATTATTCTGCTCTACTTGCTACTGGAGAAGCCTCGGTGGAGGTACTGTATCCAATCTGGGGCATTGCACTTTAAGACGTATACCAACGGAGAAAATCCAGAAGAAAGCAGCAAGAATGATCAGTTTTTAACAAATTTCGCCAAGGAGAAAAGGCTGGATGAACTGGTTTCATTTAGTTTAGTTAAAGGGAAAGGAAGAAAGGAGGATGATAATAGCCTCCCAATATTACTTTGCAATAAATAAAATTTAAGTTATATATAAGGGACAAAAATCTAGTTGCAAGATTTATAAAAGCATTAGAGCAAGATAGAGATGCATGTTGAATTTGATTTAGTGAAGGTTTTTAAGAACAGTTTAGGCAAACATGGGTTAGATACAATTGATGCTTGCTCTGTGAAGGGGTATGAAGAAGACAACCTCTTGAGGACTCTTCCAAAACTGTGAAATTTCGGAAGGGTAAATTCCACCTTTCCTCTTCTCTGTGCTGTGGTTTCAGAGGCAAAGGAAAAGAGTGAAGGTTCAGAAATGGTGTTCCATAGTGGAATTTTGTCAGATTGTTAAATCCAATAAGACAAATCCAACTCAAGAAGATCTAAACCAGGGCTGAATTTGTCTGGTTAAGTTCCCTCAGCTGAAATATCTAGGTAGTTCAGCAATTAGGAATATTGGGAGAACTAGTGACAAGATTTCTTTATATAGCTGTTGCAGGTCTTTTTTTTATATCCTGCCTGCAGGAGGTCAGGATCAGTGAGGCTGGAGCTGAGTTGCATGTGGATGATAAAGCTGTGGGGATGATAATCAAAGAATGTTAGAACATCTGCCAAAAAATCATAGTCCTCCACAGTCCCCTCCAGAGTGCTGGGATGGCAAGAAAAGACAGTCATTTTACCTTAAAATCAATTATCTTTTGCTATGTGTGCTCTGAACATCTCTCACATCATGGGATCCTAGAGATTTACAAGAACTCTGGACACTGGACAGCAATTACCACAAGATTAGAATTCTAGAAGAAATGTATAATCCATATCCAGTGAAYCTGAGAGAGCAGCTCCCTCCTGATGGTCTAATGTCCATCTGAAACACTGATGTAGGAACTTATCCTGATGCTATGAAGTTTCCTTTGCTGTTCTCATTAGAAAAAAACATTTGTGTCAGTCTGCTAGGAAAGGATCAAGACAGATTGCCTGCATAAACTGCACCAGCTTTTGGACTGTAGGCTGAGGCTAATTTTATTCAAAAAGGCCTAATAGATTTGTGGGGTTTGAAAATTTTGCCTTGAGGCTAAATCATATTGTCATGCGAAGATACCTCTAATCAGACTGAAAAAGCCAGCTATAAATTTGCAAGCTTACTTTCTACAGCAGGGATCCCCCACAAAAACATCTCCACCTTTAACAGGCTAGAAAACAAAGTGAAAATGAAAAGACAAACTTGAAAATGTTTCCCCTCTGGTTATTCAGCAGACAAGCATGGAATGTCTGAATCAGCACATTAAAACCCTTTTCCAATCAACACATATTAATGATTAGGGAGGTCTGGGAAGTGTTACATAGGATTATTCTGGAAATTGCTGTCTGAGGCTGCCTTAATCTGGATATGACTGGTTTTGAATAGGGATGTGTAAGTCACTATCGATTTTCATCAAGTTGGCCCAAGCCTGTTTATTCTTTTGCTATATGTGATGACACGCATTGCAGTCTAGGTGAAAATGTCTCGCCTGCCTCCTAGAAAAGCTTAATAATTTATTTGTAGGCCATCTCATTCTAGACTAGTGCACACTGTTTATTTGCTGCACTGCACAGACAGCTCTTAAAGCAGTGGTAGTGTGTGCTACAAACAGCTTTTGCCTGACATCCCCCAATTTTTCATTATATTGATATGTAGCCAGCATGTACTGTTATATTTTCCAAACAAAACAAAAAGAAGAATCGATACTGGGGGTGTTTGGGAGAAATGCCATGACCTGGATTACGATTGATACTATGCAACAACCAAGCTGCAAAAGCAGCTTCACTCCCGTGCCATCAAGGTAAAGACATAGACATAGAGGAAACAAGTTGCCCACTGTATAACTTTAGCAGTATCAAGGCTGTGAAACTAAGGGCAGCTCATTTACTTCTTACTCTTTTGTTGTGCAGTAAGATAATGCATTCAGCAATGGAAAACAAGGTTTCCCTTTTTTCTCCTCTTTAAGAAATTTGCAGGTCTGTTTTACCAGACAGGTATGTTGCTGCATTCCACTGAGAAGCTGCTTGTGGCACACCTGAAATTGCAGCAGGCTGAACAGGATGATGTCAGGCAGTCTCACTCCTCTTGTGCGTTCTGAGTTTTGGTTATTGTTTTTTTTTTTCTACCTATGCTGACAGTCATATGTTCAGTTTTGGGCTCTAATCATAATCTCTAGATCCAAATCTTTAAACTCTTGGAGTACAGCTTGCCCGTGATTCAGCAGTTCTGCCTGCGGCACATTTGTGGGATCAGGTGCTTTCACACCTTACAGCAGCCTCCCTATCTGTGATGCTTCCTGTGGCTGTCAGCTGCTGCACAGTGAAGGGATCTGATCTCAGATGTTTGTTGTGTTGTCAGCTGTCAGACACCACCTGACACTCGACCTGCCTCTGTCCTATTCCCCCCCACCCACAAAACACACACACTTTTACAGCGTGTTTCTGTATGATTTTGAGAAATACCACTCGTTCTTTCTGAGCAATCCTGAAGATTCAGAATTCAGAAGCAGATGAGCATTTCTAAACTAGACAAAATTGTTTGGGACTGCAAACTTAAGCTAGAGGTCTACACATTCAGTAGCTCATATGAAATACCAGAATCTCCCCTTGCTTCAAAGGAAATTACTGAATGAAGAAAAAAACAGACTGACAGTTTCAATGACTACAGGGGCTACAGTGCTGGATAATTTTACAGCTACATAGATGGAAAGAAGGCTTTGGCTTTTTTTTTATTTTTAAGTTTACAGTGTCTGACATCTGTAAGTTCCCTGTCCTGTGTGTCTCAGCTTCTGTGCGCTAAAATGTACTTCCTCAGATCATCTGGCATTTGCACCTCCTGCCTCCCTGCTACTTCAGAGGCACTGAGTACCTGAGTACCTCCCCCCCCCCCCAAGATTAAGTCCGCACCACTGCATATCTTGGACCAAATAGTTACCAAAGAAACATAGATTTTTACACTAATGTTTGGGCGAGGCTTAGTTTAGGCAAGGATTAATGCTGGACTGACCATTACTGCCTTCCAGTATAATACCAGGTTAACAGTAAGCAGAATGTATTAGCTGTTACAGTGTAACAGGTCCTAATGTTCAGAGGGGGCAGATTTTTTTTTCCTGTTCTTTCAGAATCCAGGCTATGTTTTTACTGCTAAGTTAAACGGGGCCAGGGTATATTCCTTCTCCCTGAATAGCCAGGCCTAAGTGTACTTATATTAGTAAACTTTCTTATGTTCCAAAATAGCATCAAACTGCCAATTAAGAATGATCTTTGGCCCATGCTAATACCCAGCTGTGCCCAGGCATTGCTTGTGAGTGTACTGGTTGGCCTAGACCAAAACAGGACTGGGAACCTTCCTACAGTCTAACCATATGGGCAATCACATGCCAATGCTTGGGGCCATGCTCTGCATCTGTTTAGTTTATTAGTAAAGACTTAGCCTTAGAGAACTAGAGTTGGATGGTCCATAGGTATGCATGCGTTGAGAGGCTAGCAAGAAGGAAAAGGCCATAGATCCAGAGGAAATATTACATGTCTAAATGAAGATGCATATACAGAAATTGAGGACACACATCTGCTATGCAGCTAGTATGAGAAACAGTAGCAATAGACATACAGTGGCATGGGCATTAGCTTGTACTAGCAACCAGAGAAGACACACAGGGTCCCTGGCAACAATATGTTCTGATTTACATTCTGTAGAGCCAGTGCTGTTGCACCCTCAGTGCTGTTTGTACCTATACCAGTCTCAATGACATAGCATGGTTATACTAGCTCGTGCTCTAACTGAGTCCTCATTTTGCTGCACAGACAGCACAAATGCTGGATTGCCTACAGTGCAAGCAAGAGCTGCCTTATAAGCACGTATTGACTCAAACTAGAGGTCCCTTTAGCCCATTTCTCCATCTCTCATAGTGGCCCATAGCAGATGCTCAGGGAGTAGCAGGACATGCATCGTATATCCCAAAGACAACAGCTGAGCAAATCTGGGACAAGGAGGACTTGAATGACAAAGTGTGTTTATTGTTTTTAGTGTTTGGGTTTTGTCCATGTGCTCTGGCAAAGGGAAAAATTTTTCTGTTTACATGCATCGCATCACTCCTATCATAAAAGCAAATGACTCTTTCCAGCCTGTTGCAATGAAATGGCAGAAGCAGTAGCATCCAAATCAAATTGTGCTGTATGTTCCTCCACAGTTCTGCCTGCAACAAATGTGATGTATTCCAGCTCCTCACTAAAGAAAGCACCATGAAGCAAGACAGTAGCCTAACTTTTTGATTGCTTTGTGGCAAGCTGTATAATAGGATTTAGGTCTTGTGACACCTTCAGCTTTGGTTGAAGGGACTGGGATCCACAAATTTTTGAATGGCCCAGATAAGGTCTGGATGCTGGAGCATCCTCCTCCAGCATCTTCTTCCTTCAGTACAACCTGGATGAGGAGCAGAATCTGTGCACACAATCCTCACTTTGCTCTGGACTGGGACCCTGTCCCACACATCTGTGCGACCCTGGAAAGCCTTACAGCCCTTAGGTTCTCCTGATGCACACCTATGAGCCAACCCTGCTAGCCCACAAGCCCTAATTTTCCCATCACTCTGGGGAGCTGATGGCAGATGTGCCATCATGAATGGAAGAGTGCACCTAGGAGGGTTGACCCACTCCCATTCTTCCTAAGAAATCAGGAGGAAAGAGAAGAGGACAAAGGGATTTCCCTGAATATAGAGTGGTTTCTACTGCTACTGCCTGATCCCAAACCTCAGAGGTATGTCTAATAACAGAGGAGAAAGAGGCAGGAAGATGAGTGAAGAGAAAAAGAAGCAGCAAGGTGGTAATGAACAAAACCCCAATTCCTAGAACCTAATGATCCTGGAATGCTTAAACAGGAATGCTAGGTAGAGCCCTTGGGGATCCCCCTATGGCATGTCAGCCCTGAAAAGCACCTCCATAATTTTATAGATTTTGCTATTTGTCTCATTTTTTCTCTCCTTTCCAAACCAGTGGTCCTCAAACTTTGCCAGTAAAAAGGGAAAAGAGAACCAAAACTCATGTAGGAGATAACAGCCTGTCCACCTGTGCATGTGGACAGTGTTTTCATCTACTTGGGTGTTTCTGCCCTTATTGCTTACTAAATGGTATGGGTTAAAAGACTAAGTTTCTGAGCTTTATGTTCATTAAGACTTTGATTAGTGGAATGTTACAAACCTCAAATTTTGCTGTTTTGAAGCTGCCTTGGTGTCTAACTGATGGTTTCACTATCCCCCAAACATTCCCTCAGCCCACATCACATTTGCAACCAGTATTAATTGCCTCATGACAACAACAGGAACAAAGCTAGCACCAAAAAACCCAACAGAAATAACAAAAGGTGGTGTTACAGTCTGCCAGCTCCAGCCCTCTATTTTATATAGCCTCTCAGAGTCCCCGAGCTGAGTAATGTGGCCTGACTCTCTCGCCGATGGTTGCATGCTCCAAGCTTGTGCCACGTCATTTTGCCCACAGTTACATGAGAGACTCATAAACACCGGGCTGTCCCCAGYGCCGTTCAAAACAGGCCAGTTCAGTACAGCCATGCTGCTGATCATTTTGTGTCAGAAGGCTTGTCTCCTACTTGTGCTCCGTGGCCTGTTTTACGCGTGTGATAGCAGCCTCTCAGAGCGGGATGGGTGTGGGAAGGGAGAGACTCTTTTCTGCCATTTCACAGCCTCGCCTGACAGCAAAGTCGCGCGGCCTGCAGTCGTGTCATACAGTCCAGGGTCCCTTGTGGGCTTAGGCTTCCTGCTCCAAGGGAACTGTATGTCTTCAAATAAAAGGAAGGATGGACACCTGATTAATATCAGAACTGGGCTAGGGGTGCTTATCTGAATGCAGCCAGCATCACTCTGTGAGACTTGCCTCTCTTTGCAGTGAGCACCTCTGTGCTTGGTGGAGCCCTTAGCACAAGTGATCTTTGGTCTTCCCTGTTCCCTGTCACTGCCTTTATGCTCTCAAATGCCTTGTCTTTCTTTTTCCTTTTCCTGCCTTCCCCCTTTCTTTTTCCTTTGAGACTTCTCCCTGCCTCTGCCCTTCAGGCTTCCTGTCTCCTCTCCAAGCTGGCACTTCTGACAGCAGGAATTTCAAGATATGGCACGCTCATACATTTTGTATTAACTCTAGGGGCTCTTAAGCCTTCTGACTTCGTGGGGTTACACAAACTAGCAACTGCTGTAGCCCAGGAATGCACCTGGAAGTAAGAGAAAAGGAGGGGGAAAAATTAAATGCTTAGCAACAGGAATGCCACACTTTTGAAGAATTAACTAGCTATTCATTCAATCTGAAAGGGTTATTGCATTAAGAACTCACATTAGAATTAAGGGGGGAAAAAAAGCCCTTGCTGGCTAAAGGCTGAGGATAAACCCAGCATTTCTTTATCACTGCCTAGGGAAAAGAAAAACCTTAATTACAATACTTGTCTTTGAATAATATTTCAGTCATAACAGCACATTTCTCAGATTCTGCATGATAAGTGCATTAATATTTATTCATTTTCTATGACCTTTAGATAATTCCTAAGGGTGCTATTTTCCTGGCGTTGATGGTTGCTCACTTTTTATGCTCTCTCTGTATACTGGTCCAAAGCTTGATCATCATAAATCAGCATCCTTCTTATCTCTGTAGAGCCTGTTCCTGTGAGAGGGGTGAATGAAATTTGGAGATGACTTTGCTCTCAAGCCTCAAAACCGATCTTCAAGAAGAGAGATCTTCCACCATAGCAGACCCCGGTGGAGCCTCTGGCTGAGTGCAGAGACCTATTCCTACTGAAACTGATGGGGCTGTGGAAAACTTGCAGCCATCTTTTTTATACTAGTTCTCCTTTGAGTTTCAAATGTTTGCCATTTTTTGATATTTATTCCTTTTCTTTGTCAACTCTAATACAAATCCCACTTGCCTTACACACTGGGGCTACTCTGGAGAGTACAATAACAAGACTAACTCCCTTTGATTTTACTAGTTTTACTTTTTAAAAACATTCATACTTGCACCTCTAGCACCACAGAACTGCTTTCTACACTCTCAAAACTAGATAAAAACTAGCTAAAATTTTTTCTTCTTCTCTCATTGGCATTCAAAATGAAGGCTTTTTGGTGAGTTTTTATTATTTCAGTAGTGGCTAGATGAACATTTTTGTCAACATTAAGGCCTTTCTCTTCTCAAAATGTTGTATGTGATATCAGTATATTAAATTCCTGAAATCTTTGTTGATTTCCAGTTTAAAAACAGGATAGAGAAGACTGAATATTCAAACACCAGAGCCTGGCTTGACCTTACAGAACTCTCTCACAAATCATATTTTGAGCTAAATGACTCTTCCAGTTATAAGTCTGGGTTACATAAGATCACCATCCTCGAAGTAGTTTGTAGGCAAAAACAAATCTATAGTCTTCTGCCTAGTGTCTGTGTGCATGTTTGCAGGAGAAATAGAGGGCTCTAAATTTCTAGAAGCCTGTCTCCTTCCTTCTTTTTGGTATGCCAAATACTGATCTCCTAATCATATTGTTCAAAGTTTAGGGATAAAAATACGATTATGAGAGGAGTATAAATGCCCTTTATGCAAAGACAAGCCTCTTATCTGCAGTAATTTGGTGAATAGGCTCTGTGATGATATCTGAAGTGCTGTGCTTCACCCACAGAAACTCTGCCTCCCGCCTTTATTTTTTGGCTCAGTAATTTCAAGAGCTTGGAGTGATAGCTAGGCAGAGGGATGCCAACATGGGACATTTATTTATATATCAGTGGATCAGAGTTTCTTTTTCAAACAAATAATTTAGAAAAACAAAAGACACTATCCTTCTGGATGGTTGTATTTCTTTCATAAACAATGTCAGTAGATAAGGGCATATTTCTGTCCTCAGCTAAGGAATGTTTTATCATAAAAAGGTATCAGACTATTATCTAGTCATACGCTTGTCCCAGTGTAAAAAAAGGTTTTTGAAAGCTGAAAGAGAAAAATGCAACAGCCTTGGTATTTGAAAGTCTTCCAGTGACAATACCACAGGACAATAGTGACATTTTTTTGAATAAATACTTTTGGGTTTTTTTTTCCCTAAATACTAAAGATACTGTCTTAGGAGCCAAATTAATTTCAACTACATTTACAAAACAGGAGGACTCCAGCCTATAGTTACAATAATTTAAATGAGGAATAGTCAATAAGGCAAGAAGAAAGATTTTTGGCCTAAAGCTTAGATCAAGCACTATTTTTAAGCCTGCTTCAGATTTTGTACGTGACCTTGGACTTGGTAAATAATAAACTGATTTTCGAATATTCCCAACATTCACAGGAGCTGCAGAGTTTTCTTTAGAAACTGAAGTGGTCACTATTCCCACATCCTAGCCACTAAATTGATCAAAACTATTTCCAAGACAGGAGTCCCAAATCCATCCCAGAGCTTGGAGCCAGACACCTCAAAGTGCTGAAATGATGGATGTCTTCACAGGAACAGACTACTAGAGTGTATACAGTGTGAACACCTATCTAGAAATGTACCAATCACTGATGTTGTATCTGGAAATAAATTCAATACATTCAATTGTTTCAGAGCATCTTATTTCAAAGACAAAATGCAGCATTGCTACCTCCTGTACATAAGAAACAGTATTCTARCTGACAAAAATAAACATATTATGCATATCATAAGTACGACTCTCACCATATTTGTTTTAGCTAGCAGTAACCATTCTCTCTTGCCTCCCAGGTGACCATACCCTATCGAGAACCTACCCCAGTGACCAAGAAAATATGATGTAACATTTTGACTAAGGGCAGACATGCATCACATGAGGTTCAGCATGCAGTACAACATTCCTTTTAATCACATGGAAATCTAAATTCACAGCCACCATTAACATTAAAAGCAGGTGAAAATCTGTCATTAACCCATGCAGTGGCTTTCTCCTGGCTATACTGAGGAATGATAAACACAGCAACCTTGACTAATATTTTCTTTTAATTAGAGTAAAAGTAAATTGCAATAAACACAGAACACAGGGAATTAACAGAAAATTAAACAAGCTCTATGTATAAACCTGTAAAACCACTCTGAGGCAATTTGAATTC
This sequence comes from Apteryx rowi, assembly GCF_003343035.1. NCBI lineage: Eukaryota > Metazoa > Chordata > Aves > Apterygiformes > Apterygidae > Apteryx > Apteryx rowi. The sequence continues at coordinate 327,761 of NW_020451080.1, forward strand.
TTCATCAGGCTGGGGACTATACACATATTTATTTATTTATTTTGTTGAGTGCTCATGTTTCATTCCCGACCAAGCCTGCATGTATTGATTCAATCTCATGTTCAGTGAAGTGTGTATGTGCAGACGTCTAATGGGAGCAAAGACCTGAAAGATAAAATGGTCTTTTTTTGGCCAGACCACACACCCTTGGAGATTTGTCTGGTCCAAARAGGATGTTATTGCGCAACTGGCACAACATCTTTTTGAAGCCTAGAGGGGATCTCATGAAGTAACATTTGTGCATTGCAGCTGAGAAAAGTTCTAATTTGTACTGCTTATCTCTGATCCATGCACAACAGATCTGAGAGGAGGATTTTGCCCTTAATTTGTTCCCTGGTGTCTACACATTTTAAGTGTGTTAGATCAATGAAAGATGCTACATTCCATATGTGCCAGAATATGTAGGCCTAGCTAGGTATGCTGAAGATGAAGAGGCAGCCTCAACTTTGAACCTCCTGTTTGTAAAACAGCTTTAAACATTAGGCGGATGACTTTGTAAAGTGAATTAATTAGAAAAAAAGACCAAAGACACATTCTGTGTGAGTAAACAACACAGATTTAGATCTTAGTTAAAACTTAATGAATGTCAGCTAATAAGGCGGTCTGTGGAATTTGTCAGGCTTTGCAAATCCTGCTTTTCTGAAAAGAAAGGCATTAAGTCGTAACTGAAAAAGTCTATTTAAGGTTTGAGTCTGTGTGGTGGAGTGAAACCTGCAGCTCTGAGTTTCAGCATCTTCTCTAGTTTTCTGAAGAAAAGATCTTTTCATAGCTGTTTTTATTTAGCTGGGATTTCTCTGGGGAGGGCAGGAGGGTGTTAGCTCAAGAATTCACTTGATAGATTTCAGATCAGCAGCTAATCTGTCACTTCAAGGGGTGACAATGACAGGAGGGAAAGACTTCCTAATTTATTCATAAAATACTTTATCTGTCGATTCCATTTATTTAGTTCATTCTTCATAGGTAAAAGTATTGAAAAAAGGAAATTAATCCTGACCTTGGAGGTGAGAAACAGAACACTGATAACTCCAGCTGTGGGGGCATGAGTAGGCCAGGACTTTTCTCACCCAAGAGTGTGGAAAACATGATAAACTGATATTATCTCATACATTTTACTCCCTGAATTCTTGTTGATGCTACAATACCACAGAGGCTTAACTGACCTATTAGCAATACTTACTGGAAGCTCATATTCAGCATAGTTAGTCTCATGCCTTGTTTGTTACTTTTGCATAGCACAAAAATATCTTGGGTACATTTTGTCTGTCTTTGTGGAGTTGTTGCTAGCGAACAGATTACATCATGTCAGAAGTGCCAGCATTTTCTAAAGGAATTTTTCATGAAGTTTAAGAATTGACATATATTTTTCAGTAAGCTGCAGTTTCTTTTTAAGTTCAGTACAGCCTTCAAAGAATTATTGTACAATGCACTAGGCAAAGACTCACAGCAGCAAGAATTCATTGACCAAACACTAAAATATTTTTTCTGTCTTTGATGACTGTTGGAAAACATTTAAGATTTAATTTTTCTAGTATTTTTATGTCCTTAAATCTTAGTTGGTGCAACATAGTATTTATGGAAGACAGTATGACTCCATACAATTATAATTTGATTGCATGGTGAAATATGGAAGAGTGTATTGCAGCTAAAAGAAGTTAATTCCTCATAACTGAATAGAGCCCATTTAATCAACTGAACTGAGGTAATAAGCCTTTTCTTTTTACTGAAGACTTTTTCACCAGCAAAACCTAGAAGCAATTCTTAGTATAAATTTCAGAAACACTGAGTCTGTGCAATGGAAAGTCTAAATACTTGAGAACTTGACACTGTCTGGCAGAGATCAGTCAATGGCATGAGCTTGATCAGGAAGCGAATAGTTTATTTAATGATCCTCACTCTCTTCTGTGCTTCACAAGCTCCTTGTTCACTTCAGCTGATCTTTACAGTCAGTCCCAGCCTTTCTTTTCCAGATTTCAGTCTCTTCAAGGTTCAAATGTTTTGTAGTGATGATACATGTGTAATTTGGATATTATATAGTTTTGGGGTTTTTTTACAGCTATACCTTACCTAAAAAGGGGAACTATTCAGAAAATGAAGCTCTAAAGAGACCTTAATTGCTACTTTTCAAAGGCATACAACTTGACCAAATCTGAGTTTGTGTTGCTAGGTTTTTTTAGCAGGTCTGTAAAAGGTACATTTTTACATGAGATCGGTTTCTTGCCAGGCATCACAACTTTACACTAAAGAATGGAAGTGTTAAAACTTCACACAATATTGCTGTGAAAATGGACATAACAGTATCCATTTCCTTAATCTCATTCTTTGAATAGCAAGCTCGTATTTGCTAATCTATTTGTCAAAAAAAAAGGAAAGTAAGGTGACGGGTGGAGCTGGGAACAACTGGAAGCATGTACTTGTTGTGAAAAACATAGGTTTGGCTTTTAAAATATGGCCAAAAGATTATAGCTCCAGCAGACCGAGAGCTACCATGAAAAGGCAAGACCTCCCCTTGCAAGTTTCACATAAATTCTTCAGTTGTGTAGCTCTCTTTGTACAAAGCAATCTTCCCAAGAGATACAGGAATAGAAAGTAGTAGTGAGTTGCACAGCTTGCACAACATGCAAGCATTGGGGACAAAGCTAGAGTTTTCTGTGAGTGCTTTACATTTTTATTGTGCGACTTTCAGTTTTTTTCCTGTGGAAGAGTAGGATGGGGAGAACAGTGCAGACTCATCCCAACGCAGAGCTGGGGTGCAGCTAAAGTACACACCAGGACCTGGGAGACGGGAACTGCTCCCTGACCCCGCAGTTTAGACATAGTCAGAGAGCCTATATGTTACACCTCATAACTAGACCACGGACCCCTTCAGCCACCTGTTCTTTTTTTTCTCCATCTACTGTCGGCTCAGATGGAGTCTTTCAGCTCTGCTTAGTTGTTTTTCTCTGATTGTTTGCCTTGAGCCTACTGAATCTGAGATTGCTACATGGCCTCCAGTTCAAATATTTGTCAGGCCGAGGATTCCATAATATCAAAAACCTACGGGAACAAATGCACTCAGTACTGCCAGTGCTACTTATGTCCAATACACAGTGCCAACCTCGGTGGTGCAAGAAAATAATATTTATACCAAGATTAAAAAAAACAGCTGTTTCAAAGAAAATGTAAATAAATGTGTATTTAAATGTAAATCATGATTCAATTATTGATTTATCTTCTCAGTTATGCATGAATATATTGTTAAGAGTTGTTAAACCAGATATATGGAGAAACATAACAATCTCTGCAAAAACTTCTTTGAATTAGTTTCATAGCTACAGTGTATATTAATATATAATATTAGTGCATATATATATATTTACACACATACGTGGGCATGCATTCACACATGCATGATGATGGATGTACGTGTGTGTGTGTGTGTGTGTGTGTGTGTGTGTGTATTTACAAGCAATTATGTGGAAAGCTAATGGAAGAGAAATAAAGCAGCTGAATTTAATTCTAATTCTGTGTTCACAGGACCATGTATGTCAGAAAGGGCTGCCAGACTCCCTGAAATGACTTCATGTGTGGTCAGAGTTCAAGGGGTCCTCAGGTCACTGGAAGCCAGAATTTTGGAAGACCTCGCTGTGACACTCAAGAATCTGTTTTCCATTCATGTGTGAGCCATTTAAGCAGGTAATTTGACCACTACTGTTAAAGCAAATTATGTGTGTAGGGCCCTGTGTGACTCAGTGAAAGACTGCCGTAAAATCAGCTATATTTCCAGATATACCTGCACCTATACCTACACCTTCTGTCGATTAATTAAATGAATAAAATGGAACTAGATCATCTTTCTATGTAAAAAAATAATGTTAAAAACTGAAAATGAAGAGAAAATCAGCAAGTGTCTGGAAAGAGAAGAAGGGAGAAACACAAGGAGAAGAGAGTAGATTTTCCTCATCTCCGTAGACAGTAAAATTCATACTGAAAGCCCAACAGGCAGTCTGCTCACTGGTCTCCCCTCACAGTGGCAAAGATCACAGTGGGATCACTTTTCCACTGTTTTTGTCCTCTGGCTTTTCAGAAACAAGTAAGAGTTCACTCCAGTTGCACCACCTTTCTTCTGGACTGCTCTTTTGCAATGGATATTGGGGCAGAGAGGACCTGCATCTGAGCAATTTACACCTTCTCTTCGATGTGGACCACCAGACAGAGGTGTACAAATGGTTATGATTTATCTATATTGCAGCTATTCTTCTTTAGCAGGATATTTTTACATACGTAACACACACATCTAGCCAGAGTCCTTCCTTAACTGCTGTCAGAGGTTGTGAGAGAAGAGCACTCAGTTTTGCAGAGTGAAGGAATGGGAGTATTGTTGCCAGGGAAGATGGAAACACTCAGATCAGCTGCAGAGAACTGATGGCCCTCAGCTCAGACTAACATGGATATAAAACTGTGGTGATTCCCAGGTACTTAAGAACTGCATTAGATATCCCACTTTGCTTTCTAAATTTCTTTGGTCCTACTTCCACACAAATTGCATTTAAGAAAGAGCAGGTTAGCCCAAGCCACATATCGACTCATAAAGGAATTATAGGGCATTCTTTGTATGAACTCATCCCCAGAGTCGATTTCCTTATTACACTGCCTGAACAGTGTGTGTTAATCTTTGCCCACTTCAGAAATGTGATCGTTGCCCACTCTTAAATGTAACATGCTGACAAATGCAACATACTTGCCGTGAAATGGGAGTAGATCTAAGATACTGAATAATGAATTCTACAGAGGTCAAGTGAGAGATACTGATGGGACAGGTGTTTTGCCTTAGACACAGGAAGAACGGATCATGTCTGATTTTCATTTTGTTTGTTTAGCAACTGCACTGTCATGCCAAAGATTTTTTTTTTTAATAATTGTTATTTTGAAATTAGATAAAGAAAACTCTATTCAGGATTTTTTTTTTCAAAATCAGAATATTTCACCACTTGTATTTACATTCATTGAAGTCCAGGGTTAAATTTCAGAAACTGTAGGATACTCATTTTGATCCCTAAGATTAGAAAAACATCCACACTCATTTTTGCAGTGACGAATTGAACACAAAATGATTTCTGAAAATTCAGTTGGCCTGTTCAGCCAAAATTTCTTAAGCATTTCTGTTCATTATAGAGCCAAGGAAATAGGGAGAGGGTAAAGAGTGGTTAGGATTTTTTTTTCTATGTCTGCAAAGCATTTTTTGTCATTTTCCTTTGAAGTCCCTGCAAGTTATCTAGTGTTTGTGTTAACTTTCTATATGAAAAGAGGAACTGATTTATCCTCCTAGGAGACATTTTAAACATCAGAGAAAGTAAAGAGCAGGAATGAAATCTGCCTGACTAAACAAATACCAGCACAGAAAGCATAGCCATTTTGATGGTTTATTTTAAATTCTGCTTTGACTCCTGGAACAAAGCTAGCCAAATTCAGCTCCTAAATAAGTGAACTCTACAGTGCTCACTTCAAGGAATGAGATTTCTCTCTGCAAGCCTCAATTTGGCTTATAACTAAAAGATTTCAAAGTAACATGCATGGGGTAAAATAAAAAATTAGCAGAAAATATAGGCTGGAGCATCTTTTTCATGATGACTGCTTAGAAACAGAAGGAATTTCACTGTCTGTTAACAAATTTGATGAAACTAGATGGGGCAGAGCAAGTGCAGTATCTCTTCCTCTGGTTGGTTCTGTAAGGGGCTGCAATGCTCAAGTTAGTTTTGCTGTCAGTGGAAGTTAATCCTTCTGTTATTACAGCCTTAGTACGACACATCACAAAAAGTTTATTTCAGGATTTCCTGGATTTATTTGTCCCTAAAAACAGTGTTTTATTTTCAAAATAGTGTTTAAGGGATTTAATGTTTGTAACTCAGAAGTCATTGAAGTCATAAAAGTCCTGACCTTCTGTGTTTGATTTCAAGATGATATATGACACATATGTCTGCCTAATTTAGCTCTTACTAAAGSAATAATATTAATGGTTAAGGAGGATGAAGCCTTAATTAGATTTTTGCAAGCAGCTAACTACTGTAGCAAAGACAGCCCTTTATTCTTTATTTCTGGCAAATGTACTAGAATGTCACCAGTATCATCTGAGAAGACAAAAGTCAATCCAGCAGCTGCACTCCATTGTTAATGACTAGCTAAAGAAATACTCACTTGTGCTGTGAGGTGATGAAAATTTGATATCATCAAATTTTTAGAAATTTTGTTTCCAGGTGAAGGCTTTTTTTTTTTTTTTTTGAGACTCAAAAATGAATAATTGTGGGAGATTTTAGACGAAAAATAGCCAATTAAGAAGGATATTCAGGGTCAGTTCAGCAGCTTATTTGGAATCACCTCTTTGTTTCAGTTCCTGTACTTCTAGCAAAGAGGTTGTTCTGGTTTATTTATCTATATTGGAGTATGAGTTGGTGGAATGATGTAAGAAATACATTTGCAAATATATTCACAAATGAATGACCATTGATTTGTTGCTATTCTTGCCATCATGACGTATTTCCAAATATTTGAGGTCCTGTATTCACTGTATTCAAAGCAGTGTCTGTGAATCACCAATTTTCCAAAAATTTGTACTGGAAATATGTTGTTAATTACTCACTGTTCATTATTTGTTAGTCATACCTCTACTAGTACCTAGTCATACCTCATCCCATCAGTTAACTAATCAAGAAGCAGATAATGTACTCTATGACCAACCACATCTTGCAAATAATGATTAATCAAAATGAACAGTTCATGAACAGCACTGTGACTAAAAATCTTTCAGCTGAACCAATTGTCTAATACTTGCAGTACTAACGTATTGACATAAATCAGGAGTAGTTTGTGGCTGAATTATCAAGCAAAAGCCAATCTAATCTGTGGGTCCCAATGGCACCAATAAATAAGTGTTTTAACACAAAATACTAAGTTTAAGTAACACATTCCCCTTTCTTTAAATATTATTTCTGTGTGTCTTATCAAGGTGAACTGGGCAATCACAGTTGACTGCAGAATTGCTGTTGGCTTCAGTGGGAGAATGGTTGGCTCTTATATATGTTTTACTAAGACCACTGGTTAATTAAAATTTCCTTAGATTGTTTTCTTTGTACCTTCTTGTTTCCACTCTGGAATCTACTGATAAAATTGCCTGGGTCTCAGCCTGGGTCTCGCTTACTTTTTGGCCTTTTTTATGCTGTTTTAGCAGAGGCTCCTCTTTATTAATMGAGTGATGCAAAAGGGCATTTCTGGGACTGGGAATCTGATCCCTTACACTTTTAAACTGGAAATCTTTTTATGAATTCAAAATAAAAAATAAGGCCATTATCCTTTTCACTATATTTCAAAACTGTATGTGTCAGCGTTCTGAAAGACCAAAATTCCCAGAGCTCGTGGAGTTCCATCATATGATGCATTAAGATATTGAATGGATTATCTGCTCCAAACTAGACTCAAGTAAGTCATGACCAAATTAGCTACTACTTCTGAAAAGAATAGGCTGAGATATAAAGACATTCTGAAAAGGATAAGGGGTTAAGGATAGAGGGTTTACCATGGATCTCTCAAAGACATTGTAGTGATCTCTAAATTATGTGACCTTTTGAGCCCCAATTTAAATGTGATGTCATTCTGTTTATTAAAAATGATTGTGGGAAGAGATTATTTTGACCAGTTAGTTATATTTAGATTTTTTCCTGAGGAAGCCAATTATGATGCATGATATTGTTCCTTTTCTAGAGCAGCTATACTGAGATGCACTGAGATTCTCCTTCCAACTGAAAAGTCAGGAGATGACTCTTTGAAGGAACCAGTTCTAGTCACCTTAGAATTGCTGGAGTGAGAAAAGCCGACAGTTTTCAGCATCATTTCAGCATTACCTAGACAGATTATGAGTTATATGAAACTGTTATTTACCTTGAGAAAACATCCGTACTTTTAGGTCATATCTAGAGATCTATAGGGACAAGAGACCATAAACATGATAAAATTCAGGGCCAGAGGAGAACACCTGCTGTTATCATTGCGATGTCTACTACTATTCTGCTTAAAGGCCTCTCATTTTACATATGAATATACAGCATTATCATCATACTTTATTGAAGACAGATTTTACACAATAATTCATTAGATGTATTTTTGTGATACAGTATTGACATTTTTAAGTACCTTCTTAGAACTTCAAAGAAAAAGCAAACAGCAGCATACCTATTCATAGCTTTAAGCGATATATAGTGCATGTTACACTGCATTAGCAATGTAATAAGTGCCCTTTAAAGAATAAACAAGGAAAGTAACACTATGTGCAGGTATGCAAATCATAAATCTAATGTACCTGGAACTAAATCTAAAAAAAAAATCCTTAACATGGAAGTACACTGCACTTGTCAAATCCAGTCAGAATAACTGATCTAATGGACATCTCTTTCCCATAGGGGTTGGAGAAGATGTTGATTCCACAGTGTAATTCTCCTCAGTATTTCTCTCTGTCTGAGCTATAGTGCTATCATCATATAGAGCTATTTGTTGGAGAAATTGCCATTTTTTCCCATTAAAGGAAACTACTTAGCCTCCTAACTTTCCTAATTTCATGTGGCAAATGGTACCATGCGTATGAGGGATCTCCAAGTGACCTCTGGACATGATTTTGATGTTTTTTATTGAGAAGCGTTTCATAYATATCTATTTTTAAAAGCAACAGAAATGTTCCATTCTTATACATAACAGACGAACTCAGAAACTAAAGCATGTCAGAGGCTTGAATTCTTTAATTCACATGGCAATTAGTTTTGAGGATTATCTACAAATGTCCTACTTCTGATACTTTGCATGTCTATTGTTTCATTGAGTGTTTCTATCCATGTTTTCACAAGAAAATAGTGGAACAAGACTAAAAAAATCTGTGAAATAGAATCAATTTTTAACATAATATTAACAGCTTCTACCACTTAATTGTCTAACAATGGAGAGGTAAATAAAAACTGCAAGAAAGGAAATGAAAACATACAGTTTATAATGAGAAAAGCGATGACCACAGGCTTGTAGAGGAAATAAGTGCCTAATCTTCATACATGGGGACACTTCTTAGTTACGGGCTAAAACATAAATTTTAAGGATTTATAAAAGCTCTCCTTCAACTCTCTAACCTCATGTTTAAGCCCCAAGCAAAATTTGAATTGCAGCGACCACCTATGGGTTAATGATATCTGGAGGGATAAACTCATTTAGAATACATTTAGAATAAGAACTTCTCTGGGAAATAGTGGTACATTCTGGTGATGTCACAACTTGTGGCAGCTAGCTCCAGATAAAAGAGTAACTCTTTTTAAATCAGTGAAATGACATAATTTACACACCATGTCACTTCTCTGGATCAGGCCAAGGAAGTCTAAAAGTGCAATTAAATGTAAATAGGCCTCTCTTGCCCTTAGTTCTGTCTTTATGAAATGTATTGCTCTGTGCTCTCAACTCACAAGCATGAAGAGATCTCAGTAAAACGATAAGGCCATTGCTGCTGCAATGGTTTTGTTTTTGCTGTTTGTGTTATGTATTACTAGCAATACTGGTGCGTGCAAGTACTGTAATAGCTGTGCATTCAGAGTAACAGAGAGAGGGTCATAGGTAAATGTTTATTTGTTCCAGTTACGTCGCATAATACAAACCAGTGGCCTTGGTTTCTGGGCATGTTCCAGAAGGCCAGGGAAGCCTGCTACTTGACCCATTCGGCATTTTTCCATGAGACACACATGCAAAGAAGCAGTATGAGAAATAAGGAAAAAACAACTTCCATCCACAAGCAAAGAAATCTGTCTTATTTGTGCAGTGAAGGAAGATTGGCTCTAAGTCTGCTGTCAGTTCTAATGCATTAAAGATTTGTCACTGTGGGATATAACTGTGACCTCTGTAAAGCTTTCCAGATTTGCATCGGATGTGACTATGCAGAAGCCGACCTCTGTTAGTCCAAAGAAGTGTTAATAAAAGAGATAGCAGCAAGGAATATATTTTGGTGGTAAGAATTCCAAGCAATGATAATAAATGATAAGCTATCATTTATGGCTCAGAATTTGAGCTTGAATCCTTTCCCTTTGCATGTGACTTGTGACTTTGTCCCTTTGCAAGTGATTTGTCTGCTAACAGCTCTGCCAAATATAAAAAAAAAGTAAAGACATTCAGTGATATCATACCAGTCCAAACATTGCATCTAAGATTGAATTGAGGTTGCAAAAGAATGGATCCAGAAGCATATATGCCTGTAGCTCATAGCAATAGTAAAGGAAGTAATAAAATAGAGTTTCCAGGGTTTAGAAGTTATAAGCAACAGATATAAACATGCAACATTTACAATTATGATATATATTATTTGTGATGTCATTAAAGAACAGGGTTGTGTGAGGACTGTGCTATAGCAATTCTTCGTTAAGTTCATCAGTGACACTTGGGCTCCTGTTTTTACTTCCTGTAGCTACACGCTAGCTGCATTAAAGCAGTCATTATACTCATTTTTCATATTACTTAGCACTGATCGGAATTTTCAGACTTATTAGGGAAGAGCATCCATATTTAGAAAACTAGATAGGCAGGTTGATTTTTCAGAACATGATGAGAACCCACTTCAAAATCCTGGGGACCATCAGCAGTCTGAGTAGAAATGGGAAGTGAGGGATAGAAATTTTGGCCTCACTATATTAGGGAATTCTGAGGATTTGTCATGTTAGACAGGAAAGCCTGAAGTAGAAGTAAATGTCATTTCTATAGTAGATCTTAGCATAGTCATTAGTAAGTGCAGGTAAACAAAGCTTATCCATTTCTAATTTAGATGGTATGATGTTCACCCGCTACTCACTACTGGGCCTGTAAAACTAAACGTGAATTTATTCACTTCTAACTTGCCAAGTAAGTGAGTTTACCTACTATAATGCTGCCATGGACTGTGACTTTCAGAAGACATGACATTTCACATCTAATACATAAGGAGGTATTCAGAGCTATAAAAGTCAAGGCTAAGAATTAAGCATCCAAAAAGAAAAAAAAAACAGAATCTCTCTCCACTTTTATTACTTTGTGCTGATATCTGTTTTTTTCCTGGTTCTTCAGACACTGAAACTGTTGATTTATACAAATAAGTATTTATACTACTACTAAACCCAAATCATTACTCTAAAGAAAATCTCTGGAAGTCTTTTATTCTTCCATTTGCTGGCCTTGTGACATTTTGGGAGTAATAACTGAATTTCAACTTTGGTACAGAACTTTCTGGCTTGGTTGTCAATGATAGCCCAGACATGTCAATATAGAGGGTTTTTGGAACTTAATTCAAATATGTCTTCCTTTATTAAGTTATAGTGACTAAGTACACCTGCTAACTTAAAATTATCACTTAGTTAAGTAGTTTTCAATAGCTTAAACATCTTTTGATTGTCTCACTTTGCATCACAGGCAGTTCACCTGCTCTTCGTCTAAACTTAAGTGTTTCCTGTTTACACATCAGAATATAGAGAAAGATGATAATATTTAGAAAACAAATAAAAAAATGAAAGCTGTGTTCAAAGGCATTATTTATATAATTATCCTATAATTAAAGTAATTACAGTTTGTAGGGAAATAGAGTTTTTATTTTCATTTGCAGGTTTCTTGAGGGGTGTTTACTGATCATCACAGAGAAGCTACAAGAAAAATAATCGGAGATGTTCTTTTTCCTGAGAAAGATTTAAGTTGCATAGGACAAGTTCCTCATGAAATAACTATGTATCTTTACAGTCCATTAATTAACAGGCCTGTATGAAACAGCATTAGTTAGACTAGTGTTCAAACATACCCATGAACTTTTATAACATTAACTACAGGCATAGCTCCTGTGGTTATGAAATTTCTGGCTAAGGGAGCATATCTCACATRAAACATTGCCATCTCCAGACACTAAAAAAGGTGACTGCTTGTGCTAATCTGTTTCCTCATGAAAATATGTGGATTCTCTTCAAAATCATGGTATTTCTGTAAATATGTGATTTCTTGCCTTGTGGTATTTTGAACCTCTAGATTCAATCCGTGCTTTTTTCTATAATCAGAAAAGCTAGAAACTTACTTTGTAAAGTTAAAGTTTAGGTGTCCATGAAAATATTAAAATCTAGGAGTAGTGGTTTTGAAGAAGACCCACTGAATATCAAAAAAACAGAGGTGAGACCCAGAACGTGAGGGAATCACTCAGGAAGCCAAGTCAAATAGTCTGTTTCCTTTTTTGGCAGATAAACTATCACAGACAGCTGAAAGAGAGCGACTGCGACTAGGGAACCTCTTAGAGTATTTTTACGCCAGTACATGCAGAGGCATACCCGGTTTGCAGCTGCATTACTCAATAGCCTGTATGCTTTTGACTATTAGGAAATGACAGAGAGCCTTACTGTTTTATAAATGCACATGGGGGTTTCTTGCAGAGCCATCCTGTCCAAGCCTTCACCGGACCTTTTGGCTGCTCCATATCGTTCCTGTGTTTTTGTGTGTGGTCCAAGGTGAGAGTGCCCGCAGGGAAGTCATGCTCTCACACAGCCTCGTGGCTGGCATTGGCTCCACAGGAAACCCTTTTAAGCTAGTGGAAGAACCCTCAACTTCTGCCAAAGGGTCTAAGATCCTTAGTTACTGCCAAGGGAAAATGTCAACAGTGATATTTGCCAGGCCAAATTGTCATTATTTACATTATAGTTTAAAAGTCCCATCAAGTATGCAAATGAAAGTTAAGCTGTACAATATTATATTTTACCAGTAGTTGTCTTGCTTTTAATGGTAAAGATTTTCTTGTCTACATTCAGTTACTAGTTAATGTCTTCTCATTCAAAGCATATTAGGGTTAAGAGAAATTACTTTTTTTTTTTTTTTTAAGTACATAGAGTAGTATTAATTTTGCAGCTATTTGATTTGCCTGTACGCAATTTTGTGTGGGGAAGCCCCTTGGGTCTGCTCTGTATGTCAGCCTCATTAAGAATTATTCTGTACAGAACGATTTATCATCTCAGAAGTGGTCTGAGCAGAGCTGCAGCTAGACTCTTTCTGGTGCTGGATTTATCTGCTTATCTCAGGCAGCATCTCAGCGTAGACACAGCCCACGTATTGGTAGCTTTCAATGTACCTGTAAAACCAAACCCAGTAACCAGGTCATTTGAACTTGTCTAGGTCATATATCTGAAATTACTGCTGTCTGAAACTATTTCTGTGCTATCTGAGCTTTCAGAGCTCTGGAACAGGTTGCCCAGAGAGGTTGTGAAGTCTCCTTGTCTGGAGATATTCAAAACCCGCCTGGACGTGATCCTGTACAATGTGTTCTAGGTGACCCTGCTTGAGCAGGGTGGTTGGACTTAGATGATCTCCAGAGGTGCCTTCCAACCTCAGCCATTCTGTGATTCTGTGATAAGTTGGAGGTGGTCATAGTTTCTGTGGACAGCACATTTGAAAGGCTATTTGGAACATGTACAGTTATAGTGCTTGTTACTCTAACCTATTGCACTATTAGGGATGGGAAACATATGTATAGCGGAAGCTGTAATCTCAAAATCTGTGGTGTAAATAGCTGGATTTTTAATTCTGGATTTATTCTTTCTTACCTTGCACATCATGTTTTACACCTTCACTGAACTACACAACAAAAATAACTGTGAGCAGATTAATCCTAGAAATAAGTCACATACTTCAAATAACATATACACACCATATATTCAGCAAGAAATACTAGTCAGCTACTACATTTGCTTGATTACATTGATGTAAATACTGATATGTGCACAATCAATATCTGCCAGGACTGTGGAAAATTAGCAAAGCTATAACTCTCATAGCATGAATTTTTTTTTATTGTACAGCTAAAGGGAAGTGTGTATTGACTTGATCTCTCCTGAAAAGCATCTATTTATTATCTGAAATGAGCCATATAAAAGGAGAAGATGGATATTTTTACAGTAATAGGCAAAGTAGAACTTGTTTGGGAATTTTGTTCTTTTTTTTAAATATGATCTGAAAAAAAAAACAATCAAAATTTCTCTATCCAGCCTCATGAGCTAAGGGAACATTCAGCACATAAGGACTTTAAAATGAAGCTTATAAAAAATTCCTCTGTCACAGTATCCAATAAAGTACTCTGGATTTCCAGAGTGTAATGTGCTCATACAAGTTGCTGCCTACTGTCACCATAATTGTCATGTATGAATGCTTTCCATGCAGACTGATTAGAGAAACTCAAGCATGTATCATTTTAGGGTGCATGGAGAAAATGTCTGCTTATCTGAGGGACATCTTCGAGCTCTAGAAAAATTGTGATACTTCCGTCTATGAAAACTGCCCTGAGAGAAGTTGTTCTTTGGAGATTTATGAGTTCTAGACCTGACTACGGCCCCAAAGTCACGGTCCATGCACATCTCTCCTGCTTTATCTTTTGCAGTCCGCAAATGGAGAGAGAACTGTCCAGTAGCAGCTAATGGCTCCCTACCTATCAGCATGTCAGGCATAGATAAATAATATACTTTTAATTTCTGACACCAAGCTTCTAGTCTTTAATTCTCCAGAACGTCTGCTTAAGTTACTTGGTGATTCACAGTTGCACGCAAACTGAGTGTAGCTGCTTTTATGAACAACATCAGATATTGAGACCTCTGCAACTTTGAGGGCTAAAGCAGCTTCCCAAGATTGCCTTTTCTGGATTTGAGAAATAAATTGAATGAGATGAGAGGCACGGGTCAGCTAATCTTCTCAGGAAATACTGAGACAAGTTAAAAAGAGGTTCAGGCATACAGTGCCGAAAAGTCCATGGAACTTAAGTGGGGCTGGATTCATGAAAGTCACAGCATGTGACTATAGCAGTTTTGCCAGCCCTATTACTAATTTGTGTATAACACTTGAAAATAAAAGTCCCAAATAACTTCTTAATTAATAGTTTAAATAATAGGGCAATAGTTAGGGAGAACTCACAGCCTCATGGCAAAAAAAACTAGACGAGACCTCATGGATTTTTGTGCTCAGTATTGTGACATTTGGGAACACTAACTCTGCCTGAGCCTGACCTCTTACTAAAACTGCAGCCTCTTTGGACAATCAATCAGTACCATTTTTAAAATGCTGCTGTATGTTTTATGCTTTTAAGTTTTCCTAGAATTGAAATATAAATCTTCCTTTCAAGTAAGACTTAACAAAAATGCATAAAATAAGGAAGAAAACATTTTCCCAGCATTCAGAAGTACAATTTCACTGCYATATTGTCACTTAATAATGGTTAAAATATATATATTCTTATGGATAACAGATCATTTCAGGGCAGTGAAATTTCAGAATAGATAGTCCATCTGTCTTCTTGCTTTAAAGAGTTATTTTTATGATTAAACTTATTGTTAACCAAAGCAGCTCAGACTGGCAGTTGTGTCAGACTGGCAATTTACACCTTCAGAAGCGGATTTAGCAAAACTATACTGTTTTGACATGTTTCTTTCACTTTCCCTTTTCACTCAGTTTTATGGCTCCCCTCCTTTGTTTTAATCTTGACATTCTGGAGGAGTTTTAAGATGCACTTTCTTAAAATGTTTATTTTATTATTGTTACTGGGAGATCTCAGAAAACAGAAAATCTGATTATAGATGCACTATAGCCTTCATTCTATTTTAATGCTAAGAGCAATTTAATGAAAAATTATTTTGCAGTAAGGGATTACCCCTCCTTTTTTCCTAAAAGTTCACCACATAGCCAGTATACAGATTGATATCTACATGCTCTTAGGAAAGAGAGGACCCTCATTTAGAGCATACCTAGAAGTCAACAACTTGTGGATCCAAGCCCTTTGTTTGCAGAATGGCTTCTACAGATATACCATGACAGGTCTGGTACCAGAACAGGTAGCAGCCAATATGCAAAGAGTCATTAATCTGTTGGTTTCCTCATAGCATTACTAAAATGGTAAAAACATTTCAACTGTTCCTTGAACTAGCAATATAGCAGGTTAAGATGTTAAGTGTATTTGGAATGTGATGAAAGAGGCGAAAAAAGAATAGCCATCCTCAGAGAACTGCTCTGAGGTACCTTAAAAATGTAGTTGAAACTTCTGGATAAAACAGTTTAGAAGGAACTAAGTCCTTTTGACAAGCACTGGGAATTTTCAAACTTATAAAGATTCAGGCAGCAGTTACAGCAAGACTATCTGCCAGTTCTGGAGTTGTCCTGTTTAATGAAGTTGCAGTCATTTTCCACTATAACTGTTCCTTATTAAGCTAATCCGTTATCTGCATAATAAACTCACCTGCCAATGATAATTGAGTCTGCTTTTTATTCATGGTGTAGTGGCATCGGCACTTCATAAAACATTTCAGAACTTTCCGACTCACACTGTTGGCTGCAGCATGTTCTTGAATAAAACCATGCACAGTGCAGCCGCAGAAAGGAAGGTTTGCACTGGATTTTGAAATGAAGCAAGCACCAGAAGCATCAGTGCTTTCAGAAGAACTGAAAAGGTGTACTTTTAAAACAATCTATGAACACAAGTGCATCTGTTATTCCCCTAACTCCCAAATCAGTCTTTAGTCTTAAAAAATATATATATATTTTCTGCAGTTATAATTACAGTTGAGTTAATTTTTTCATGAGATATACTCAGGCTTTGTTCTCAGTTACAAATGTGCCCCTATTAAGAACTTGTAATCATGGAGTTTAATGCTGCTTTCAGTTTTCTGTACTACCATTCTTTTCTTAGTTACTGATTTTCCTGGTTGTTCCTAGCTCTCTGACATGAGTTCTCTTACTCCTTTTTCCAACTGAAAACCAAACTTGGGTAGATGAAGACTGATCAAAGAGATTTTTCGAAAAAAAATCATCACCAAGTTAAATTCTGCAACCATTTCTATTAGTGGGCAAAGTTACRTTTGTCCTACAGTGGGAATAGAGTTTAGCCAACATTGGGCACTTCGTAGACCAACTGAGGTGTCCAGCTAAACAAGGATTAGCCTCTTGCAGCACAGAGATGCTTCTTACTCACTTCTTATTTCACACTGAAGATCTGTAATGTAAAATCCAAGCACAAAAAGGTGATTTTTAGGCCCTTTCAAATCCTTTTGAGTGATAAATGTCAGCGGTACGTAAGAGAGAATCCAGACTTTGACCAATGGCTCCTCTGGTTTATCTCATGGAATTTGAATAGATGATTGATTTCTACTTTTCACTGAGATGATTATTCTAAGACATTGCTTATTCTTCAGAAGAAGATTACTTTTAAACTGTTATAACTCATTAAATGTTGTTCAGAGGAGTTACCTGTGACTGCCACAAATCTGTGCCCAACAGACTTTGACCCTCCAGCTTTGCACCACTAAAATCAAGGGGAATTTTGTCAGGACATTCAATGATGGCACGATGTCTATGTTTTTAACTGTGAAACAGTCTCTGGTTATTTGATTGAGAAGTCAGAAAAGGACTGATTGGAAACCTTGCATACTCTTTGAACTCAGCTTTGACAGTGATGGTTCTCTTCTCCTGCTCAGCCTTTTTAAGAGTTAAATGAACTCATCCTTAAGTTGAAGCTCATAGGAAAGTGTCCAATAATTTTTAATTGCCTCCAAAAAACTGAGGTTCTTCTTCTTCCATTTAGGGAATCATCACTAACCTCTGCAGCCATATTTAATTCCAAAGCATTGTGTCACCAGATGGACAAAAGGGTCAAAATTATTGAAATTTTCCTTTTTAATGGTATTTATAAGCACAGAAGGTTAGATGTTCAAGAAAATGCTCCAGGTATTGTCACCTGCTTATTCTTTTCTTTTGTCTTCACCACCAGAGATTAAGCCAGCAGCAACCACCAGATTTCCATAAGGAAATGACTGAAAAGATAGAGAACAATATTCACAGCAGTGCAAGGAATAAGCACCCATTGATGAAGCTGTCGTTTTGCTTCATTAATTTTCTGAGAAGATACTCAGAAATATTAGGTCAACCTTTTTTTTTTTTTTTTCCTAAAAAATGTGGTCTAGAGTCAGGATGAGCTACAGTTTGAGGATCAGGAGCTCTCAAGTGGCTGTACCACTGATTTGCTGTATCATTCACAGCTGCTCTCCTTATCTCAGTACAACTGTTTTTCTGAGGGAAAGAGAGACCTAAGTTCATCAACCTGAAAAATGGGTGGTTGTGACAACTGCACAGTGATTTAACCGTGAGAAACATTGTGCACTACCTGAAGTACTATGGTTACGAGTTTCATGCATCATGTTATTTTTTTCATTTTTTGGCTACTGTCAGAAAAATATAGATTTTACTTAACTGTTACTAATAAATGCATTTTCTAAAGCCCTGCCAAAATATTTCATACAAAATTTGGGTTTAAAATGTCTGCAGTGGTACACATGAAATTATAAATAACTAATGTTCTTCTGGAAAAAGTATTTCTCCTATTCTTTTAAAAACAAATGAAATTAAATTAAACAATTTTGCATTTTCCTTAAAAGGAGCAATTATAAATATGTATAATTATGCAAACATTTGAAGGAAAATATTCTATAGTGTATAAAAATAATAAGGAATTCCTGAATGTATAAACCAAACTGATTTTAACTTTAGAAGCAGATAATTATCCTGGCCACAGGATAATTTTWTATGTCTCACCTAAAAATTTAAGTCCCTCACGGGAAGTTATGAAGCAAAGGCTGAAATATAACCTACATCTTGTAAAGTATAACTGTCACTCCTTTATATGACTGTGTGTTCCCAATATGTCTTTGTCTTTCACTCTCTGCTCATACATTTTTAAACAAATAGACTGGATTCTTTTTCTACAAAATATGAATTAGTCCATGGCATCCATTTCACCAAAATGTTATTGTGACCTGGTGATTTTCAAGATAGAAATAAAAGAGACAACATTTCTATGGCAATGGGAATATCAAGAATTGGAAGAACAAGAAGTAGGAAAGATTTAAGGATGATACTGAAGACATAAATGCTAATACTTAATTGCCTCAGTCAACATCTGACTGATGCCTACAGTTTTCTGCAGCATTTGCAGGAGTCACTACGACTGTTTAGATTAATACAGTATAAAAATACCTATGGTAAACAATCAGATTAATAAACAGGGTCAGATCTCTCTTTGACAGTAAATATTTCAAGGGTTTGAAAAGCAGTCAATTCCTTTTTCCAATGATTAGTCCCGACCTCTCAACCCCGAAATGAATAGGACTCCTCATATTCATGGAGGGAAGCATGCATGTAAGCATACCTATGAAAAGTCTGACTTTCTTTTCCTAGAGAAAGAAATCAAGTTGACATGTCCTGTGTCCCACTATCTTTGAAGATGCCCATGGCAACAGATGGAGGTATCTTGTTCTTTTTTTATGGGAGAGGAATAAGAAAGGATACAAAGAAAGGAATGGGAAACAGCACTATTTATCTCTAAGATCGATTTAGTAATTATGGTTTAACCTGTCAAACACAGGTCACTTGGCCAATTCAGAAGGATCTGTATTTACAAGACATATCATCTTTGAACAAATATAGGTAATAAAAATTTCAAGGCTAAGTCTCTCAGTGTGGTGCACAGGAAATGCCAAAAAAATCCCATTATCTACTAACAGGATTTGTGTCCCTCTGTCTCATGCACCACTTTGAAAATTCACTCTCAGTCATCCTGAAGCAAGGTAATATGCAAGGCTTTCAAGATTACATCATTAGAATATAGACAAGAAGCTTAATCTGTTATCATGTACAAAATATTAGAAACAGAAAAAAAATGCTATGGTTAAACATTTAATTTCAAGCTTGGATTTTTCCAGTGTATCTACCTGTATGTGAATGTTTAATACAATAAATTAGTGGATCGTTACTAGTTTGTAACTCTCACAGTTACTTTACAGTTGTTTCCAATATCAAAACCACAAAGCTATCTAAAGATTAAAGAATTCCAAAGAAACTCCTTTCTTAAAAGTGAACAATTCAGTTATACAAAATACCCGAAACATTATGTTATGTTTTACATACACATTATATATTTTTAAATCTGTACAATTTCATTCAACTCATCAGATTGCAACACTGTTGGAAATTTGATGAGTTTCTCTTAGAAGGCTTTAGACAAACAAATTGATTAAGTACACAGTCTGCAGTATAATCTCTTTCTAAAGTTAAGTGTGTAGTAATCATTCTTATTTTCTTTCCCACATCAGGAAAATAAGTTGTAACATTCAGAGTAGGTCCTGATGCAGTAGGTTTGATGGATGCAGTGGGAGAACAGCAAAGAACTCCTGCTTACAGGTACAAGATATAAGTTTGAGCCACAGATTCATAACAGTGACTGACTCAAGTTAAAACAATTCGTGCGGGGTCTTCTACTCATATAAACTCCTACCAGGTCTTTTAGTCTAGAAAACATAAACAGACATCCAGGAGTACTAGTTTCATTATTTTGACTGAAAGCAATAAGTAACTTGGCTATAAATATGTGAAACAAATTACATCCAGAAGATTCCTTAGAACACTTTTCTTTGTTTTCCAGTGGCAAGCTCTTTTTCCCAATCTCATAAAAAATGTCATATAGTTGGTGAGCATCTCATGAGAAAAGTGGCTTGAAATCATGAAAAGGTGTGGCTGAATTTATAATCATAATCCTTCGTATGGTTGCATATGAAGAGTTCATAGATATACCTTTTAGTGGGATGAAACAGCAAATTATAGTAAATGTTATATTTTAAAACATACATACAGCTACATACATGACTTATTGATGAGTAATACCTGAGAACACCAAACCTCTACATGCAAAGGATACTGCTTTTGTATTGGGATGTTTGCTGAGGATGTCCATGGTGTCATTGTTTACACTGCCAAGTTCATTCCATTAATCCTATCAAAAGTCCTTCTGACAGCATTAAACTGCCTTTCCTCCAAAACAGTACTTCACTGTAAACTGAGGTCATTATAAAAAAACCCTAGGGAATCCAGCAGAATTAGTCTGAAGGAGTAGTTAATTCCTGACATGTTTATGTTAATGAGTCGTCCATTCCTACATAAATCTTTGCCCTCATAACTCTAGCTCTGAAAATTAGCAGCTATCCCCACAGACCAACCCTAGCCTTGTGAGGTTGGCTGGCTAGYTAAGTGATCATCTCTCCTTTCTCATGGAGACCAGAAAAAGGAAAATATAATAGACTTCCAATGGGTTAGTTAGAAAAAATGAATTTTTTCAGAATTTAACATTTTTAGATGGTACTTAGATACTCCTCAGAGTTTTTTAAATTTTGAGCAAAAAATATATACTGTCCCCAGCTTCCTCATTTTTCTAAAAATGMCGGCTAGGTCAACTTAACTGTACATACCCAAATGGTCTGAGTATGGAGGACATCACCATCTCTGATGCTTGAGGTAACTTCCTGAAGTCAAACCTAGTGAATTTGGTGGGGTTTGGACTATGTTGTGTCTTGGGGACATGGCACAAAAGGCACTCTGACTGCTAACAGTTGGATGATACAACACCTATCTTTCCAGTATCTGGCTTCTCAAAAGGAATACAGAACCCACCAGTTAGGTACTTAAGGTCTCCTGATAATGCATGGGAAGACATAGATTATTAGGACAGAATCCAACCTCCAGGATGCTAAGCAGAAAAGACATAATATCAGATGCATATGCAAACTGTGTACTGTGTGATGTTTGCAGTTTCCCACTTGGAAATTCTAGGCAAAAGGAACTGTCTTCAAATTTTCCACTTATTCAGAGCTGCAGAGAGGCATCTCCATCCATAGGACCTACAGCTTCATCACTCTCCTGAAGATAGGGAGCTACCTCTCTTCATTCAAAGACTGATTTGTGCTATTGCAGTGAGGTATCAGGAGCAGGCAGGACTGTTTTTAACTCTTCTTTCCCAGTACAACCTTGTGGTTCAAACACTGCCCAACTGAATGGAAGACAGCTAGGCTTGGTCACCTTCTCTGCCTGAAGGAGACTCAACCAACAATGTTCCTGCTACCAGAAAGCATGTATCATCAAGCTAAATAGAGCTACTGCTGGGAATGTTGAAGGTGAGCTCCAGAAAATAATCTAAGATCCACAGGGTCAGAAACAGGAAGCACCGCAACTAGGAACCAAGCTCTAGCCCATGCTTCAAAGACAGTTTCTGTATATTATATGCAACAGATGGCAAAAATGCATTAATAGCCCTGAAAGCAGTGCTTGGACTCAGGTTTTGGCCTGCTAGGTGCTCTTGCAGCTAGGATACAGAGTCATGCTCCTGTCTTTGCAGTGCATTTGAATATTCTCATCATAAGACTAAATACTGCTGTTCTTTCACACATCAAAGCCACTTTAGAGACCTCCTTAGCTAGATGAAGATTGTGCCCTCAGCTGTTATCCTTTTCAAAAAGTTTTGTTGACCACCTGAGGTGTTTTAGATGAAATTATGTAGTCTGAATTACTTCATATTAATGATTGTCTACCACAAATCCTTACCGTCTCCTTAGATACTAAAGTCGGTTGTAATTGCTCCACGGCAATTTACATAAGTGAGAGAGTGAGGTCTTCTTTTTTCAAAATCCTTTCCCGTCACAAATTACTCATTGATTCTAATATCAATTTAGACCATTGATAGACAAATTTTCTTCCTTAACAGTTTGAAATAGTCCAGTCATTCTAGGTTAGGAGCTTATCCTGAATATAATTATATGTATGTAAAGGTACAACCGGTGGACTCAAAACCAGCAGATAAATATACTTCATGTAGTGTGCAGCGGTTCCTTGCCTTCTCTCTAAGCTGTGAACATAAAACTTGTTCCCCCAGTACATACTTAATTTTAGACTTCAGTGACAAATGGAGACCCATATGATTTAAACACATTTTTGCCACTGCTTAGGATTTCCAGAACACAGAATTAACAGTAAATGAGTACACTTCTACTCTCTCATCAGAGGCTTCAACAATATTGTTTTGTGCTGTTTATAAGGAGTAGGCAGAAGACTTGGCACTCAGATTTGGAATCTAATTTGTGGACTGCTTGACAGTCTTCTTTTTCCATAATGTATTCATCCCAAGACATATTGGTTATGCAATAAAGTATTTTTTAATTGCTAGCTTTAGAAATATTTAAGTACCCAATTATTTTTATCTAAAAGACTATTACAGAAAAAAGGAAAAGTTAAAAATGGATAGGGCAATGGCTAGACAAGGATTACGAGTTGCACATAAATAATTAGTAACACACTTTAAGACATATTTCTCTTGGTTCATAATACCTGTGCTCATTTAATTTCAGCTGAAAATATGCCCATTCATTCACAGTGAAGGACAGATAAATTGGTGACCAAGTCAATGAAAAATGTGATTCATGCTGAAGCACCAGAGGCCAAATACTTTCCGCACATACACAAATCAGACACTCATTGATTAGGCACCAATCCACATTTAATCTGCCTTAGAGAAAGATCACAGGGGTACATAAAACAGATTTGGATGTGGCAGTTTAGTACACATAAATGTAGGCATGTGGTTACACGTGATAATTTTGAACATCTAGTTCTGTATCCATGGATGATGTATAATAAGATGGATGGGAGATTAACCTTTGTTCAAGGTTACATGAATACCCAAGTAGCCATTTTTATGTGTGTTCCACAAATGCTGATAAAATGAATTTGGTCAGCACAAATGGACATGAWTTTCAAAATCAAACTGATGTCTTCGCTAATCTTCACTACCCTGAATCTTGAAGAACTTCATGACAGTATGTCCACATTTTAAGAGGTACTCTGGCACCGAAAGATGCAGATGGGGCATCTAATGGAATTTCAAAATGACCAAAGATATTTAGATGTTTAAATTCCATTAGGTTCTGAAATGTCTTTGAAAATGTGAGCCTTGGTGTACATATATTTCTTAGAAGAAGGAACAGGAAGAGCTCTTCCAGGAGGTATGACCAGACAGCTATTCACCCATTTCAGACAGTAAATACTAAGTTCTTTGGAGAACTGCTCCTGAGCAGTCTTCTGATTTAGAGGATTAACAAAAATATTTAACAAAGAGAACATAAATATAAAACCAGGGAACACCGCTTGCTAACTTTCCCCACCCTGTTCTAGTGATTTACAGACCACTTCTGTGAAGAGCGTGTTCCCCCAAAATTGTTTACCAAACTCAGATAAAACTGATTTGTCTTCTCAGTGTATCCACAGCTCTCACACACAGTTTTTGTTTTTTATTTTTGGGGGGTTTTTTTTGAATTACACTATGTAAATCATGACTGCTGTCAGCTCCATCTGCAAGGCTTGCCACTTAAGTGGATTAGTCCGGATGGGGTGAAGTGGCTCCATCAAGAAAAGTCCAAAAGATAGCTTAGAATTAATTCAGTCTCAATGGCCTCCTTGTATTCTAACAATTTATTTTTCCTCATCAATAGGCATAATAAAGAGTATCGTACTATGGACCACAGAATCACAGAATCGCTGAGGTTGGAAGGGACCTCTGGAGACCATCTAGTTCAACTCCCCTGCTCAAGCAGGGTCACCTAGAGCACGTTGCACAGGATCACATCCAGGCGGCTTTTGAATATCTCCAGAGAAGGAGACTCCACAACCTCTCTGGGCAACCTGTTTCAGTGCTCTGTCACCCTCACAGTGAAGACGCTTTTTCTCATGTTCAGAGGGAACTGTCTGTGTTTC
>NW_020451081.1:0-85650 GCF_003343035.1 Apteryx rowi
TGCCATGCAGGAGAGCTCAAGGGGCTCTGGGCTGCCCCCTATTTATGGGGGGAGATGATTGACTCATAGTCATATTTGCATACTAGACGGGCCTTAGTTGGTGCATGCTCAACTAGCCCCTACATACGTGCTATTTACAGGGAAGTCAAGTTGAGGGGGAGAGAGCACATCAGTGGGGGGAAAGGAGGACACCGTCACAGTGCTTAATACTAACAATTCTCTGGGACAGAGGGAAGGAGTATCTAGCTACAGGGAGAGAGATTATCATTCATTTACATTACAGGCACTTTTTAGAGGCAGCAATCGGGCAGAGTGTGCACTGGAAAGGTAATTGTCAAATATGTACTAAATAAGACTCTGCCCTCAGATAGTCTAGAATAAGCAGCAGAATAGGAAGAGAAATAACAAGAAGAAAAGTTTAGACTAGATCAAATGTATAGTTTTTAGCTAGTGACAACTCACACCTTTTCTAGTCATCCCCAGGAATCACTGTTATCACTGTGCTGTCTACTTTTCTGAAGTGGCCAGAGTGATGTGATAAAGTAGATAATATAACAAGGAATGCCCCAACTTGCATTGTTCCTATAACCATTAAAAATATTTTTCTGAGGGTGACAAGAAACATTAAGCTCTAGGCCACACAGCAATTCTACCTTTTTGTTACACAATTTCTGGATGGCATAGCCTCTGTAAGAAGTAAATGGCTACCTTCCTTTTCTTGATCTCGTTGATTAAAGTTAATTCATGAAGCAGAATGACTCTACAGAATAATCATTCTATTCGTAAGGACCTGCTAACAGCTAACATGGAATTGTCAGGAATAAACCATGTCAAGCCCATCTAATTTCTTTCCATGACAGGGTAACAGGCCTTGTGGATAGGAGAAAAGCAGTAAATGTCATATATCATGACTTTAATAAGGCATCTAATGCTGTCTGACATGACATTTGCATAACAGACAAAAGCACTAGAGTCTGGATGAAACAGCTATAAGGTCAGTATGCAGCTGGCTTGAAAATTCTACTTGACAAGGTGATATCATTTGTTCATCGCTGAAATGGAAGAAGGTAGCAAGAGGGATTTCACAAGGGTCTGTCCTAGATCCAGCACTAGACAATATTTTACTTAATGAGTTGCATGATACTGAGCTTGGAGGGATAGCAAGCACTTTGGAAGGTGGGATTGCATTTCAAAATGATCTCAAAAAGCTGGAAAAATGTGAAAAATTATGATGCAATTCCATGCAATTGAACAAAATATCAATGGAATAATAAACAGCATGAATGCATAATGGGAAAAAACTAATCAGGCCAGGAGTATCCAGAAGAAAGAAATAAGTGAGATGAGATCTTGAAAATGTTACAGCAAAGGCAAGCATTGAAATCACATAGAGGAAAGAAGAGGAGAGAACATTCAAATATGTCAAATGTTTCTGGAAAGGGGAAACTGATGAACTGTCTTCAGCATCCATTGGGATAGGATGGAAATGCTCTTGTCTTTTAGAGAATCAAACATGTTAGGACTGGTTTAGCATAGCTCACCAGAACAGAGGAATAGAGAAGAGTTCTCCAAGCCCCTTCCAGTCCGGTTTTCTTTGATTTCTATGGGATACAGATATATTAGCTAGGATTCCTGTAAAGAAGAAACTGTTCAACATGCAATTTTATGGCTGCCATTCCAAGCTGCTTGGAATATCCAATCATCTTTCACATTTTTAATTTCCCACACCACAAAGAGTAACAACAAGGACCATGACATCCACTATTCTATTGGAAGAGGGGCAATTAGAAATGGAGGAATGTGTGCACTGAGACTGATAAGGATTTTGTGGAGGCAATCCGTTCTAGCATAAACACCCTAGACTGAGATGCTAACTGTCATTATGAAAGCAGTAACACTGACAGTATGATTTGGCCTTGCCTATGCATAAACCTGAACTTTACCATTTCTTCTCATGGGAACCAGAAAAGGAGTCCACAGAAATCTCATCCTCATCCCTGAAATCCATAAAACCCCTGAGCAAGTTTAGTCAAGGTCAAATAGACTTTGTGTTCTTTTATCATTATTTCATCATAATAATTACAAATTAAGGTTTAAAATCCATCTTAGATTAGAACAACATGCTTATAGATATCCAACATTTTTCCACATAAAACTTCTCATTTAAACATAAATGTCGACCAATTTGTTGAATATCCCACTCAACACTAATTTCAAGGCAGGTCAGAACTTTAAAACATTATAAAGCTGAATTCTTTTTTTGTAAGATATTTCAGCCTCATACTCTTCACTTCAGAACCATTTTAAGATTAAAACAAACCTTTCTCTATCATCATGCAGTCTAAGTGGACCTTCTGAACCATGTTACCTTAACTAATTTTGCTTCAAGATATCTTTCTGCTTTCCAAGTCAAGAAACATCCTCTATATTTTAATACATATTTTATGCAAGAAAGAGTAATAAAATGCAATAAGTAGCTCTCTAAGAATATATGAATCATTTTGCACAATAATAAAACCTAGTCTACTGATTCAGTAACATTTCTATCTATATAAAGATATTTATGTGACTCACATGGCCCTCATATGTGTGTCTCATCGTCATTAATATATTTCTCCCTACAGGTCAGAGCATCCTTTGGAGGTATGTAGCTATTCACATTCCACAGAAGAACAATCAGGGAACATGGTGTGCACATTTGGCATTGTAGCACCAAACTTTCCATTATTCATTCATCTTGTGAAATCCACAACCCTAATTTGGAAGGGCTGAGTCTCTACACCATCTGTGCAGAGACTTAATTGTACCATCACAGTAGCATGGCGAGACAGTATATAGTACATAAAAGGTCTGAAAGAAGACATAAATTTGTACCAGACCCATTGATGCTCTTGTTAAAAATGGACACAATCTAGAATACACTGYCCTCAGTGAGAAGACATAGGCACCTCAGCATAGAGATCACAAAACGTACTCTTCCCTAGAATGCGGTCAAGGCTCAAGTTACCTGATGTTATCCATCTAAAACTTAAGTTCCCAGTCTAAACTAGTCCCTCGCTAGTCAAGGTAGAGAAACTGGAACTGCCAGAGATCAATTTGTCCCCTCTGCAGATAGGACAAAAAACACTGTCTCATTTCACACAATAGACAAGTTGCTAACATACCAGCTGGGCTTGTGGAAACAATTTAAATCTCTTCTTCCTGAGAAGAACCCTTATCTCTCATCGAACTCTTCTTACCATCAGACCATAAAATCTCATTGGCAAGAAAGAGTCACTTCCTCAGTCTGTTATTGAAACTGTTCTGATCTGCGTAAATATTAAACCCATGACTGTGGAGAATAGAATCAAGGTCTCTTTACATCCTCGGCTGAGTCCTGTAATGACAGTTACAGACTACAGAATCAGTCTCCTGCTCACCATCTGGCTCCAAGTTATTCATTTCATTATTCAGCATAGTGTAGATCAGCTTTGAGAGTAGTGGAAAAGCAGGCACTTTGGGAACACTGTTGATAGAATTTACAGGGGCGAAGAAAATCTGAGTGGCTGTGCAGTTAGACAGCGGTAGGATCTGAGGATGAGTATTTGGAATTTAAGAAACAGTCATTGACACCAAAAGCTGTTTTGCAAATATAGCCTTGAAGGGCTTGCTCAAGGTCACAGTGCACTGAATTTGTTGCAGAACAGGAAATTAGATCCAGGTTGTCTTAGAATCAAGACAGCATCTTAATCATTGGACCCTCATCATCTTCTGAGCTGATACTTCTCCTGTGACACACTTTCTTTTCCTCTCTGCACAAATACCTACAACTGGGAAGGGCAAGAGGAAGAGGAAAGGAAGAAGGGAAAAGCAACTACAGAAAGAGACCTGTCACTACAAATCCTGTGGCAGTTACCTCTTAGAATGAAAACAATTATTATAGGCTTACCTAGTCAGCCCAGGTTATTATATCCTTTCAACCAATTTTCTTTTTTCTGGAATTAAAAATAAGGGTTTTTTTGTCATTTTCAGTGTAAAAAACATTAAAAAAACCTTTTGAATCATCTGTAACAAGAATTATGTCAAAAAGTTGTAATAAGTACTGTGACAATTTTCAATACACAAAAGCTCAGTTAAAGCTGTGAAAAGCAAGCATAAGACCAAGAAAGCTAATCCCAATCTAATAGAAAACCTCAAGATATTTCTAAATACAATTTGAATCTTAGTGGCCTCAAACTCTGAATTGCCTGTTTGAAGTAGCAATTCATAATTTATCATAAGAATAGGTAATTATAAGTTTTGTCCATTTTTCTGGAAGTGTCTCATTCATACATTTCTTTGCAATTAGTGTTTCATTTTGTTATTGAAAATATTAGTTCAGCTATATCTCTGCACTGTTGCTGAAGCTTTGTATATGACTTCAGGAAAATAATTTGAAGTTTTCTAATCTTTCTCATCCATTGTTTCATACTGAAGCTGCATATGTAATATGTGATGATGCTTTGAACAGGCAACCAAAATCCAGAGCATATCATGCAGAATTCCCACACACAGACAGAATTCTTTCTTGGATGAGAAATCTTTCAGATGAGGAAGAGTGTGAGTATATGTGTAGAGCTGTGCAAGTGGAGAAAAGAGTCTTCTGTGCTTTCTCAGGAAACAGGGAAGCTTGGCTGATGCAAGGAAGACAGAAAATATCCATTAATCAGGCTGACTACTCAAACAGGGTTTGATTTTATGCTTGTATCTGATATACACAGGTTTGGAATAAGTGTAATGGCTCCATCTTCACCCCAGTGGGTGAGAAGACTCAGCCCAGTTATAGTGGAGAAATATTGTATAGTCAGAACTTCATATCCCTCAATTTATGGCAAATATGGTTTGGAAGCGTTATGTTCTGAAAACAACAACAACAATGACAACAACAACAACGACAACAACAACAAACCAAAACATTTGTGTTCAAACTCTGGAGACAGCACTTGGCTTAATTCCTACTCCAGCTTGTATTTTGGGCAGCTTTTCTTGCAGTAAACTCCTTGCATAAACTCCTATTGCATAAAGGAGTTTAATTGCTTTTACATTCAGGCTGCCTTGAAAGTCTCATTTTCATTCCACTAGCTCCAAGGAGTATTTTAGCCAGTCCACACCATAACACTAGCAAAACTACCACCACAGTGTGTAGGCTACACTTACAGATCAGGATTCCTGCTACCTGTTCAGATTAAATCCTTCACCATCTGTGCAAAACACAGCATGCTTCTCAAGAAACAAAACAGCCACACACAGAGATAATAAATTAGGCAACTTCCATCTTTTCTAGACCTACTTACATGGGAGGTGAGAGTTCAGCTCTTTCCAGGTCTGGGCTCCATAAGAGAGACACAACCTTGAAAGCAATCATGTCATTGTAAAGTGTCCACCTTTAAGACAGTGATGTCTAAACACGTCTTCTTATATGGATTAAGCTGTATGGAAATCAAGGTCTATGGTATGCAAACAGAATGGCATGGAGGTAAATCCTATTTCCATGTCAAGTGCAGTATGTAGAACTACCTTTTAAAAAGCTTCTCTTCAACTTCTGTGTTGCTGGAAAAAGACTTTGAATATTCAACAAGCAGGGCAACATATAAGTATAAGGTCTGTCCATCTGCCTGTCTGCACATTATGTTGCCTTGTACTGACTGAGGTGTCAGACCTAAACAAGTATTTTGGATTCCTCTCACCTTCCAGTAACATATCTGTAATGAGGGTCTGAGCACAACACCTGCAAATGGAGATTATCTCTGGGCATGCGTCTTGTATATGTGAATGGGGGAGGAGATGGAGGGAGGCAGGATTCAGGGCAAGCCACATGCTTTTGGAAGGATGCATGAGTGAATTCATAATGAACATGCTCTGAGCACTCTGCAAGGTATTAGACTTGGGGCCTGAGAGACAAAAGCATAAACTGCTTCCAAATAAGCTAGAGAGACAGCAAGGGCTCATATCTGATCGGATATTTTAAGGATGCGGCTTAGAAGGCTGGGGTCGGTAAGTGCTCCTTGCAGAGCAGATGCCTTTGTGATACCACAGTGTAGGATTGTGCTGAGGTTAACAGAAGCAGAAAAGGCTGGGTGATGAAGGAAATCTTACCGCTGTTGAGATAGTCACAGGGGACTCTGACAGCTCAGCCGTTTCAAGCTTAGTGAGAGTGCATCAGAGAAAGAGGGCTTGAGATGCCTCTTTTGGTCCTTGTGTTAGTTTCTGAAAAGATGGAGTTGGCCAGATCCAAACCCTATGTCTTGTGCGACCAAGTAACAGCAGCAGGTCTTAGGGGGAGATATTCTCCATCTGGCTGTACAAACAGATAGTGGCATCTATGGAAAATCCTTCAGTCCAAAGCACAGCTTTTTCTGCTTGCTGTTGCTAAAGAGATGAGGCAGAAAATCAGAGCTAACCTCCATGCAAGAGGAATGCTGACCTCTTTCCACACTGTGCCCTTGTCCTCCAGACTGCAAWCACTGGAAACTTGAGACAGAGATGATTCTCATTTAACTTTTTTTGTGTGTTCTCACTCCCCTCAGTAATGCATGTGTTGCTAGCTGCCTCTGAGAACTGTACAAAATACAACAAAAAGTTCAACTTTAGAGCAGCAGCTATGTTTTCCCCTAAGACCTCATAATGATAGCTGCTATCCATCTAACTTCCATTGATCTTTTTTGAAGTATAGAATAGTGGTTAATTTTAAACCATTAAATCCTTGTGATTTTTCCTAAGAAAAAGCTATAAAAAACAGGTGTAAGGTATTGCCTTTTAAATATACATCTCTGATTTTCATACCTACTGTATTTACCATAGCAATATCAAATGGCAGCTTTGTGCTATTCCTCTGACAATGCATATTGCTCAGACATAATAGGATGTGTCTAAGAGGCTCTGTTTAAGAGTTTTGGTAACTGAAAAACAGAATAAAGAGAAAATAGCCTGCTTCTCTGTCTCTTGTTTCTTTTAATATTTTGCTAGGAGGCAAACAAAACTCAGCCTTTCTTATCCAGACCTCTGCCCTATTGTGTCTCTTTAAATTTGATTTGCTGCAATGCAGTATTTTGTTTACTCTCCAAGAAATGAAGTAAAGGACAGCACTAAGGAGCTACAGACCCAGAGACTGCAGCATAGAGTCCAAATGCTTGTGATAGCTGGTGTTTTTTAAGGTCTCCTGTACTTTGAAAAGAAGGCTTAGAAGAGAATCTCAAAATGAAATATTTACTGAAAGAATTAGCATGGTTGGAGAAGTAAAACATAGTTTAAGCTTCACATGGGAGAATGGAGAAATTACTCAGTCATTAGAATTCCTTTGTGAAGGAAAGGGAGGGTGAAGGTAGGTGGCAACACCAATACTGATGGAAGGCATGGTAATTACCTAAAAAGTAAAAACTGTGTTCACTGTTTAGGCTGCTACTTTTTGGATTTTATGCCGACAATAGCAGCCAAGAAGGTTAATTAGTTTGTGTGGTGCTTTTTTCCCCTTCAAAATTATTTGATTTTTATATATGGCTGCTTTATGGAAAAGAAATAAATTCATTAGATGCTGACTGCATCATAGAGTAGGCACACATTATGCATCTGCACATAGTGTATATAATGCAATTATACACAAATACATATGCATAGGCAAATATTTATAAACAGAGGTTTTACATGTTAACACCAGTTCTGACAGAGAGGGATATATATAAGAAGACAGTTGCCAATAACATTTTTGCTACTATTATTTGTGTTCTAATATTGAATCCAATCATACAGTGGAGATATGATCAGCTGATGTTCTGAAGTCCCTTCAAGACCTATTTTTCTATGAACAAATTATCCAACATTTCTAGGAGCCATCACTTGCTAAACAACCTCAGGCAAATGTGCAGACATGTCCCTCAAAGAGTTAATTATAAAAATAAGCAATATAGATAGTCAATAGCCAGAGAGAAGAGAAAAGGGATGATAAGGAAGCTCCCAAAGTGATGTGAAGGTGAATCTGGGCAAGCCCCAAAATGGAGAAGTAAAAGTTCTCTGCTTCCCCCTGTAGGAGAAAATTTAGCCTTATCAGGTCTGATATGCATACATTATTTTTATTATTATTATTAATACATCAGTACACTCCATGAGACTGTTCTCTGCTTTCAGCTCTGCTTCACTTCACAAATTACAAGACACAATGTATGTAAATATATTTACAGAAAAAGGGGGAAGAAACTGTGAGACTTAATAGCTAAAGGAAACAGGTCACCCTTAATTATAGTTGTCTCTAATTGGGCAGTGAGCCCAAAGGCAAGTTTTATGGAGGCTTTTTGTGTGTTTGTTTAATTTATTATGCAAGTATCAGGTGGCATGGTTTGCTCTGCTCCTGGCGCTTAATAAGAATATTATGAATTCTGCAAAGTTTTGAGTGAAATGTCTTCCCTTATGTTTTTTTTTCTTTCTTCCTATCCTTTTTCCTGTGGTTACACACAAACTGT
Source organism: Apteryx rowi (assembly GCF_003343035.1). Classification (NCBI taxonomy): domain Eukaryota; kingdom Metazoa; phylum Chordata; class Aves; order Apterygiformes; family Apterygidae; genus Apteryx; species Apteryx rowi. The sequence continues at coordinate 8,472 of NW_020451081.1, forward strand.
TTGCTTTTTCTGAGTTAGCCATATGCTTTTTTGAGATCTTCAGTCTGATTTTCTTCCATCTTGATCTTTCTTTTCTCATTTTCACACTGTCAGTGGAGTTATAAACGAAGAATACTGATAATACTGATTTAGCAACATTTACACACAAGGTAATCCCTGCTGTCATAGATCAAAGACCTATCATGGCTCGAATAAATAAATTAATTAATAGATAATAGCATAGGATGGTACTTGGTCTCATCTGTACCCATCTGTGCAAAAAAGTAGGCAGAAAAAAATAACTGAAATAAGCACCTGTTTATATGAAAACCTCACCTATTGCGCATAGATTTACGTCTGAGAAAAGTTCACAGAGTACAGATGGATTCCTTTAGCTTATCTCAGTCACCCACGACGCAAGTCAGAGCACCCAGGAAGAGAAACTTTTTCTAATCAGACAGCAAAGGCAGTAGGTGACACCAGAGAATGACTCATAGCACTGGAAGGTACATGACTAAAGTCTGTATACATGAATATTCCTTGAAATGCAAAAATTATCATTTCATTATGAAAGGACCAAGTTATATGGATGTAGATGATTTCAAAAATTTACAGTGACCATTTGCTTTGGATGGGCTTCACCTGACCAAACGCAGACTTTTGTACCTGAGATTTTCACCCTGAGTTCTCTAAAGAATCACTGGAGAAGAAAAAAACTCTTTGAAGGAATGATTTGTCTGATCTTGAAACAGATATCTGAAATGGAGAAGGTGAATTATGCCATAAATACGCATTTTCTTATCATTGACCCTGAAGGGAACCCAGGTACTACTTAAGAAGTAAGTAGTTACACTGCACAGGTCTAGAGTTAGGTGAGATGAATCCCATATTTCAGGTCATGAGAAACAGATCCTTAGAGCACTTCTCATTTCTTATAACCTCTTAACATTTATCCATCATTACTTACCATTGGTAGAGTCCCAGGCACGCAATGTCTGTGCATAGCTTTAGGAGCTCTCATATTTCTTATCTACCACCTGCTTTTACCTGCCTCTTGAGCAGCAGCTGCAACATTTTACTGAAGTTCCCTTACATGCAAATGACTACCCAGTGTTTGAAGCCACAGAATTATGTCCAAAATATGGTAATGATAATAAAGCAACTTTGTGCTATATCCTATGAGGTATTTTAGTTTTGGCATAAAATATCTTCTCCTGTTCTCTTATCCTGTTCACCTGACCATGTGTCTCGTTTACCCTAGGCAAGATTGCATGGAAATCCTCAGTGAAATTACATTACTTGCTTGTGTTTATAAACTCCCTTGATTTTTTGACATAAAAGCATTATCTAAAGTATTTTTCAACTTAAGACTTAAGATTTTTAATTGTTACTCTTGGAAGACTGATATCTGCTTTAAGATTTATTAAATATACATCTTTGTGAAAGTTTCCTTTACACCTTCTAATTTTTAAGTGTTTCTATAAATTTGTTGGAATCTATATTTACCCATGAATAAGCTGCCAAGAAATATTTGTATGGTTAGCAGCAATATGCTAGTTTTTTGCAGTTTTTTTTTTCCCTGTTGGTCTATTTTTTTTTTTTCTCTTTATCTTTTTTCTTTACCTTCTCTGTGAAGGTAATTGGACATATCATTTTTTTACTGATAATGATGGCAATGTGTCTTGTTGACTGCAGAATATTTTGAAACATAATAAACATTAAAATAGATAAATTATTTTTAAAACAAAGTATTAATTCAAATTTAGCGTATTTAGAGCAATAATGTTTTATCCTTTTAGAAATATCTTGGTGAATTGATTTATGGATCAGAGTATTTATGGAAAGATTGATGTATAACAAAAAATTGAAAAGACAGTTACAACGTGAGTTTAAAATTCATATCCAAAACATAAACTTTATTTTAATGATTGTTATTAATGATTGATTTTTTATTTTTTTTATTAGAAAAGACCAATTCCTCAACACAAAGCAGTGGGAAAGAGTTGTTTTCTATGAATAATCTATTCTGAAAAATGTTGAAACCAAGTGTTTTAAAAGCTTTAAAATCTCAGAACAACCTGCATTTCAAAGTGAAAAATGTTGGCTTTTGTTCTTAAATCACTTTTGTTTTAAAATTTAATGTAAAAAAGTAACTGAAGAAAAAGACAAAAATCAAAATGGAATTGTTCAAATAATCAAAATGAAATGTTTTGGCTGACCAACTCAAAATGTCTTGCTTTCTCTACTGAGATTTTTAAGAATTTTATCTTTCATCTTACTTCAGTACAGGAAAGTTCTTTGATAATCTTGAAAATTCTTACAATTCTTCCAAAAAGTAAAAGTTTTAAAGACAAAATAGCAGCAGAAATGGAAAGCTTTAAAAATATGAAATTAATTTAAGAAAATACCAGTATGTTTTCAGACAAATGAGGACATATATTATCATCCATCGATGATGGCAAGGATTCCCTTGCTTTTTAAAGGTTCAGGCCCAGAGGTTTACAGTCATGCTGGTTGAAGAGTGTTTGCACCGTAATTCCTATATTTTATCATGATATTTTTATTTTTATTCTTTGAAGTGTTCTTATGAAAATCACTAGAGAGTGCTTAAGGAGCAGATTAGCATTTGTCTGGCATCTTCCCCTGAAAGTGACATTCATAATACCAGCTTTAACCCCTTGGTACTTTTAAACAGAAGCGACATTTAGCCACAAATCCTATCTGCAACAGCCTGCATAAACAAAATATCTGGGTTTGGAGGAGTTCCACCTGGACTTTATCCCTGCCTCAGTCTAACAGAGACACAAGAATTATGTAGGATCTGAGGACTGGAAAGACTGGGTTGTATCCAGAGACCTTGAAAGTACACTATCAGAAGCCAGGAGTCAAAAGCCAGTAGGTTTTTGGATCCTTTCCTGATATATTGTAGAAAGATTTCTTTTCAGACTTCACTGAGAGTGACAGCATTTCTTTGTTTCATAAACTGCAAGATGGGCAACCACTCTGAGACAGCGTCCCATATGCTGCTGGAATGCAATAGAGTCAGTGTCCTTCCCTAGGCTAGTGGATATCTGCACCCCCCAGAGAGTTTGGGAAACCTAAGCACTACAGCAAAAGCATCTATGAAAAGTTTCATTTATGCAAAGATTCAGTTATTCAAAGGTTCAGTTATGCAAAGATACTGCAACAAAAGAGCTGTCAACACAACAGGCTCTTTTTTTTATTTAGCCAGTCTGTAGAAAAGTGGTGATGAAAATCCTGACCTCAGCTTGCCCACTTATCCTATTCCCTTTCCAAATTTTTAAGTCAATAGTGCATCTGGCTTTACCTCTGCAGTTTTAAATATAAATAAGGAAACACATTAGCAAGTCAGCAAAAATGGAACAGATTTTCTCCCCAATTCCACAGCGCACAACAAGGGGATAGAACAATCACCTACTCCCCTATTACCCATAGGACACTTCTTGACAAACATCTCTAATGCAGTGCTTTTCTTGCATTCAACAATCAATTCTTTGATGTTAGCCATATTCAAAACCAAACCACCCATGCCCATCCATGTCATGGTGCTGTTCTATCAGAGCTTCTTTAGTAGGTTGCACACATGTTGGAAAGAGCTATTGTATCCTTCTGCCCATTTCTTGATCACTCTGACCTTTCTTCTACTGTGCTAACATATCACACTTCCCACAGCTGATGGCAGCACCTGCAATCTCTTTGTGTGTTTATAACCTTATGCTATTCATATGGCACTTTCAGATTAGGAATGAGGACAAAGAGAAGATGCATGGTTGAGCTTCAGTGAAAATATTTCTGTCTTAAATTACTCAGCAGCACAATTAGAAGCTTCTCTTGATAATCTTTTATGTCCACAGATGTCACTCTGATGTTTATCAAGATCTTTTGTTTGGAATTTTGCCTATTAAAAAATAAACTAAAAAATAACTTAGTTCAATGGCTGCAAATCTGTAGAGTGAAATAGTTGTGAGGACACAACATTCACATTTTATGTGTTTTGGAAGTTTTACTTCAGACTAAAGCTACTCTGCTCCTGTGAACTAAATGTTCATTAGAAGTTGGAACACACCAAGGGCTCTCTTGTAGTACATCTTCTGGTTTAATTTCACCTGAAAGATATCCAGTTCCTATCTTCTGAGACCACTTTATGATACCAACCTATGCATGATAAGTGAGGATGATCAATAAATTCACTTTAGAATCACATTTCTGACCCAAATAAAAATGTTAATGTAGATACACCTTGGATCTGCTTACAGACTTATTTCCATTGATTGAGGGCAACTATCATAATTCCTATGCTGAGTCTCTCAATTATCTTCATTTACACAGTGAACTATGTCAATACAGATTTATTCTTCTGCATCTGGAGTTGATTCACTGATGAAGAGGAAAATCTCCTTATTTCCATGGTTATAATTTGTATTATTGCTATAACTAAGAGTCATGACCATGTATCAGGCTTGCATTCTGATAGGAATTGTGCAAACACAGAACAAAAAGCTGTCTTCTTCCCCAAAGACAATCTAGAGAGCAGAAGAAAACAAGCAGTTGAAGAAGAACAAGGAGACAATATTGATCAGCAGGACAGATCTCAGTCTCAGCACAATGGTAGTTAACCATTGTCGTGACTTTTCATATAATTTTCAAGTGTTGGAAATGAGAAAAATGAAATCACATTGTGTATGCTTATCAGGAGCTCATGTTAGTCATGAAGGGAGCCATTGTGGATTCTTGTTTGAATAGTCAATAAATTAGTAATACGAGGCACCTTTCATAAGCTTTATGCTCTAACTTAGATGTCACCTCCTGCAGACTGTAACCACTACTTCCACAGTAAAGCTGACTTTACTTACCTTTCATTAAGTCTGATATTAACTATGATTAATAGATTTTGGTAGGAGGGGGTCAGTGCAAGAAATATAGCTGATGGGGCAAGTCTGAGAAGCTCTATAAATCTATTTGCTAGTATTTGAAATCTTTCTAGCAATTTCTAGTGCAAAAGTGAGAAGTAGATACACATTTGGATCCTCTCTTCTACTCAATCCATTATAAACAGTTCCTGTTAATCTGAACTATTTAAAGTTAATTGAATGAATTTTGCAGTGGAGTCATACTTTAAACACCTTATTTCATCAGGCTTTTATGCAAGTGTAGTAGAAGAGTGTTTATTATTCTTAAGGGTTTGCTGTTTTATTAATAGTGAGAAGGTAGAAGAATGAGGCAACAGTCTTTACAAGCTCTTACTACAAGACTATACTGTTCCACATAGCTCTGTGACATGTACTAAGAGAACTAAGTTTTGAAGAATTAAAATTATTATGAATAAAAGTTACACAAAATAAGGTCCATAACTGTGGATTTATGATGATTTATCTTATCTGTGAACTGATCTCACGTCAACTGGCTTCACAAATTACAGTATACAGTGGAGTTTACAATTTCAATTTCATACCAAGAAATTCCTTCCATCCACTTCTATGATGGTGAAAATTCATACCTTCATAAATTGTAAGAATTATATTACTACTTCATTTGAACACAAGAATAGGCCCAGTTCTTGGAGACTGAGGCAAAGCCACACAGGAAATATCAGTATGAAAGCTTTCTGCCAGTCATCCCATGCCCTTTGTGTAGTGCCTTGGGTTCCTCTCAAGAAACAAAAAAAAAGGGCGATGCTTTCCTTGGCCTGGAGGGAACGGGAAATAAAGTGTCTCTTTTAACTGCAGTTTCAACTTTCCACCTATGTTGTCTACAATTACAGTAACTCTCACTTAGAAAAATGTTTGATCATAGAGACATTGAATAAGAGGAAAAGTTGGACAGCATCCTCATATGACTCTCAGATGTGTTGCTCTGAAGGCACAATATGTATCCCAGAAGAATAGTCTTTGCCCAGAATGAGCAGCACTGACRGAACATATTAGTGTTCTGCATTTCCTGTAAAATACAGTGTTATAGGAGCTTTTTTTTTTTTTTGCATACTTAAATAAAACTTATGAGATGAAGTTCACAATCTGAAGTAAAAATCTTCTGTAAAACTTATCCCTTTCAAACTGTATTTCAGAAAACAAATTGCATAGTTAAATACTAATATTTTGCAATTAACTGCTTAAAACATTAACTCTTTCTTTCTCCATTACAGTCTCAAAGTATTCATACAACATAAATGCATTTTTATCAGCAGCATTTTTGCTCCATGTTGATTATGTGTACATGTACAAATCTGTTTGGGTGTGCATACAAATGCATAATGTAATTATACACTCTCCATGTGATTTTTCTAGATTATCAGTAATTCCAAGTAGTTATGTCATACTTAGTCATTCCCATAAATTTTTGTTCCACAGGGGTGGGAGATCAACTCTCTGCTGTTGGCTGACTAATGCACTTGTGTTCTCAGAATGCCCTTTCACTTAAATGCCCTTATCTACACCAGTGGCAGCATTTTATGAATGCCCCAAGAAATGCTCCTGCACCCATGTGTCATTTTAGTTAGATTCAAAGAACCCTTTGGGGAAGGACATGTGGGATTTTTGCTGGGGACTTGCTTTGTTCATGACCTTGACAGACACCATGACATTTTTGCATAGCTAGGCTGTTTACACTGAACAGCATGTTTAAGGAACCAATCAACATGCTTTTTCCAATTTATATGGATTTTTGATACTGTTTATTCACCATCTACTTTGACAGCATTTTCCTCCCACTCCTTTTTCCAGGCTGAAGAAAATAAACCTCTCATAGCTATTCATTATTATGCTTGAAAGCATGTGGAAGGCAAGCCACAAGGGAAGTAGGTGTTTTTGAATTGTCTCTCATAGTACTTGCATTGTCCTTTTTTTAGAGTTCTTTGTTTTTTGTTGTGCTTTGTTTTCCTTTACTTAACAATACTTTCTTCCTTTCCTAAATAAAATTTTCTTCCAGAGTTTCAGATTAATCTTTTTTTCACTGTGCCCTTCCTGACTAACATGCTATTGTTCAGAAGATTATGACACTTTTACACTGTATATCAAACCTTAGACTGGAACATTGTCAAAAATTTTGAAACACCATAGCCTAAAAATGTTGCCTACTGCCAAGGTTCAGAGACTTAAGCCCACACTTTAAGATTGTTTTGCATAATTGTAGTGTTGGAAAAGGACTTTTGTGTAAAGGGGAATCAGTCATACATTTTAGTGCCAGCTGGAATGAAGACAATCACTTAACATGACTATAGCAAAAATCACAGACTTCAATCATGTGATCTCTGTATCAGACCTACTGCCTCTAGTTAAACCAGATCTTTTATTTATAGACAGGTACTAAATCATAAAGCTTCTAAATGATGTCTACATCCTTTGGGAACCTGCACTATTGTTTATTTATTGTCATTGTAAAATTACTCTCATTGTTAAAAGGCATATCATACCTCCAGTTTAAACATTGCTACCTTCATACTAATTTCTCTCAAGAGATCAATCTTCTCAGACAAGTTGGAAGGAAACTAGAACAGTTAGAGAATGATAATTAACATTCACTGATAGGTTTTTCAATGAAGGAATTCAGTGGCAGATTCCAGCAACTAAGTTTAGGTGTCTTAGGCTGGCTGGATACAACGGATGTTGGCAGTTGCCATTATACCATCCGCCACTACCAAGAATTTCAGTTCTGACATCTTTGTAACTACCCTTCAAGTAGCTGTAGGCTTCTAATAGACCTCCCCTTAGCATCATCTTCACCTGACTAGACATATGCAGCTCCCCCAGCCTTGCCTCGTAGGTCATGTTCTAGTAGGCTGCATCTCCTTGACTATCCTGGCTTTCGTGAACTCTCCACTTTCTCAAAGTCCCTCCTGAAAGGGGGTGATGAGAAAGTGGACAGAGACTTCCAGGTGTGACCTCACCAGCACTTTGTGGTAGGTAATAACTTCTCTTGATTGACCCACCACGCTCCTCCTAATATATGCCAGTATTTAGTCTGACTTATTTGCAGTGAAAGCACAATATTGTCTCATACTCAGCCTCACTGTAACCTCCAGCTCCTCTTCAGCAGGGTGCTACTCAGCCTGTCAGTTCCTGGTGTGTATTAATTTATAGAGATATTCCTCCATAGATGAAAAATTTAATATTTTTCCCTCTTGAACTTTATGAGCTTTCTGTTGATTCAGTCCTCAAGCTTCTCAAGGAACTCCTGAATTGAAGCTCTACTTGCTGGCATGCCAACCACCAACCCTAATTTGCTGAATGGCCTTCTGTCTCATCATCCAGGTCACTTATAAAGCTACCAAACAATAACAGCCCGAGTAGAGACCACTGGGATGCTCTTATTGTTGGCAGCTTCCAATCAGGTGTCAAGTGATAGATTAATTAATATCCTTTGAGTCCAGCTGTTTGTCCAGTATTAAACCTATCTCTCAGTCCAGCAACTTCCTCAGCTTCCAAACGAGAATGCGGTGGAAGATGTTGTCAAAAGCACTACTTTTCCTTTTTACAGTCCTCAGGCACCTTGCTCCAGTCTGAATGATTTTTAACCGATGACAGGCAGAGGCCACAGTCATATCAGTCAGTGCTTTCAGCACCCTTGGGGAATCTCCTCCAGTTCCTTGGATTTCAGTACAACCAGCTTATCTAGGTAGTCCCAAAACTGGTTTGGCTCTTTCCCTCTTTCTCAAATTCTGCTGTTACGCATATGAATCTGGTAGAATTGAATTTATCTGCCTGAAATACCTTTGACTGAAGAAGCTGGGATCAGCAACAGCAAGCACTATCTTTTTTTCTCCTGCTAAAAGTATTTTTCCCTTGTCAACCCAAAAGGTATTTCAAACAAACAGTGATTGCACTCGCAGGTTAATAGCCTTGTAAACAACATAACTCAAGCAGATGATCCAAGTTGCCATCACATGGTAGATTCAGATCAAACGTATTATACAATTTGTCCTTTGCAGAATGATCTTGCTGGTTGATATACTATGCTAGGTAGCATAGTGTAGTATATTTAAGGAATACAGGTTTCCAAATTTTTTTCAGGATGCTAGTGAATACAGATGATACCTCTTGGTCTGCAGATGTGACAGATGATGTATTCACTTCAATAGATGAACAATTTTCTAGAAGGGCCTAGGACATAATTTCTTAATGTATAATTTTTGTTTCTTCTAATACTCATACATTAAAAAAATAAATAAATAAATTTTAAAATGCTTCTGCTATTGCTTACCTAGCTTGATGAGATTAAGAAGAATTGGTCCCTTTCTTAAATAATAAAAAAAATTGGTATTTATTGTATCCTTGTATCACACCAGTGTCTAAGGCAACCAGTGAACTAATCAGTACCTGGGTATCATTTCATTAAGCATGGGATATACAGAAAATCAAAAAGATTGTCTTTGAGGTGAACAGTCTGCAGTTTGGAGGAAGGATTCAGTTTCCTGAACATCATCCTCTAGTGCCATTTGAGAAATCCCAGTGTATCCTTGCAGGCCTCCAACTGCTGGTCCAGAGGAGTGGAGACCTCCCATAGGTTTTGTGTTACCTCTGCCAGCTGTGTGAAGATGTCTCCTCTGCCGTAGAATATCTTGGTCGGTATTAAACACCTATGTTTAGGCACCTACATATAACACACGATGCACATGACACAGAGCAGTCAGTATTCAGTTCGAAAGCAAATCATCTAAACGTATAGTGTATAGAGAGCAGTAACAACCTCAGGTCCCCTTACAGTCTGCAGCGATATAGACAATACATTCGATGAAGATTAGACAGCAGTTCAGATCAGCCTAAATTAGACAAAAGGACCTCACTTCGGTTGCCCACACATCGGGTCCCACTGCCTTTTGGGACACCCTAGATATCCATGTCAGGACTGGCAGATAGGACACAGCCTGCAGCAGATCTGTGCCCCTCTGGAGACACTGACAGAGGTCAGGCCAAATTCATCCACAGCACCTCAGAAAACACTGAAGAGYAATGTTTAGGCAACTTTGTCCTACCCAAGATATGTAAAGCTTGTGAAATATTTCCTTGGGTTGATTTTTTCCAAGTAGGTAGAGATATTTTTTAATTTATTTATTCTATTATTTTCATTCTCATTCATTTGATTGGTGCTTCAGGCTTCTGTTATATGATTATATTCTATATTGTATTTTAGTTCTATATTAACCTGGTTATTCATAAGCTCCTACATACACAGGGGACTAATATTAGTAATTCATTCAGAAGTAATAATGGAATTTGTCAGATTTTGCTAGGTTATTCATGCCACCATAAAAAGATGAACTCTTTTTACAACAGAGGCATTATGTTAAATATTGATTAAAAAACAATTGATGAAAAAATGTTAAAAATTAAGAAGTCCTAAAATTAGTCCAATTCCAATTATTACTATATAGAAAAGGGCTATCTGAGGCAAAACATGTTTTTTTTTCCTTTTTTTATTTTCATTTCTTTAGTCATGTATTTAATTGATGTTAAAATACAATTGTTATTTTCAGAGTTTAAAATAGTTTATGAACATTATTTCAGCGAATCAATGAACATAAAGCTTATATTGCTGGCTAAGTCACCAATTATATATCTAAAATTACACTACTCAGATAACATTTAATGTAGCAAATATCTTGTGAGCAATTGATGGACTCATCATTGAAACCGTACAGTTTACTGTGAAAGGTAGCTGTCTTCTTCTGACCTTTATACTGCTCTGTAAGACAAATTCAGCTTTGTATTTAACTAACATACTGCATAGTATAATAAAAATAATCAGTTCAAAACACAAGATGACTGCAGGCCGTTATATGAAAGTTTAATGATTATTTTTCAGGTTGGCTGAGATAAAGATCATAATAACATTTCACTAGGTTTATTGGAAAAACTAAGAAATAATTATAAGAAAATCTATTACAGTTTTCTATACTGCTTTTCACTTACAGAGATTTATGATTTATTTGTTGCAGTACATGTTGTTTTTTCTTTGTATTCCCACAAAGATGTGGTTTGAATCCCAATTCAACTGGATTTTATCAGCAATTTAGCTAAAAAGTTTACAGAAGTGAAAATTTTCCTCATCAGCTTTGCTTTGAATAAAAGTCTTTTAATCAGTAATCATTTATGTATATGCATCATAACATATATTTAAAGACAAAGTCATATTGTGACTTAAACTAAATTTTATTTTGACAGTGATGTTTTCCTGCCTTCCTGAGAAGTACCAATAAGGAGCGATTTTAGAACAATGTTGTGTAAATACTTTTCAATATTGCTTATAGTTTTTAATTCATTTACAAAACAGCTCTTAAACTTTCAATTTGACACATGAAAATATAAACTACTTGGCTTGTGTACTTCTTATCTAATTTCCTAAAATTGCTGTTTTAATTTGTGTTCCCACAATAAGATTTCTTGCTGAAGTGTTGAGCTCTATCTATATGTAAATTGAATAATCTTTCAAAGACATTGAAAAGGAAGCACTATTAAACATGAAATTTCATTTCTGTAAGAAATTAAGCTCCACGACTTTCTACAATTTTAAATCAGGATCACAGAAGTTCATTACGAAAGAACATGATGCTGTTAGACTGTCTGTCAGCAGTAAATATGTTGTCTGCCTTTAATGGAGTCCTAGACATGTGAAAAAATCATTTTCAATATTTTCCTGGTGATTTTACAGAAAATACCATGCAAACTGGCTACTTTATTCTCCTGATTTAATCTCTTGAATCAATAACTGATTCGAGTTACTGTTTGTAATTAGAGATGGCAGACAACTAATGTCAATGGCTGTTAAGAAATACCCTTACTGAATCAAATATACCCATTAGGTGTAAATATTGGGTATTTCTCTAGCAAACATATTCTTAAACTATTCAGAGAAAAATTCAGCTTAGATGCATCACAAATCACACAAAACCTAGATGCTATAAGGTATGGTTAGAAGGAAACGTGCATCTGTGGTTTGATATTGCAGTAGTAATATTAAGCACCCACTTTAAGTTTGCCAATAAACCAAATTTTCTGAAAAAATATGGCATAACCTGTCTTTATAGTGCCTGATCATGCAACAAATTAGCATGTAGGTTCTTCTCTGTGACATAGTTTTAACTTTGGATATAAATTTTCTGTTATTTCCTTAAAGAATATAGATGTTTAAAGACAGAGGCAACATGACATGCAAAATCTTGTGTCATATGGTCTGCACAAAGTATGAAAATCAAACTGAGAACTGTTCCCATTATTTAGGCTAAAAATGAGCTCTGTACTAACATTTCCAGGTATTTTCAAAATAATATCAGATACATTTGATCCAGTAAATGGAATTGTTTTGTGGGTAGAGCTATCAATCTCACTTTATCATGAAATCTTCAGAGCTGTGTGCGGAGTAATGACATGTGTAGTGTCCTAATATAAGTTGGGGCAACTCTTCATCTTAGTTCTGGAGTCAGTGAAGCTCTACTGTATTTTCCTTAGCATACTTGACTTGTCCTCTAACGGTGTTCAGGTTTTTGAACAAAAATAAGATTGTACATTCTTTGGAGCCCAAGACAACCTTTTCTATGGATGAACTGGGTGTGATTCTCTTAATCAAATGTAGATGTCTGTAATGTGAGCCCCTGTATCTGAGATAAAAAACAAGGCTCCATAGGAAGGAAATTGGTGTCTAGGGAAAGACATTTCTCATCCTAAGGTAGATATTTAAATAGGTGAATTGCAGAAGTGCTTAGATATTCATAGAAGTGCCTTCCTCCCTCTGTTGATTACAAAAAGAACCTAGATGATGGCTCAGTCTTAAACATTGTAAATGCTTCTTTAAAAGGTAAGATGAAGTGAATCACATCCACAGTGCCTGGCACTTTAATACAATCATGAATGGAACTCTTACATTAAGCCCTTCCAAGATGTTCATTTTCTATTTGGGCTAAGTATAAATTATCTACTGAATGCTGCATTGCATGCAAGACTACACTCTATATTTTAAAACTAGGCAGTAATGTCCCTGTTTGGTCCCATAAGACCTCTAAATCCTATGGACTGCTCCTTTACAGTCAGTCTTCTGTATAATATATATTCCTGGAGTTTCTTCACACTTACACCAGATATACACCTACACTCAGATAAATTCTCCCTCAGTAGGTCTTGAAGCACTCTCAAACACAATTATTTCTCTCAGCTGACTATACAAGGAATTAGGCAACCTTTGCAAACAGACTGGTTGGGGTGGGATCCCCATCATAGTCAGTGCAGAAATAAATACCTAAGGTGAATGATTCATATCATCCCTTCTCAATGTCTGAGTTAGGATGAGGTACATCGTAGAACTACAGAACTACCTATTTCTCTCCAGTGCCAATAAAGGAGTCGAGAATGACCAGGCCAGACAAAAACACCTACATTTTAAACATTTATAATTAAGTGGGACAAATTCTACCCAAGATGATGAAACTTTGGTAAAATCCTTAAATCAAGCAAATTAAACTCCACTCTCAGTATTCAATTGTGCACCCATAAATTGCTGGAGTATGAAAATGTAATGAAAATTTAAGCTTCTGTGTAAGAACAATGTCATAAATATATGTTCAGCTATCACTTTTTACTCCAAGTGTTAACTTATCAACTTTTTCTTGCAATAGATGGAAAGAATCAAATTCTGTCCACTACCCTCTGTAGAAAAAACATTGTGCATAGAAATAACCAACTGTGCATTACAGTCCAGAGAACACACATTTTACATTTCGTATTCAAATAATAGGATCATTGTGGATCACTTCCAATAATACAAATAATAAATGAATTCTGGGAACTCTTCCTATGAAGCAGACAACACGGATTCTTTTTTTGCTCTTATCAAAAATAAGGTGCATCCTTAATTTAGCTCCACTGGCTTCATTCATCAATTTTAACTGTCTGTTAATGTAATTTAGCAGTGGAAAGTAAAAAGGTGCAACCACTCCTATATAACTAATAGAGCTCATGCAGGCCTCCAGCTAATGCTCAGTGGATCAAAGTAGGTTGCTCACTTTGTTAGATGAAAGACAATTGAGGACGCAAACACATATATGTTTACATATATATGCAAATTAATGATGCTATTTTAAAAGTGCCTGGCTCAGTAATTGATGGATATACTTGTAAATTATCAGAAAATTAAGGCTGTATTAAAGAGTACATCTGTAAGATCTGGGAGAAGATTTTTAGTGGAGTTCATTAAAGAATGGTCTTGGGACAAATCCTGGAAGTGGAATCATTTGCACTAACATAAACAATAAACAACGCTATGAATTCTATTGTTTATTGGCTTTTCACAAATAGAGGGAGAATACTAGCAAAAATTGTCATTACACAGATGTGTGAGGAACTGTTGAAAGAGAAGAGAATCAGAATATCCAAGAAGAATTAGGTGGCAGCAAAAAGAAGAAGCACTTATGGCCCATACAAAATGAATTGATTTCTCTGTGAATTAGCTCAGGGTGCAATTAATCTCAAAAATGTAGGCACCTATAGTGTAGTATCTTGTTCAGATCTCAGCTTCTAAGCTCCCTTAGAGACCTGTAAAGTCAGAGAGAAATAAATATTTCTGGAGCAAATCTGTTTTACCTTAACATAGACATCCAAAATAGGTCAGAGGAATCCATTCCCAAATGGATTATTAGCTCAGATACAGACATCTACATTGTTCATATCTAATATTAAGTGAGATGAATCGAACCTTCAGTATTTCTTTAAGCCTTATTTAGGATTGAAAGGTTAGGTAAAGAATAATATCTTCTTTCTAACTTCTAGGCACCTTTTATGCTATGACCTATTTCTCTGGGACCTGGTGTGCTATATCTGACTGAAGAGTATAGTTTAACTTAAGCATCTGCGCTTTTTGAAGGAGTGGTGGGTTTCAGTTTTGTTTGGGTTTGGGGTTTTGTTTTCTTTGGATTGGGGGGGATTAGAAAGTTTAGGGGTTTGTTTTTTTTGCATTTTGTGGATTTTTTTTTTTAATAACAGTTTCATAATGTGGAGACATCAGTATCACAATTAATCTGGAGTGAACAGATGGGCATTCAAACTCACATAACGGATGTTATGTGGATCAATGCTCATATAATTAGTTGTGTATCAGTGACAGGACATTGGGTCACTGGGTAATTTTGCTCTCTGCCAGATGATTCCCCTGCATTCAGAAAAAACATCAATCAAAAACATGCATAACATTCTGCTTAAAGGTATAGATAGAATCCAACAGTGGTCAGCTCATCATTGAGTTGCAGCAATAATGTTAGCAATAATGCTAAAGGTTTGAGACCTTTTTTGGTGTCAAACAGTAGCAGCAAAGAAATGAGATGTTAGTTCTGTAATGTTTCAGATGCTCATATATGTCTGAGACAGAAGACTCCCTTTATCAGAGAAACCAGTGATCTCTTCAGAAATACTAATTTAAGGAATTGTGCTCTTCTCATCTCAGACTTTGGTCACCATCTTTTCTCCCTCAGGCAACAACTATAAGAAACACACCACAGAAAATGGTCGTTTCCCTTAGTATCAAACATGAAACTATATGAGAATAAAGGAAGACAGCCTGTCAAGCTCTGTTCTTCATCTCTTTCCCAAGGTTCTTCTTTAGCCATTCTTTTTATTCTGATTAAAAAATAATCAGTAGATATAGTCTCATATGAGCCGTGACCTCTTCTGATCTCCATTTCTTTCTTTATTAAAAAGGCTTCAATTTGAATTAATTTTAATAGCACAATTGTTGGCTAAATCCTTAATTAGAGGCAGGACATAAGGTTCCCTTATCTCGCTCTGGCAATAGGGCTCACGAAAATAAGAATGCAGGCCAATAATGTCCAGATGAATACACAAGTATAAGCTGCATTTTCTAAAGATAGGGGTCCCAGGTCTCCAGTCTCACCACAGAAGAAGGGAAGTCAGAAAGGAGGGGAAAAGAGGACTGACACAAGCTTCAGGCAAGGGAAGGTGACCTGGTGCATGTCCTGAAAAGCCGAAGTACTGGCTTGTGGACTGGCAGGTACACAGCTCCTCCATTAGGGTCAGCACAAAATGAATGTGCTGCTGTGGGAAAACCAGTGGGTCAGCATGTATCCATGCCCTTGTTTTCATCCAAATGAACATTTCTTCCTCTGGCCATTCTTCTTCGCTGCATCAGCGGACAAATCCCCATCTTCCATCTTCACCCACACCTGGCCAACTGTTGCCTGCAAGTTGAATTTTGTACAGATGAATTTTATGAATGCTTAAATTACAAAATGGGCATTGATTTTCAGTAGGTTTAGGGCTTCTCTTAACTGTGGCTACCAGCTCACTTAGCTAACCTGGAGAGTTAGGATTCGTTTTCTTAAAACTTAATTTGAGATTTTCAAACACAACATTTTTTCAACTCCAATATTGTGGAGCTGACAATCCAAATATCTTCACAAACAGTCTCTGTGAGCATAAAGCCTAAGAAATGGACCCCTGCACTCTTCTTAGAGCTTCTGAACGACATTTATTCAGTGTATAAACATCTACTCTCCACATGTTTTCAGTCACTGTGCAGACTGCAGCTCTCTCTCTTGTGCTGCTCTTTAGTTCCATCAGCTACATTTCTTCCAAGGGACTCTCATAACTTGCAGTGTTGTATTTAAAGGTGAATGGCTTCCCAATGAACCTTCATCTGTTTGCAGTGTTGGGCTTTCAATGTTTCTTTACGTGCCTTGCAGCTTTGAAAGCTCAGAGTATCATCTGAGCTGCAACATCAGCATCCAGAAGTAGCTCAGATGGTGTGTGGCTATTACAGATACTTCTACAGAAAACTCTTAGTTACTAAGTGATCTTCACACAAAATACTCTTCTTCATATTTACTAGAAGTAAGTATAATACTCTCTCTGCGCAGCCCTTTACAAAGTCCCCACTTTCTCATTATGCCATAATAGCATGCCTATTCTTGTATTAAATGCTCGTTTTTATTTTAACCCTCTCCTAACATGAGGCTTTTAGCCATACATTGTCTCCAGCTTATTCCTAAAAAAGTTAAATAAAACTTGATTTGACTTTTACCTTTTGTGTTAAATTTTCTAGTGGTTCCAGATTTGGTGAGGTGCTGTGTCCTCTCCCTTTGGGGCTTTCCAGTCCCTGTAGGGATCCAGTCACTGTTGGGTTATCAAATCATGTGTCTGATGCAGGATTAAAACTTTGGTATTATTTTCATATCTTAATAACTTTGGCTTGAAATTAGTCAACATTTAAAAATGTCACATGGGGACACTAAAGAGTTAGAAAAAGATCAAATTCTTCTCAAACTGAACACTAGGAATTAATGATGAAACTATTCCCTTTGTCTAATAAAGTTGCTCTCTTTCACTTCTGAACCAGCCTTGACCCAACTTAACCCAAGTTCCATATGTATAGAAACACACGTTTCTTCACAATCACTGTGCAGAAATCTCAGCAGTAGTCACTGGCCTAGACATCCAAAGGTTTCATGTGGATAACACCTACTAAATTCAGTGAGAGATTGTTGCTTTAAATACTTAGATTGTCTGGACCTCCTTCTTTTTATCCTCACTCACCAAGATTTCAACTGCATAACTGTAAAAACTTCCTAATCCGTAGATCAGATTAGGGGACAAAAGCTCTAAAAGAATAACACCTTCTCACGTTTCAATCCTTAASCTTATTTTTTATCACAAGCCTGGACCTGATGACTGTGTGTTCTGACCAAGAAGAGACAAATTAACACATTGCAAAAAAGCCTACACATGAAGGTAGGAATGAACAAAAGCTTCCTGACTATGAAAGTCAAAAAATCTGAAGAAGTAGAGATCTGAACACAACAGATAACTTGCTATCACATTCTAAATAAGCTTTCTCTTTTAAATGGAGAAGGAAAGCTCAAGCAGAAATAGGTGGAGGGGGGAAAGGATAGAGAAGAGCAATGAAGGAGTAGCAAGACCTTCTTTTTTCTAGCAGAATGAAAATGGAAAGGCAACATTTTTAAATATTTTTCTTTATTCCAATGCATATGATTGTTCCATCTCAGAGTAACCTTGTCTGTCTGAGGTTCAGAGAGAAAAAAAGAACCTAAAATACTTAATGCATTTTGGACCAGTTTTGGCTGCTTTCCACTCCTTACTTAAGGGGCAATCCTTACCTTGTCCTAATGAGATCTCCTGATCCCTGTGAAGTCACATGCTTTTCCTGAATAGGAAAGCAGGCATGCTGCTTATGCTTCCAAATGGGTTATCTGGACCTCTGCTGYGATCCCTGCTACGGCTCACCAGGAACAGATCCCTGGTACAGGAGCAGGAATAGACAGGACAAGTGCAATTTAGTAAATGTTTGAAGGGAACTGTTGTCTCACAGTTTTGTCTGCTATTGCAAATACAACATTATCCCTTAAAGCAAGAAGGAACTCGCAGAAAAATAGTATCATGTATAATGTCACATATCGTCTGAGTCATGCTTCCCAGGAGTATTCTTGGACAGGTGCAATTTATGCTCATGGCTGTATTTAAAGTGTTCAACAGAGCTACCTACAGTGCAAGGCAGTCCTTATTCACCTGCCAGCTTATGCAGCTCTGTAAGTAATAACATCATGGTCCCTACAGACATCAAGACTCTCTAGCCCATTACTTTCCAGCACCTCCACCTCAGGCAGGAGTCTAAAGAATATCAAAAGCACTTATTTGAAAGAAGGAAATTGGTGACAGCTTAAAAACTGCTATGGGGAAAGAGGAAAGCTACTGGCCATTTTAGACATTTGGTCTGTAATTATATATTGGAGGGCCAGAGGAGTAAAGACATCTTTGTTTCTCAGGTTAAATTTTGTGAAGGAGAATAATGTATTTTCTGACTTTTTCCATATAAAAGTTGTGGCTCCTTCCCATGCCAAGCAGGACGAGGCTGAATTGTCCAACACTGCCTGCAGGGGCACTGGAGAAACTGCAAACTAGCAGAGCAATCCAGGCAGAAAAGGGTACTGTGCTGTGAAGGCAACTTTCTTCAAAGTTTGTTTATTTGAGAAGTTTCATCCAGGAGTGGAGCTGGGTAGGGTATACTTATATGCTCCTATACCCTAGGAGCTTGCTCAATGTAAGGTGATAAAATAAAATAACTGCCTGGCTTTCAGCCACTGTCTGTAAATAGGAATTTTCCCAGGTTCAGTTTGCTCCATTTGTGAAGCATTACTGCTTCTCAGTTGGTTTCACCGAAGTCAGGCCCAGTTACCTCTGTTAATAGACGTGGGCTGCTGTTAGCCATGCAGACCTGGCTGATTGCCCAGGCCACGGCTGCTCCTCACCCACCATCGGGAGTTGTTCTCCTCGACACCTCCTGTCGCAACCACCCAGGATATCACTGCTTCACACGGTACCAGCAGGAGGACGTAGTTCAGCTTAAAGTTTTATGTTTCTTGTGCAGATCTTTTTCACAGGGCACCACCTACTAGCAGATTTGAAATGGCAATGATCATTCACAGGGGGAGGAGGGTGAAGGAGGCAGAAAACTCTTACGCTTGAGTAGCGTACTCTTAGCGTACTCTGAGTACTTAAGCCAGAGTAGCTTGTCTGATCACAAAAGGCATGTCCCATGAGTGTTACCTAAGTAAATTAATCCTTAACCAAAAAATATTGTTTGTTTATTAACTTTGTTAGTTTTTCCTGCAGATTGCCTTATCACTGATTTTCTTCTTCAAATTAATTGATGGAGTAGGCACACACTGCAGAAAATTACTGTTACTCCAGAAAATCTTCTGTGGGGAATTAGACAGCCTCTCAGAATAGCTTTGTGATTTATGATTGTGATTGTGCTGGTGATTGCTAGATGCACAGATAGATTCCTGGAGAGAGATGAAGGCGGTGCACATGCAGCAGTAGGGTGCGTTGCATGCCCCCAAGCTTTCCTAAGGCTGGTCACACTTGCACAAGCTCACACTCCGCCTTCGCTCAGGTGAACTGCTGCTAATTTGCCRTGCTGCTAATTAATCCCCCCCAAAAGAGAAATCCATGAAATGTTTCCAGTGGGGCCCCAGAAAAGGACAGATTTTTAAACTTCCCCATAGTGATAGTCTGCATAAATTAAAAAAAAAAAAAACAGTCCTCTCTTCAGTTAGTTATACCAAGAACTTTATATGTTCATCCCTTCTGAACTGTACATGAAATGGGTGCATGTCCTTCTCACATTAACAAAAAAATGTTTTTTACTTTCATATCACACTTTCTCAAATTCTTCAGACACTTAAGGATGATTCACTCTGGTTTCTGCCACTGTTTTTATTGTGTTGAAACAACATTTTCAGAGACAGATATTAACCAAAACATACATGTTAACTGAGCATTTTCAACACAATGGCAATGGCTGACACTACATGCAAAAAGGTCATGTTTCTAGATGACTCCAGTAATAGAGGTGTGCAGTGCTATTTGTTGACTGGTGACATTTGTGAAACCTTTCTTGCACTGGCTTGTTACATGCTCTGTGTCATAATGGTCTATATGCTGCAACCGATCATTCAAACAGGTCAATGCGGCTCCTGACATTTGGAGCTACTTTCCTTTATCCCACAAGTTCATTGATTTGTTAGCTTTCTTCAAACCTCATGCAACTATCTTTTCCTCTTCTCTAAATCTTCATTTCTCTCCCTCACATTGTGTTCCTCCTTTGATATTTTAATTACATTTTTCACATAAGAAATATTTTTCATTTTTCACATAAGAAACCATAAAGGAAAGAAAAATGCTCTTTTGTGTTGATTCTATTTTTATTTTCTGATTAGACTGTCAGTTTTGCTCAGCTGGTAGATAAAACTGCTATTATGTTACCCTGTGTACAACCTGCACCAGCTAGTCTATATTGTTTTAAAAATACCAGGAGTGGAAAACTAGTCATCACTTTATTCATATTCTCAGATAAACAGCACCAACTCAGCATCAGAGATAAGGCAGAATTAGAGGTAGTCAGGTCAATCTGTGCAAAGAATGCTCCCAAAAACCAAGGGCAGAGGATTTTTTTAGGGAAAGGAAGTAGTTTATGAAGGATTAGAAATAAGGAGTTCTGAGACGGAGTTCTGAGGTCAACCTGTATTACCCTCACATACATAATTCACAGAAATGTTGAATCRCAAGGACATGTTACAGGTAACCTGTTATTATGCACCTAAAAATACATCAATTTATTAAATCTGATTACTCAGTAGGAACTGCAAAGATAGTACAGGAAATAATTAAGGCCTGATTCTATGGGAGTCTGAGCAGAGATTGTTGAAAATTTTCCATCAGATTACAGGTCTTTTCCAACTGACCTTTTAAGGGAAAAAATATTATTTTGATTTAAAAAATGAAGTTTGAGCTGAAAACTGAACGAGTTCCACTCCAATGTTGTTAGAGCAGTGCAGTTTAGTTCAGGTCCCCAGTCCCATTCCTGTTTTTTCTCCCACTGTGTGTTCTGGCTGGGCTGGTGCTGTGAAGCCGTTGCAATACACAGTTTCTACAAACCTGCAGGCCTGGTCGTGGTGCACCCAGGCCATGTAGTTCAGCCTGAACTCCTGAAGAGGTCAACCCTCCTGAGTGCAACCCTGCTGGAACATCACAGCAACGTTTCGAAAGTAAAGATCTGAAGATTGGGGGCAGCAAAAAGAGATTTCCTACCAAAACCTTGATGGGAAGCTGAGACACAGGTAAACCAATTTCTTAAACTGCTCTCACACCAATTAACCTCAACTTTCTTTGTCAATGTTAGGAGCTTAGTATTCAGCTCCCCTTACAGGAAGTGCCCAAATAGTAGTAGATATTATGTCTTTGTTACTGAAATGCATTTCTAGCCTGTGCAAGTACAGACTTGTGCATTTTTATGGGCTTCCTGTAGCCAGGAGGAGTGAAAACTGCAACAAGTTATGATTGTTTTCTACCTACTATTTTTTCTATCCAATTAASCAGATATTCAAATGTACGGTGCTAACCACATCTGAACATTTTATGGCATTCAGAGAGACTCACCTCTCAGCTTCAGGTGAACTCAACTTCACCCTCAGACTATAAATGAGAACTTTTCAAWTATCTAACCATATGAAGGGTTAAATTTAGAACAATTCCAAATCTTTTCCGATGAAGATTTACAACCTGGAATGTACCTGTGTGTAGCTGGAGCCAAAGAGAATGAACTGGGAAGAGCTTTCCTCAAGGCCAGAATCTAATTATATCTGAGAGAATTATATTTGTCACTTATTTAGATTCATCCATTTCTGTGAAATGTTGTGTACATAGAGAAAAGGGGAAGATAAAAATAAATATATGCATTTTTTTTCTAATTCTATAGCAAAAATCCAGGCAAAAAACACATTCATTTGCAGCAAATGAAAGAGAAGCAATATTTGTAGAGGAAATAYTTTTTTTTAATAAATTCCCTATTCAGTGGTAAAAAAATAACCACTAAATAAACAGTGGCAGGACAATCTTTTTCAACTTTATTCATTTTTTCAGTCTGCACACATGTATTGGAAACATAAGTAAGGAAAAATTTGCTTTCTATTACTACCTACAATAAGGGCTAAACCACTAATCAGAGATGCCAACAGAGATGCTATCCTAACTTCTATCATTTAAAACATCAACCTAAAAATTAATTTCAGAGATGAATGTTTCAAGCTAAAACTTGCAAACTGTACATGCACGTATGTACCTGTTTGTGTGTAATACAAATTCTACTTTCAAAGTAAGCCAACAGAAAAAGGAACACAAAAGATCTTATGGTTGCACACTTCAGAATAAACAATTAAATGAACATAAACTGTATTTTGTAATTGTCATTCAATATAGTCTACAGACAAAAGAGAACAGTCATGCCATCTGTCTGGGAGCACCYAGCACTGGCGCCTCGGTTCCCTCAACAGTCGGTAGTGAAAAGTGTGTGATTCCAAACAGCCATTAGAGCTCTTAAATTAGAAACGTAACTACTGCCAAATTTAGGCACTCTGATTTGCCCTCTAAAGACCGTTTCCTCTCTTTTGACCATACAGGAAGCTTCAGCTAATGGCTTAATGCCCTTTAAATTTAGATGTTTGGCATTTCCTATTAATGCTTGGATGTGAAAAAAGGACTTCAGCAGCAAAAAGAGGAACTGGGTAAAACTTGGGTATTGTGTTCACAACTGTGATCCAGAAAACACCAGTTCAGTGGCTGTATAATTTAGAGGAAACATAAATTCAGCAGGTACTGCTCAGTCTAACTTGAAATGTCCCCTCAGAATCCATGGTTTCATTCTTGTTCATGTCTAGGACTACTAAACCCAACTGAGATAAAAAAGAAGCACTCTGATTGTGACATGTTAAGTTAATGCAGTGCGTATGACATATCAGGATTTTCAAAAATGCAATTGTAGCCAGATTATTTTTTTCAACAAGTCAATAGAAGATGCTTTCTTCTCCTTATATAATATTTGAATGTAGACAGCAGACATCTAAGAAGTACAAGGAGAGACTTGTGCTCATGTCCCTCTTTAAAGGGATTCAAATACAGTCTCCAAGGAACTGCCCTAACCAGTAAGTTGCAGCCTTGAAAGAGAACACCTTGACAGCTACCATTCCTCTCATCTTTTTTGTCTCAGCTTCCTTCAGTAAAGTCCTGTATATATAAAAACAGGCATTTTATATATATATAATGAGTAAAAAACAGAGGATATATTCTCTGTTCTGTTTTTTGAAGCATAATATTTAAAGGTATTTTACATTCAGTATATATGAAATGATATCTTCTCATAGACATTATGTGAAGGAATCTCTTTGGGAACAACTATGAGGAAATAATCTGTTACATGTATTCAATAAAAGGATTTGAAATTTCAAGCAAACCATCTTCTATTGATTTTTAAGCTTTACTTGCATGCCAGTTTCCTAAACGAAATGTAATGTATTCTCCAAGAAGTAGCTCTGAATTGATGTGTTTGCATTTCATTTGGGAAAGAATTTTCTCCAGATAAATCTGAATTAAGAAATATGAATTGACAACGAATTAGTAAACACTAACTTTTTCCTGAAATGAGTGCAGACACATTTCAGAATTGAGATCCTCTGGAAGAAATAGGGTCATATATGTACACAGACAAGAATCCCATGAAAACTGAGTTCTGCTAAGATCATTTGCCACATATATGATATTATATATGATATATATATATATGATATTATATATTATATATAATCACAATACTTGTTCCTCATAATTTCCACTTCCATGCATCTGTTTTCTGTAGGGGGCAGAGTTGAAAATGCTACTACAAAAAATATTAACCACAAATCATCAGTTATTACCATGCTTAGCTATTAGAAATGTGGATTTTCATATTAGCAAATTAAATAAATACTTAAAATTTCATGTAAATTATGTTGATGCTTGAAGAATGAAATCTTACAATCATACAAGAAATACTCATTCAGGTGTCATTTAAGATATTTCCCTAAGTATTTAGACCTTTTGGAGAGCAAAACGAGTTTTCTTTTGTTTGGACACATTTTGTTTGGTTGGTTTTTCGGTCAGTTTCAGTTCCTATTTCTCCCTTCAAGGCCTGAAAAGATATTTGAGGAAACAGACAAAAGGAAAAAAGTTGAAACTGACCTTAAAGATACTAGTAGAGGGTTTTCTATCGCAAGAGCAAAAGCAATTACAACTCTGCTCTATATGCATTAGAAAATTGAATATTCAGYCCATGAATACACGAAAGGACATCCCACAGAGGTGCTTATTATGTCAACCAATTATGGTTGACAGCAGCTGGTATTTCAAACCAGTCAAACCACTGAAAGAGATGTGCCCCATAACTGGTGTGATCATAGAAAGAGCGATATAAACACCTCTTAGAGCAAAGGACTAGTAGCAGCAGTAGCCAGATAGCTCAGTCTGCTCCTGTCACCTGTACTAAGAAAAACCAACAACATTAAAAATACAAATAACATTAGCAAAACAAAGCAAGAACCACCTATAAAACTGCATAAAAAGAAGCAATATTACAGCTCGGCCCTGCTTATGCAGCATTATATCAAGGGGGCTTCTTTAACCTTGCTAAATGGAGTTTGCAAAAGCACTGCTAGCAGTCTGGATTTCAGTCTTCTCTGCAACAATACTAATGAGTTATTGGAATGCTGCTGACATTTAAAATGCCAGCAGCTTTCCCTGTTAGCACCAGATTGGGTGATTTCTGTGTTCCTGGAAAGAAGACAGAGATTAATCATGATAAATAGAAAGAAATCGTGGTGTTTAATTTGAATTTAGGATTGTTAATCTTCATTAATTTGCCTGTCTTTTGAAAAGGTTTCTTTTATATTATAGGCTAAAAGTGTCCTTCAATTTAAAATATCTAAAGTCTGTAGTCATTTCCCTTTTATAGATATTGTTTATTATAGGTATTTATAACAAAGAATATGGAATTTTTAATAATTCTGAAGCAGAAGAATCTCATTTTTTTATGTTTTTCATCCGTGATGTCCTGAAATCGAATTCATCATCCCTTTTTGGAAATAATTGGCCTTTTATTTGGTTCTTTTTACCCAGATGTGGATGTTCAATATGGCAGGTCCATTCCCAGAGTGAAAAGGACTCTTGAAAGTCCTCCAGAGAAATATAGGGAACAGGATTCCCTCTGCCCAAGTTAGGTACATATATTACACTTCAGTGTCAGAGATCTTCTTAGATATCCTCCTGAAGTAAATATCTAAGATCCCCTGGTAGACAGTGAAGAGAAGTTGTTTTAAAAACCACTAGAGGTATATCCTCTCACCTAAGTTTAGTTGGCTCTGAAAAGACTTTCCCTGACTACATAAGAAAGTGATGCACTTCAGAAGGATTATTTTACCAGGCATGTAAGATTTAGTCATAAATTAAGTGCTTTAGTGAAGTAGCCTGAAGTCCATCACATAGAAAAGTTTGTGACTGAAGTAACTTCTTTTTCTTCTTTTCCTTAATCCTTGGTCTCTGTTTCGAAATCAGATGTATGCTGCAGACCTTACTCCAGAATTACACAATTCGTTCTTCTGCATGCCCCCTATCCTGGGAGGTGTAATGAGAATTTCTTTGGTGTTCCTTGTATAACTAATTTAATTAAAGAGAAATTTTAGAAAGTATAAATTAAATAGCGCTGGGGGGGGGAGCTGAAACAGAGTTATTTCTGATGTTAACAGGGGATTTTCCCAAAAAACTCCATCAAAACATGCTATATCTCTAGAACCACAGCAAGAATTCAAGATACTGGGGAACTAATAGGTTCTAGGCAGAAGATCTAAAGCAAAGCAGGGAGAAAAACTAAAGATTTTACCAATTTCCTTGATTTGGGTGTAGCTCCTTTTTTAACGTTAGAGGAAAATGACTTTCTGTATTTCTTTTTTTGTTTTGTGTAACAAGCTGAGAGGAAGAAAACTAGCAGCTCCTTTCTCTGAACAATTGTACACGATAGCTATGCACAATGTTTGTTGCAGTGCAGAAAACCTACTTCTGATAAAGGAAGAAAAGTACAAGAAGTGAGCAGTCATAATGGTACATAACTAGATGAAGAAATAGCTTGGATTTTTTCCAAGTAATTTCAGTACGCTGCTCTGTGCTTGCAATGTGGTCATCCACCAGCCATGTTCAGATAAATCTCTGCTTGCTGCTTGAACAGCCACAATAATGCACGGGCTATGCATGAAGAAATCGGTCTGGCCTCTCCTTAGCAGGCAGGAAGGTCCTGTTTGATTAGAGCTGTTGGATTATGATATGCAAGACAAAAAAAATTTGCAGCTTTTCAGGAATTCCCAAAATGCTCTTGAATAGGTAAATTTGGATCAAGGATTGTGGCAGTGCCAGGATGGAGACAGAGATACCCCAGTTCTTTCTCAGAGAGTTGTATAAAGGGATGCAGAGGTAAAAACACAACCATTGATTAAAGGCAAGGAGAAGTAGCTATCTTATCTCCTCTCAGAAATTAAGATCTAGTTCCTGAGTTTCTTATTTCCAGGACAAGCAATGAGTGGAGGCCTAATGATTGGAGTTGTGTTGTGTGGGCTTCTCCTGTTCCCCATACACACACATATACATAGATTGCTCCTTCAGCTAAGCAACTTCCTATTTCAGGGGATTCAGCTAAAATTCCAAGAAATCTTGTGAGTCTATAGCCATATGAAGTTCTACATAACCTCTCTCCTCAAAAATGCACTTCTATTGTAAGAAATAAAAAGAATTTTTAAGAAAGCTCTAGCAAACAAAAACAACTCCTCAAGTGAAAATTTTCCTCCGAAAAAGGGAACTGCCAGATATTGCCAGATGCTCCCTGAAGTCTTTGCTACTGCTGGTTTTTTTTTAATATGCAAGATGCTTAAATGGACAGTGGTAAAAATTTCCCAAGAAGAATAATCATGAACTGTTTCCTTCAGGCTCTTTCATGTCCCCATTTCTAATCAACAGATTCTCAGAGCTCCAGCACTGAGGAAGACTGGGACTGGATTTTCTCCGTAAAGGCTGCATCTCATAGACACACAAACTACCCAAACAGCCCAATTTTAATTACTTAACATGTCCAGGTGCTATTCCCTCTGTTTCCTCTAATATATCCCTGGTGCTGAGTGGGCACAGTGTGGGTGAACAAAGTAGTAAAACCAAAAAGCATCAGTGGTGGCAAAGATAATCAAAGCTGCCCTCAGGTCTGATATTGCTAATTTTTTTTCCATTCAAAATGCAGAACCTGTGGCTGACTTTGATATCTGAGTCACTTCAGGCATAGAGCTGGGTGGAATTTGAAGTTAAAAGGGAGAGATGTGTAAAACCTAAATTGTTACCGACTGGGAGAAATTACTTAGGGTGATATATGGGGCTACAATTAGGATGAAAGGGAAAATGTAGGTTGACTATCAGGAAACAAGCTGAGATGTGTTAGACCAGAATATTCTACAAGCAAAGCAGATTGTAAAACCCTAAAAAACACACTGTACACAATTTTACCATTCACAAGATTCTTTTATGCATGTCATAATATGTATTATATTTCTCACAGCTCTAAGTCCTGGATCCTTATCAGGAGATCTCAAAGGAGATCTAAGTTTTCATCTCCAAAACTGAATCTGTGTAATGTGTCTCTGGGGGTTACCAAAACGGACTTTAAATTTTTTTAATTTTAATTTTTTAAAAGCCAGATATAATTGTTTAGAGTAGTGACTCACAAATGTGAGATCTTGAGATTGGCAGTGTAGCATAAGCAATAGTGCTAAAAGGGTGGCCTCTAATGAGCTAGTAAAATCCATTCTCATCATTAGGAGGGCAAACAGTTCGTGTCATCTATCTCTGGCCAAGAGGAACCAAAGCGAGTGAAGCAGAGGCTGCATTAGAGTGAAGCAGGGAGTGCAGAGTGCTCTGTCTACAGCATTATCCATTCCTCACAGAAGTCTTAGATATAGAATTGCTGATGGTTTAAAGAGTTAAAATGATTTGAATCATTATGTTTAAATACAGATAACAGCAAGTTGCACATAGACTTTCCAGTAAGACAACAGATGGTTAAGGCTGATTAAATTTTTTCCAAATTTGATTTTTAATAAAAAAATTTCCTGGACAGTTCAATGGAGATGAAGTTCCACAGAAAAGATTTCCAAAATAAGCATTTGGGTTTTTTTTCTTTTTCATTTCATTTCAGTTCTAATAAATCTGTGAAGTTCAGCTTGTATTTATTAGCTGTTAAAATAAATGCATAAAGCCTACACTTTTTTTTTCTATGTTGTCTATCACCAACAGGTCTCTCACCCATCAGCTTTCTAAACAAACAAATACCAGGTTACTGCAGCTGCACTGTATTTTGTTATATAAACCTTATGGACCCAGGCAGCTCATCAGTCTCAATGGAAGAACAGATTTTTCTCTACGTATCCAATACCCAGAAGACCTCAGTCCTTAAATACTTATAGCTTTTTACCATGAAAAAATGCCTTTCCCTTTTCCTCAGCAGGAAGGTCTGAATTTCACTCATAATTTACCATTAGCATAATTAAGGTTTGAAAAGATTAATGAGGCAGGTTATAGAACAGTATTATGGTCAATTTTTAAGTAGGGCTTTGATAAACATCTGGTGAGAATAGCCTCCGTATTCTTTCATGTTGGAGGTTGGACAGGATGATCTCTTGAGGTCCATGATAGCTGCCGAAGTCTAGAGTATTATTAGCTGTCAGTTTTCAAATGTTACAAGAAAAGGCTCAGAATAGAATTACTGAAAGTAAAGAGAATTGTTCCCTATTTCCGCATTTTSTTATACATTGCTGTATAGTGCTTTCTGTATACTCAAGGTCATTATACCACTGAAATAAGTTTCTGTTGTTGTGGGAGACCTTCCACTCCGCAAAAGAGGAGATGGGCATTTTTTAAGTAAGAGATTTATTTTAAATGACCAAAACCTGGTGGTTGTATTCAGGGACTAGAGTAGCACTTACAAATAACTTTGATTTCACTGTTTGCAAATGATTTGCCTTCACTTTGAAGTAGTTGGCTGAGAGTGTTTCAAAATGTTTGCACTGACTTTTTTGTTTGCTTGCTACCTTTATAGAGAAAATGTCCATACATTAAAAGTAAAATTTTGTATGGCCAACATTTAACAAACTTTCATCATACAGGAATGCTTGGCTAGATAGAAACCTCCCTAAATAGTCAACTGCATAATCAGGGAGTAAGAGAGAAAACTGCTTCTACACAGTACTAGCTGAAAGTCTCCCTTTATATTAACATGATATGTACAGTGGTTATCCATGTTAAAAGAGAGTAACATTAGTTAAAATTTAGTAGAACAATTTTCCATTGAAAAATATATTTCACATAAATAAAAGATTTTCTAGATCTATAATTACTTTTCTGATATTTTCAATGGATGTATTTCTACATTTGCATTTTATTTGATAATGTCAAAACACTTTAGAAAGGACTCAATTATTCTAATTTTAGCTTTGTAAAAGTTAAACATCTAGTTAAAGTTGATTAACCTGTGTAGATTTTTATCTGCCCCACCTTTAGATATCTATTGTGTGGGCTTCAACATTTGAAAAAGTCACCCAAGGTTAACATTGTAACTTTCTGTGTGCAAATAAACACTCTTGGAATAAGATTAATTTATATGCATAATATATGTTCATCTTTCAGTAATGAAAAACATTATTTTAAAAAACAGACTTTCCAGAATTTCTGTTCCATTTTTAAAAAGTCTAAAAATAAGGTATTTTTTCATGGTCAAAAAATGTCTTTGTCTGAAATGTCAGTTACCCAGGGGACAGGAATTCCACTTTTATAAGCAGCTCTGGTACAGTCTACCAGCTGCTTAATACATTTTATCATGTTCACATTTCTTCTTATTATTTTCAGCTTTTGTCTTGCTCAATTTTACCCTCAACACAGAACATGAAAATTTAGATTTTGGTGGGAAAGTATAGAATTATATTCTTGTTTTTCTACAGAATTCAGCATATGCACCTATTTGAAGAGCAAGTCAGGGATTTTGATGGTGATGGGTGAGGGGGGATTCTTTTCTCCTAAACATAGAAAGCCAAAGAGAATAATACCTCCTATTAATATCATGAGCATGATAGAAGGGGTGAACAGATTATGTGGGTTAAAGTATGAAGTCCTTATGACAATTTTGACAGGCAAAGCTAATGAGCAGACTGTTTTTTTTTTTCCTACACAGCAAAGTATTTATCCATCTGAAAGTCAGAAGAATTTGCACCTCATTTATGTCATTATAACAAACCTGCTGCTGTAGTTAAGCTGATGCTGATGTTTCCACATGTTCAGCACAAAATTAGCTCCAAGTTGGATCTCACAAATAAAATCGCAAGTCATACTAAAAAAAAAAAAAAACCTTTGCTTCTTTAAGCTTTCTAAATATTAAATATATGTTCCYGGATGATACTTTGTGCCTTTAATCTTCTTTAAAAATAGCTTCAATCTACTAGGTCTTTTCATATCCTCTTCCTTTCCTCTCCATCCTTTCCCCTGCTCTGACCTAATATTTTCAATCTTCTGACTCCCAGAATCAGCTCTTTCAACTCTGTACGAAACTTAAGTAGAGGCACGTCTGCTTGGGGCGCCATGGGGAGCACAAGAGTCCTGCTAAACATTTATCTCTGTCACTGACATCTGTGAATTTGGGCACAGTCCAGAATAGCTCTGTTTTATTGTGTTTGTGAGGAACAATTTAATATTTTTAGCAAGGAATTGTGGGACCAAGCTGTAGGAGAACTGCTGGGATACCAGTACTAGTTTTGTTAGTATCCATAAGTTTGGTGATTTTGTGGAATACATTAGAACTAATGTACAAAGATGGCAACCTCATTATTAATTTCTCATGAGGATGTCTTCCTTCCTTAAATTGAATTGTCAGTTGACAAACCATCTCTCATGATATAATGCAAATGGGAGAAGGTACAGTTTATTATCTATATGCCATTAATGAATAAATCAGGAGTTACAACCCACCCATGATTCATTACATGTTTGCCTGTCTAACTCAAGAGTACCCCATATTTCTTTGTCTTTATTTTAGCACTTGAAAGTTGTTGCATTTGTGTCTATTGTGCCACCAAAGAGAATCAGTCATGAGGATTCACTCTTATTTCCTGTCTCAAACCCAGATGCCTTTAATCTTGTTACATGGCTAGTTGGCGAGATGGCCTGGGACCAGACTACTTGAGAAAAGCAGGTGGTTTCTAACCCATGTTCCTGGCACAGGTTTAGAAACATATAAACAAAACATATCCTAGATGATAACAAAGATTCAAGACAACATTTTAGAAGGGTCTCATAAAAAGTTTGACAATGTTTTGCGCATATGTATGTATGTCATTATACCCCACATATGTTTAAGACTATTTTTTCAAATGCCACTTAGGACAAGTAATCTATTATTTTGCATTTATATCTTTGCTAAGAATATATAAATGCTGGGAATCATAGAAGATGCTGAATACCTCAGGACTAAAGGTGATTCTGCCTTACTTTTGTGGCAGGATGGAGGAAGAGAATATAAGTAGTTTGCAATTCCTCCATACTGTGAGGCACAGCTGCTGGTTAGAGCTTTCCAAAGAAATCAGGTAAAGAGTGGGAAGTTATCCCAGGTCAGTTAATCCCAGCCCTAACTGTGATACAGCTGCCTTCCAGGTGATGCTGTGAGTCAGGGTTCAGAYAATAGCTGGACATCAATGTAATTCCCACCGATGCATCCTCAGATGAGATGAGCTGTAAGTTCTGTCAAAGAACTTTGTACCAGAGAAAGAATTGAGAAGACTTTCAGTGTGTCAGCTAGGGAAATATTTTTAGACAGTAACAAGCCTCTGAGGTGAGGAGATGAAGACAACCCAGGTACAGCGGTTTGACGTTTGTCTCTGCTTGTGGCAGACAGTGAGTACTGCTTTGAGCAACAGACAGCTTTAAAACATTGGACTTTCAAGTCAAACATGGATGGGAATCAGACTCCCTGCTTAAGTGAAAGTCAGGATAGTGAGGCAGCTGGAAATTAGCTTTGGAGGTAACCTCTGTAGTCATCTGCATTATCATTAATTTTGAAGGATTTCGTTACATGCTATACAGTAGCCCCGTGAGTTTGATTCATAGAATCCCTTGAAGATTACATGAAATATGAAATGAATGCACTTTTAAAGCTGTGCTGAAGACCTGTTGCCAAGAGAGAGATGGACCAGTTGTAGTGTATGTGCTAGGATTTAATTCCTGTGAGACAGGAATGCTATGCACAGGTGGAGGGCAAGACCAAGTTTATTTCTATTAGGATTTTCAACCACTGATCTTCTCCTGGAGTCAGTTGCCTGAGTTGAATCAGACCCTTCTTATGACAAATAGGAAGAAAGGTGCCCTTATGTCAGTGCAGCAGCACCAGCTTGTGAAATGAGAGTTAAGTCCAAGAGCAGGGATGTGAAAACAGCTTCCCAAACCCAAAGTCTCAACCCTTCCACCCTTGCACTTACAATGTGACACATACCCAGGACACCTCTAAAATCTTATTTCCAGCTGGCTGGTTGTGCGGCTATTTGCCAGCTGTGCTCTGAAGGCGCCTATTATACATAGCCCCACAAGAGGAACAAGTGGAGAAGGTCTGGGCTGAGAAACTGCTTAAGAAACTGAGAAACCCAAGGTCAAGCTTCATGTAGTTTTTTGACATTGATAAGAATAGGCTTTAAATGTGTTTAAAGACTACATTAGTGTTTAAATGTTCTACACAGGTGTTTAAAGTAGCAGCTGGGACYAGATCAACAAAGGAACCTTGGTGCTTACATTCGTCTTTACAGCAAAGACTCAAAAAGCCATAGATTTTAAAGTTCAAAGACTGTAGGCTGCCCATTTTCCTTTGAAGAAATTGTTCATTCAGCTCTACTAGTGTAATATAGCCAGGCTGCATCAATGAAGATTGGGGATAAATAATGATGTCTTACACTGATCTGGCAAATAATGATTCATTTACTTTCAAAATAAAGAAATAAATAGTTTCATCAACCTCAAACTAGTGTTTTCATTTTGTTATAAATAATAAGATATTTATGTAAAACACACTTTCTTTTGCAAAGTTTCCAGCATGAAAAAGTCAGAAGGCAAATCAATAACATTTTTTACTTTCAAAAACCTGTATATTATAATAAGTATCCTTCCAATGAATATGCCTGTAAACCTTGTTCTGCCCCCTTGCTCTTCATTTTGGTGTCTGTATAGACATTTCCTCAGATTCAAGCAAAGACTGATATCGCATCATGATATATACATTACATATACATCAACAGATCATCCCATTTCTAAAAACCTAGCATATGAATAAGCTCTGCAAGCAAAGGAGATAATATAATCTTCTTTACAGCTAGAAAACTGAGTCAGGGAGCAACATTACAGATTGGGCACAAAGCTTGTGACAGATTTAGGAACTGAATCCATGTTTCTTGAATCCAGCACTCTTAATCATAGTGCTATATATTGCCCTAGGAAAAATTATTACTTTCTCTGCAAATGGGAGCAAAAATACAATTTGCACTGGGTTAAAATAGATGTATAAATATATACACGTATGCATGGCAGTATATTTATACATAATAGTATTCCTTTATATTATATACATAAAAAAAAGGTATCAGAGGAAAAGTAATCCAAAAAACCAGCAAATGGATCTATGCCAAATACACAAATTATTGCRCAAATATATGTAATTATGATGCCTTACTTTGGGCCATGCAAGAGCTTTGGCAAATGTGAGCAAATGTTTCTGAAGGCTGTGCYTCTTATGTTCAAATTAATTTTCAGTAATAAGAGTGAGTCAATTAAAAAGGCATCTTGGGATGTAGAGCAGAACATCCAAAACTACATCAACTGCATGACAACACAACTCTAATGACAGCTGAGTGGCTGCCAAGCCATACACCAGTGTGAAGTACAACAGAAATGTGTGAACAACAGAACTGGAAAAAAAGGTAGAAAAATAGACACCTGTGATTACCATTCTAGCAAAAAGATAACAGCACAAAATAAGTGAAAAGACCTTGGTTGACCAGGTTTTTTTTGGTATGGATCACAGCATTAATGGCATTTACATAGACTGTGTAAAAGCAAGCAGGATTTTCTCTTGTTTCCAAAAAAAAAAAAAGCAAGTTTTGGAACAGAGACTTAAGCAGGTACCCTTTTGTTTTATTTTCCTTTTTTTTTGGCAGCAAATCCTCTACTTTTTGCAGTGAGTCAGCAATGATCTCTTAATCTCCTTGTTGCAACTGAGACTAATTTAACAGACCAGAGAAAGTAGAAGAGAAATACACTTTATTTAGGAAGCAAAATGTTACCATGTAACTTTTGCTTTCTCAATGTTCAGATGTCMCTTGTGCTCCGATATCCATTGATCCTGGTGGTCAAACAGAGTCTCTGTACACATCCTGACACTCTGGAAGCTGTTGAATACGGGAAGTTTGTGTCACTCYGGACTCAGCTTGGCTGGGGAAGGTGTTCCTCTTTTATCACTCATTTCCCTCATCCACGAAGGTCATCTTCTCCTMATGGGTTTTTGACACATATTATGATTTCTTGTATTCTGCTGTTATCGGGGAATACCAAGTGGGAAATAAGTTTGAACTGGTGCACATGGGAAATACTCTTGCTATGTGTGAGTTTGTTGGTGCTAAGCCACCAGCCTCAGGAGGTCAAATTTTTACTGATATTTTTTAGAGCAATCTTGTTTGTGGATTCCAGTGCTGTTTACCAAGRCATATGAACAGAACCACAACCATATTTGCTCCTCTGACTGCAAAATATTTTCACTGTGCTGGAGATGGCTCAGGTATTAGCAATAGTGTAGCACAGTATTTATCTGCTTCTCAGAGAGTGTCCGCTGAGTGGTAACTGAGCAAGTTAATTTAAAGCTAGTTCTAGCACAACTTCATGGCACTGCAGTAACAATGGATACAGACAGCTAGACTGGAACTTAGAGTTTTTGGTCCATCTACAATATGCTTTGGAGTACAGTGCAGAGACACTCAAACAAGAAATGTCTGTTAGTAGCGTGAAGACCACAATTAAGATAGATAGCCAAGCTAATATAGCTATACTATACACTGCATATAGCATATGATTGGCTGGAAGATTAGGCCAACAAGAATTGCCTGAGGTTGAACAGCAGTAAATGTAAAGTCCTGTGCCCCCAGGGCAGAACAATCCCAGGCAGCAGGACAGGACAGGATGGGGTCTGGCTGCCTGGGGAGCAGTTCTTCTGAGAAGACTCTTGGGTCCTGGACGACACAAGCTGAACCTGAGCCAGCAGTGTGCCCTGGCAAYRGGGAAGGCAAACCACATCCTGGGCTGCCCAGCAAGGGTACAGCCTGCAGATCAAGGGATGTGACTATTACACTCTTCTCAGGACTTGTCAAGTTGTACCTATGGTCCCCTCAGTTCCAGAGAGACCCTGAAAAATTAGAGATAATCAAGGCGAAGGCTACCAGAATGATGAGGGAGTTGGAGAACTTGACCTATGAAGAAAGGCTAAAGGGACAGGGTTTGTTCAGCCTAGCGAAGGCTCRGGGGGATCTAATCACAGTCTGCCAAAATGCAAGACACTTATAGAGGTAATGGAGGTACTCTCTTCACAAGGCTATATGATGACAGGACAAGAGGCACTTAGCACAAGKTGCTTCAGGGAAATTTCTATCTGGATATAGGAAAAAAAATCTTCACCATGAGAWCAATTAAAGATTGGAATAGATTGCCCCAAGAAACGGTGGATCAAGACTCAGCTTGACAGTGCCCTGGATAACTGAATCCAGCTGTGCTGTCAACAAAAGGTTGGCCCAGATGATCTCCAGAGGTCCCCTCCAACCTAGACACTTCTATGACTCTACAATTCTATGATTTTTGAAACACGTAAATACCTAAATGATACAGGATTTGAGTCAATAATTCCACATGGCACACTAGAGTCCAGACTATTCATTCTGAGTTATCAGCCTCTGTGGGAGGCAGCATACTCACCACAGTGTGAAAGACACTCTCCCTCAGACCAAACCCTGGTTCTGCATAGGCCTGCTGGCATTTCTGTGCCTGTGACTTAGTCTTTCACTTCCAGRCTGTGACTATGACAGGAAGACAGACTACAGTTCTGCCTTCCAGTGCAAAGTACTTGGAGATCCAAAGATGAAAAATATTGTATTGGAAATGYGTATGGAGTTTATTACCATTTATTATTCATTATTAATGAAGAATGTATATTTAAAATGTGAATGTTTCCATCCTCAAATATCCACTTAAGAAAAGAGTCAGTAAATTTCTCTAAGTATTATCTACTGTAAGTGATAATAACCACTGTATAAATATTTGTCCACCTCAGTCCAAGATGGTTATTCATTTACATTATTTGTGGGGAACAAAGTAAAAGTGATTTGGTCTTGACCACAAAACAGCTAGCATCCTTTACAATAGATCTGGTAGTACTGACACTGGGGGAGAATCACAGACCCTGCAATACATGTACAATAATGTCAAATACATAATTATGGTTCTTTAACTATTAAAAGGCACAAAAGACAATATCTATGAACTGGAGAAGGAGAATAGCACCAGGACGATATTGTTTTGATACTTCTGAAAAGTTTTGTTGTTCTTTCTAGATGGCCRAGTTTAGTTAAACATTATTGTGCAATTTTTTTTGTAATTTTGGAACTTTTAACATAATTTCTCTTGACCTATACATCATGAGGATCCAAGATCCCCAAATACCTTGTCAGGTGGGAGTAGGGAAGAACTGAAGCAGCTGTTGGCCCACCCTTACGGCTAGATAACATCTTTGGAAAAGGTACCTGCAATGTAAATTCCACCCCATTTTTCTATATCTCAGAATTCCTGGTCCAAAGCTCAGTAAAAGTTATTTATTTGATTCTTTTATTCACCCATTCATCCATTTGATTCTTCATTTCACCCATTGCATCTCATTTGTAGTGAGATCTCATTCTTTAAGCAGATCTGTTTTGAAGACAAGTCTTGCCACTCTAGTAAAAGACTTTGCCTTCATTGAATGAGTACTTCTTTATATGAATAAAATTATTTTCTAGTATTTTGGTCCTTTTGAATTTGTTTGTGAATTATTTGTTTAAAACGTCATTAATTTCTGCTGAGTTTTGGGCATATGCAGTCTTCGTTCTCTTTGATCCTTTGTCCCCAAGCCCTTCAGCTTCCATCTAGATTACAGTAATAAATTCTGTTATATTCCCATATCTAAACCTCTCTGCTACTTCTTCAAAATTATCTATGAAGTCAGTTAACTTTCCATTCTGTCCTGTGTGCAGCTTCCCTGCCCTTTATGCTGTAGTTTCAAAYACTGCACCTAAAAGACCGCAATTATCGTCCAGAGGACAGGCTCAGATTCAGCAGGAAAGACAGATAAGGTTCATAGTTCAGCTTACCCTATAGCCCTACACAGGGCACTGGAAGATGTGTGTTTGAATCCCTTCAAGCTGAGAATGACTTGCAGCCTAGTCTTCATACTTCTTGAGCTAGTGTTTTAGCCCCTGTGAAGTGSAGCAGAGAGAAGGGCTTTCAGAAGCTCTTCTCCCTTTTTTATTTCCTGCTTAGGTGTTAGGTATTACGCTTAGGTATCCTCCTGCTTCACAGCTGGGTGCCCCCATCCTGGGCACCCAGCTCACTCTGTTTCCCATATATGGATTTTAGGCATTTAACTTGAGCATCTGAATTTCCAAAGTCTGGTGCAAGAAGTGTCTGGTAACCCTGAGTATTATCACGCTTAATCCTAGATCTATAAAAGGTTCTTTAAAAATATCCCCAAACCCACATGGGCTCCCCTAGAGCAGGCGAATCAGCCTAGTGCAGTGGCTTAACTATAGCTATATCTATCTTTTCTTCATTTTTATCTCTACAGACATGCTCACCTTTGAGTATGAGGAGCCACAATCCATGTCCCCACCTGTTGTTGCTACTGGCTGAGAAAAAAAAATAAGAAAAGTTGGTACAAATCTTCAGATCTGAGGTGATCGGTCATGTAAGAAAAAAATAATCATTTCTCCTTCCATTTTGATCTCTGTTAAACAATAGATAGTAGCAGAAAGAGAATTACATTTAATAATGTCAGATTGATGTGTCTTCATGGATGGTAATACGCCACTACTTGACAGTCTAGCTTTGTCACAGCATTACAATTACATTTTTATGCCCATATAATGCCATAAATACCTTTCTGTCCTATTGGATCTTTCTATAACATTTGTTTAATCATGAAATTCCACTGAGCTGAATCTTTTTCAATAGCTGCTCCTAACAGTGGCCTTGTTTTGGACCATATAATGTTGATGATATATGATAAATATAATTTTCTTATAAAATCTTACAGCAGGAATRATAATTGCTTCCCTTTACGGTTTTCAGCACAGCAGATAAAGAACTGCTAYGACAAATAAAAATCACAGTAATTATATCTGTGGATACTAGCCATGAATGCAAAATTCAGTCTTAGAGAGCCTTGGTCTTTTAGAAATCTTAATTACTTCCAAATTTCCAGATAAAAAGTCTCTTAAGGGGTATTTTATAATCTTTATATTCTGTCTTATATTTTACAGTAATTTATATTACATTAATTCTTTAATGTTATGGCTAAGATCATAGCTCCAGTACAGGTATATTAGCTATCTAACTTAACATGTGTCTTAGTTTCAAAGATAAAGGATTGATATTTAATGTGAAGTAACAAGGGGAGTAGAGGCATCACTACTTTACAGCAGATYTACAGCAAAGGTAAAACAATCAGAAGCAGGAAATGACGACTGCTGTAATCTGCACATTTCTCTGAAAGACTTTCTCCCATACAGTGGTTGAAGTATCTCTTCTGTGTGATGCTAGAAAAAGGCATAAACCACTCTTGCAGCCCCCAACCTGTGTAACAACAGCAAAGGACATGCAGATGCTGTGGGTGCTGCTTTCACATGCCTTGAAACTGCACTGTGGCTGCTCTTGCGGGAGTATCAGTGTGTTGTGGGTACTCCTGCTACAGCTGCTAGCAAAATCACCAGGGACCCGTGGAAAAGCAGACATATAGAAAAACCTGCCTGGGATTCAGAGTTGTGGGCATGTAACAGAGAGCGAGCTCTTGCACAAGCACTGAACCCCCATGTTGGAGGTTTTGTGCCAATGGGTTTCTCACTTTCTTTCCATAATAAGGATGCATGATTCCTGTCAACGATCTGGCTACTGATGCACAGCTTCTGTAGAAAACAGAAAAAAAGAAATGCAGGAGTCACAAGTGTGCTTAGTGTCTATGCTCTTGCCCACAGAAGGAATGGGAATCTTTTCAGTCCAGCTCTTCTCTGCATTTTGAAGACTCTATTTCTGATTTTTTTATTAAGGAGGAAGGAAGTCCCTTGTGCTTCCTAAGTATTTCCASTGAAAAGGACTTTAGGTCAGAGAAACAGCTGGAGATATTCCTGGGCTGTGCAGAACAAGGTAAAACCTACCTCCTTTTTGGCCACGAGGACTGGCGTTCATGGCAGACAGGCTTTGAAACTTAACAAGGGTTGCATTTGTCTGTTAGGATTACTTTCATTTCTGCTAGGTTTTTTAGGGACCATAAAAAAGGGACATTTTCTAACTGTCCTTGTGTTCAGAAAAGTTGATTGGTTCATCAACAGCTGTATTGACCAAAACAACAGTTCTCCTCAGCTGGCTACTTTCTTGCCTTTTCTCCGGGCTCTTTTTGCAGATTTTTCCCAGGTATGTTTGCACTGCAGAGCTCTGGCAGTTTTCACTGGACTAAAGTGTGGACACTTTCATTAGGTATCACTAGTAGTATGCATTTCATCGTCCACGTGCAAGGCCGAAGAAGTAGCTTACTCTCACACAATCCATGCAATGCTCATTACAGGTGGTAGTGAGATGGTACATGAGAGTTTCTTATGAAAGACTTGTTTCTTATAAAAGACTGTAATTATTTTAAATATTTTGTACCTAGTTATATCATTGGGTAAATAGTGCACATTAAAAACCACTAATTGTATAATATACATTTTAAATACATTGTGCTTTAAAATAGCCTAGTTATTAGCATATTTTAATTATGCTATTTTATAAACTCTAAGTAGATAATATGAATTTCAATTAGGGTATTTTTTCTATAAAAAAGGAAAAAGACTTTAAAAAGGACATAACTTTTTACTAATTTGTTTTCTTCATTCTAATTTTTCAGCTAAATAATGAATTATATTAGAAAAATGCTTCATTACATATTTACCCAAGAGACCTGAATGACTCAATAGGAACTGTATGTTCTTGCAAAGAATAGCCAAGTAATGCTAATCAAATTCCAGGCTCAACTAGCTCATCCAGTTGAACTCTGGCTAAATTTCTTCTTAGAAGAGAAAAACCATTAACCCTAACCATTCATCAGTAAGTTCCCACAGATATCATTACTGACATAACCACATTATATTGTTTCTTAAAAGTGTTATGAAAAATATGAGTGCTGACAGTCCATTGATCAATTAGCAACTGCTGATGAGTGAGAAAATTTAGCAGAGTCTGTGCACATCTGGCAGATCCCATTGCTTGATCTGGTCCAAGCCAACTCCAAGCTGACTGTGAAAAAACTTAATAGTCCATTATCTTGTAAGGTGCCTTCAGGATCAAGTGGGCAGAGCAAAGAAAAGCTTCGTGAGGCTGAAAGGAAATGAGCAGTGACTCAAGCTCTGATCTTATTCTAGGTGAGATCAACAACATCACTTAGCATGGATGCTGTTCCATTCCTTTTTATTTCTTCTTGGAAAATAATGATTATTGGAACTCCTGAGAGCTCTGTCCCAAAATAATAACCTTGAAGAAGTAGGCTGAATACACAGCATATGAAAGTTCAAAGAATAGTGTGCCAGGACACAAACAGCTCCAAAATGGCTATGTCTAAACTGTTGGCCCTGAAAACATTGCCATGCATGTCTATGCTGGGGTAAGACCCAACTACAAAACTCCC
The DNA here is from genome assembly GCF_003343035.1 of Apteryx rowi. Classification (NCBI taxonomy): domain Eukaryota; kingdom Metazoa; phylum Chordata; class Aves; order Apterygiformes; family Apterygidae; genus Apteryx; species Apteryx rowi. Next base: position 49,905 of record NW_020451081.1, read on the forward strand.
CTAACCAACTTTCCTTTCTCCTCCTTGCACCCTGGAAAGAAAGCCCAGTGTGTCAGCCAGAACACAGTTTATCCAGGAAGGATCCAGGTGGACCAGGACTCCATGGAGTTATCCTGAGTTTCTCACAGCGAAAAGAAAATTGGCCAGTTCTTGCAGCCTGATAAATGTATCTTACATCATAATTACACTTCATCAGAGGAACAACATGGACAGTGTTGATTATGATTACATTGCCTTGTCACAGTATCTAAATATTTCAAATAAGGTCTTTAGATAGTCTTATAACATTTAAAATAAAGTTAGTAAACCATTTTAGTAATTAAAATGAGATGGTATAAGAATCAATCTATCATAAATATAGAGATAGAAGGGAGAAATGAAATTAGATCGAATTGCCATTTTACATAAAACATTTCTCTTAATCTGTACCTTTTCCTAAAACGAATTGTGTTCTCACACTCTATGCATTCTGTTCTCACCGGGTAATCAGTTACAATGCAGGCAACTTGACAAAACACTCTGTAACAGGTGTAGAAGATGCATGGCCAGTTAGAACTATTTTTTTCTCTCTTAACCATGCAGTTAAATGTTAGTTGCAAATTGCTAGAAAACTTAATGGTAATGCTACTTTCAACTTAATAAGCAAAACTAGTCATTGATCTTCTTATTCTTCTGCATGACAAACTTTGATTTAACACATCATCATCCTGACCACTGTTTTATTCTTGGCTTGATCCAAAATCACATGTATTTCTGGCTGAGTTTCTCCATGCAGTTCCATTGAATTCAGCAGGAATGATTGCAGGGCAAGGATATTAGAGATCAGGCACTAATTACCACAGAAAGAACAACAGAGCAAAAAAAGGCAGAACCATAGATAAAAGTAATTTGTTAGACATTTTCATTTTAAAGCCTTTCTCGGCAATCTCTGGACAGATAATTGTGTGCGGTTATTTCTAAAATTTGGTAACAAGACATATTATGCTATAAGATGCATGTTCACCATTTTCCTTAAAGAGTATTATTTTTAGAAGATGATGGCACATATCATACAAGGACCACCTTGAGCAGGAAGCAACAGCTGGCAGCAGGTGAGGCTTATGCTTAGAAAAGCAATCTGTTTCTGCAACCTGTATCAGCACTCACCAAGCTGCACGCTTCTGACTGTGCATACTACAGCATGTGAGGTCCAGTCCTTCACCACCACATCTCTCCATGGAGAAGCTGCATTTGCCTTTCCATCCACTTGCTTAATAGTATTAGATTGCTCTTCCAAACTCACCAATGTTTTGTTGTTCTTTTAGTTCTCTTGAGATGAAAATATACTGGAGGTATTTTCATTCAAGAAAAATAAACCTTCTGTTGGYAAAAAAAATTGATGCAACTTCATTGAAATAAGTTAATCCACTGACAAGAATTCTTGACTCCAGCTGTAACTTTCATTAAGGAATAATTTCAAAAAGAGATCTGCAGAATACAAATGAGCTGGTTGAGTCAGGTCTGATGTCAGAATGACATAAAAAGTCATACCTGGGAGTCAGGTCACACCTCTGAAAATATGAGCTACTGACCTGGTTTTGCCTATTATTCTCCAGTAACAACAATTGTATATGACAGTCATGAGTATCTTAATTGAAAATAATTACCTAAACTCAAGAATGTTTGATGAACCCATGTTCTCTGTTTATCAAGATCATTCAAGATAAAAGGAGACCTGTATGCACCTAATTCTTTTAAGAAGGTATTTTTAATTAAATCTGATTCATGGACTAATTAGCAAACATTATGCAATCTCTGAAAATATATTATGTGTTCAAAGAATAATGCAGTGATTTGGAATATGTTACTACATTCTACATGCATAGCAAAGACATTGAATCCTGCTCTAGGAACCAAATTCAGAGCAACTGTATATATGCAGAAGCAGTCAAAATCATCACAATAACAAATGCACCATAGAGATTGTAAGACATTTGATCAGACAAATGCACATTTTACAGTCCAACAGCATTACAATCATTGGAATATAGCAAAGCTATCACTTCATATTGATCATTTCGAAGACCTAGAGCTGGTGTTGTCTTTATCCTTTTTTTTTTCTTTACCAGCTACCTCAAACTCCTGTCTCAGTGCTATATCTCAAGTGTACTATGTCAAACAGGAAATCTGAAGTTTATCAAGGGCACTAGTCAAAGTCAAGATTTAAAAATTGGATTGTCATTTAGGCCTGAACCATAGAGAGACATGTTATAGCTTTAGGGAGTGTATCATTTACAACTAAGGAAAAGAGATATTGAAGTCATCAGTGATGGCTCTCAGACATCATTGTCTCTGTGTGCAGCAACAGCTGAATATGATAACAAAATGGAGAACATCATAAGGAAGAACACTGAGAACAAAACATCATCATTTTGCTGCTGTATAAAACTTTGGTGCACCCATATCTTGAGTACGGCATGCAATTCTGGTTTCTGCATCTCAAGAAAGATACAGTGGAATTAGAGGAATTACAGAGAAGAGCACCTAAAATGATTAAGGGGATGGAGCAGCTGCCTTTGAGGAGAGACTAAAAACTCCAAGACTTCAGTTTGGTGAGTGGAGGGCTGGAAAGGGATATAGTCAGGATTTACAAAATCATGAATCAGAATAATTTAGGTTGGAAAATCAGCTATATGAAAGATGACCTCTGGAGGCCATCTAGCCCAACCTCCTGCTCAAAGCAGGGCCAACTTCAAAGTAAGAAGGCTGCAGATAAGGTAAGTGTGGAGCTATCATTCACAAAGTTCAGTAATATTACAAATAGGGAATACTGAAACAGATTGGAAATAATTTTAAAACAGATCAAAGAGAGTACTTTTTTACACAGAGAGTAGTGAACTTCTGAAATCTATTGAACTGGTTTTGGAGGTTGATAATTTCAGTACATTCAAAAAGCTATTAGCCAATCTATGGACAACAGGCCCACAGTCAGACTCTGAAAGGAGTATGCAGAGATGGACCCTCTAAAATCCCTAGTTTAAAGATTGTGGGTGCTAGGAGAGTGGAAGGGTGATGGCTTGCAGGTAGTGGCCAGGCTCATGTTCTCTTCCTAAACAGCATCTCCAACTGCCACTCTTGGAAACAGGATGACATCTTGGAAACTGGACTGACATTATAGGTCATTTCTTATGCTATGCTCTCTTGAAAAGCTGAACAGCTCTGCTGAGCATATGTGCAAAACAGAGCCTGAACCATTTTTTTTTTCTTTTTTGCCTGCTGTGTCCCACATATGTCTGAAGCACTGTTAATCCTAGAGCTTTAGAAACAGAACAGGCTCGCATGGCACTGTGTAGGATCACAGGTCCGTGTACTTCCTTGTATTGTTCAGGGCACCAAAGATCATGAGGCAGAAGACAATGCAATTCTGTTTTCTAAACTGCAGGATCTGCAATGTCTTCTCTGCCTTATATAAATTGCAAGAGGATGGTATCTTCATCCCAGTTTCACTGTTTCTGTACCTGGCAGATTATAATCCCAAATGAAAAGCAAATGAACTGTCCTGCAAAGTTTGCCATTTTCTGGTATTTCCAACATCATATCTTGATAATGAGTTTTCAAGACGATTCAGCAAAGAATATTTCTTAATACTGAAAGATTTGGTAATTTCAATTTACATATATAAAACAGAGTTACTCCTTTGGGATACAGTCTAGTCCATGTTTTAACTGCCTTTTGGATATTCACTGCCCTGCATCTTGATTGATAAGATCAAAAAAGCTGCTTCTTGCTTTCTTGCAGGAAAATATTGTTCAGGCTGTGATGAATGTTCTGTGTCTCAAAATAAAAATGATATCTCTCTGCATGTGGATAAACAATTTCCTGAGCAGCTCACAAAAAATATTCCAGACAGAAATATTACTGAAGGCTTTTAATTTCTTTAAGACTTTAAAGATTTCTTTCTTTTAAGTAGTGAAAACTTATTTCAAGTACTTATGGGGAAAAACAACTAAAGCATAAACATTACAGAAATTCTCAATACTGCCTATTGAATCTTTTATATAGTTTTTCCATCAGACTGTGTTAGATGTGTTAATGTCTATGGTACTCGTGGGTGGCAGAGAGTACTGTGTGATATTTTATGAGTATATTACCATTACAGTTAGGATAGATATCTAATCACTAATAAATGTATTTTAATGTTRAGAAGCTAAGTTGAATTACAGGCTAAAAAAACAGGGTTTGTGTTTTTACTAGAGGAATTTGCACATATTACTGTTTAGCAATTTATTGATGCATATCTTCAAAGGCATTGCTAGACATAAACTAATCCTCAGAACATAAAATTCTCTGAACCTTAAGAGTGTCTCTTCTCCCTTTTCTCTCTCCCTCTCCATCAGCTCATCTACTCCTTCTGTCTGTCTCGCTGGAATAAAAAAGCCAGTTCCCATTGCTTACATTAGCTTGCATTTTGGTTGCCATTGACCTACTTTCAACAGATGGAGAGAGAACAACCCATCCTTATCCTGGTGGTTAGTGTACTCCTCTCTGAAATAAGCACTTTGCTTTTAAATCCTGCAAGTCCCCTGCCTCAGACTGGCCTAGAATGAAGGTCTCACATTTTGGTAAGTGCTTTAAATAGCAGGTTACACAACACCTAAGTGGCTGCCACCACCTTACCAGTATCTGTGGAAGTTCAAACTGTGAATCCCACTTTCACATCTGATGCAAGGCTGCTGGTCAGTGCCCAAACCTGGCAGATACCCAGGTGTCTGGCCACCATCCTCTCTCCTGTATTACCTGCTGACTATTTAAGTCTCAGTACCCACATCAGCCTCATGAATTCTGCTCCCAGAGCTCTTAGCTGTCAAGTTGTAGAGCTCACAGCAGCAATGTCGGCATCTCTTTTTGAATATAGCACTTGGACTCTGTTTGCCTAACTTGCCCTCTAAAACAGAAGAATAATGTTAAGTGCATGTCACTGAGGATAACTACATTAAAAATGGTGAGAATCTCAGCCAKTCTGTGCTATTTTTACATGGTGATGTAAGCCCTCAAGATGGCTAGATTGTCTGTCTATTCCTGTTTTGTCTGAGAGAGATACTCTACCAAAACAAAACCTCACTCCACCTAAGCAAACTGAGGCATAATCAACCACTTTAGTGAAAGAGAGAGGAGCCTACTTTCTGCAGGAAGACTTATCACAGTTTCAGGAAGAGGATAGTCTTCCCTCCGTGTTAAGCCAGTCTGTTCCAGCATGCTCTTAGCAAGCCCTGTGCTGCTGAAGGTGCCCTCTGAAATTTTGTCGTGGTTTAAATCCTATTTCACATGCTGTTCAGTGATAGTCTTTCTGGGTCAACATAATACTGATTTTTTTTCCTATGACATCCCTGTTTTGAGTCCTCTTTTTACTCTTTTGGCTCAGCCCTACAAAGCTATAACCTGCACTTTTATAGCTATGCAGATGTTACTTGATCTAATTTCCTATTCTGTCTCCTACACTGCAGTTTCTACTTCGACCAACTGTTCATATTCAGTACTGTGTATCCTACAGCTCTATGAAGTGCAATCTGAACAAAACCGAAGTAGTAACTATAAGATAGCGCAACTGATCAGTGAGTGTTGCTTCTGTGGTGGTCTTCTTCTGACCCTCTTTAATATCTACCTCGGACTTTGAGAAGAATAATAAAAGAGGTTGTAATGTGATAAAACTCTCATCTGAGAACTGGTTGACATTTGTTTGTTTTCTTTTTTTTAATATTCCAGTGGAAAAGGGGGACACATTTTGACCAACTCTGGCTGAGATCCCCTTTGATTTTTATTCGCTTTGATCTGTGTCCCAACACAAAAGGTCACTCCTTAAATATCAGAACTACTAAAGGTTTTTCTTTTCTCAAGATAAGCAGAGATATAAGCACTTAGGGAGCCTGAAGTGCTTTTTACCATATCACAAGTGATTTTTCATCTAGAAGTCCTGTCCGGGCTCCTGGTATGTCTAGTCAGTAACTACTTATTCCACAAACGTTTCTGTGAATTTCAGTGGAAATAATTTGGGAGTTTAGCTCTAACTCTTGTAGAGTAGAGAACGCAGACCTCGGTTTTTAAGCACAGCTTTTAGGGCACATTCTGAGATAGCTCTTGTTTACTGGACTGCATAAAAGCAGCCAGGGAAGCTGTGCAACAGGATTATCACCTTCCTCAGGTTTTAGCCAGCTCATGTAACTGATGAAACAAAAACTAAAAGCAGCCTTTTCTCATCCCTCCTGCGTGCCACATTTTCACTCTGCTGCACGGACACCCAGCTGAGGTGTCTCAGTTCTGTAGAGCTCAGAGGGAACCTGCAGTCTTTTGCACACTGCAGGGATACTCGCCCCAGGAGGCCAAGCCAGCCGACCTAAAACCTTTTGTGTATTCCAGGTACCAATTTCTCCCATTGACTGTAATGGGACAGAAGATGATTACAGACAAGGCTCCAAACAGACTAAAGTTAAGTGAAGGTGATCCAGGCCTTAAAGTCCAGAAGGATATTTTCAAAGAGCTCTTGAACTCAGTTTTAATTTGCAATTCAGAGCTACTTGCATTTGTCATTCATGTGATTTAAATTTACTTGGAAAATAGATCTACTTGTAGAACCTACAGGTCATAGCAGACCTAAGGAAAGGAAATAACTTTTTCTCTGCATAGTTTTTCTCTAGGAGGAAAAATATAAATAAACCTCTCTTCAAAAGAGGTTTATAAAAGACTTAAAAGTTTATTGATATATGGCAAAATCAAGAACATTTATTACATTAGCCACAAACGTGGTGTTAGAAATCATTCTAAAAATTAAGTACAGGACAGATAATGAAAGCAAACAAGAAAAATACAGTTAATCTAGCCCACTTGCCACTTGTAGAATGCTTCCTGAAGGCCCAGCCATTAATTATCACCAGGCATGAAACAGTCTCTGCAAATAAGTTCCTGCAGAATTTTTAAATGAATAATAATTTCTGCCTCAGGTGGGGGGTATGAATTCTGCTTATGAAAACTGCAGTTGATTTTAAAGCCTTTCTGACTTATCATTGGATTCTCTCTCATGATCAAGGCCATATGTAAGAGCAAAGGGATTAAAAACTGCCTGAAGTACTCTGTCTAAGGCTAGGCCCAGTACACAAGTCTTGACCCCACTTGGCTATTCCAGTTCTCTGCCGTACCAAATTCCTGTCATTCTGAGCTAATGGATTACTTTCAAGATTATCATCACCTGCTGGCATAGTTTATAACATAGATGTTAGCAGCCCAAAGGCTGCAGTGAATTATTGCTGGGTTCTGAGGCCATGTATAACCATCCAGACTCAGGGAGACATGTTTTTCTGCAGTGCAGATACTGGGTATATGAGAGATCCTCTGCCTCCATCTGCTTCAAAATGAAAGTCTGGGGGTGGGCAGAAAGGAGGGGAGCAAGGAGAGAAACATGTTTCCTCAAACTGTCTGTCAGTTTTGCTACAAAAGATCATAAGAGAAGAAGAGAATTGATTGCTCTAAAATGAGTGGATGACAAGAACCTTGTTCTTTGTTCAGTGGAGTGAAATTTAGGAGCCCAGAGGCAAATAAGGAAGATAGCATCTGGCTTCTTCAGAAGCTTAAATCTCTGTAACCAGGAGAGAGCATTCCACAAAGCTCTAGCATGGGGAGCCAGAACATCCAAATCAGCCAGAGCTTTGAAGGCATTTGCTGTTCTCTTTAAATGAACACACCAAAAATACCAAGAGAACTTTGAATTGTTAGGTCATGATTTATGACTTTTTAAAGAGAGAAAACCAAAGTGGGACAAACTATAAAAAAGTTTGAAAATAAATCTCTCCCCTGCCTGCTATGTCCTTGAAAGATGTGTCTATTTTTCCAGTCTTACTTTCAGTCCAGCACTTTTTGGAGGCCTCCTGAGCTGCAAGAAATTCTACCTAAGGTAGAATCCCTCTGTGACCTCTGGAAAACCCCTGAGATCTAATTATGATCACTCCCAGCTCTTTTCAGCATTCCCTGGTCTCTACTTGTGCTTCAATCTATTTATTCTGTGGTCCACCCCACCCTCCTGCCCCATGCTGAACACCAGAAGTTATTTGTTCCCTCTGCAGGGCAGAGATCCAAACCCTTGTTCAGCAAGGATACCCCTGATTCTGCAAAGGCTGGCAATCTGTTCCCTGTTTTTCTCAGGTTCTCTGCCTCCTAACCTCATGCTCTAAAAGATTTTCCAAGCAGATGCCCAGATTCTTCCCGTCTAATCAAAATGCACACTCAGCAGAGAGAGGTTTATAAAGACATCTTCACATCTTATGTGGCATGAACCATCTTGAGTTGCCTTTTCCTTCCCACTGACTATAGACACAGATAACTGCACTTTTTAGCCTAAGTACTGCAGTGCTGTGCCTGACATTAGGTGAGAAGAATTGGGGCGCTATTGCTTAAATATTCTATAAAGATTTTGCAGCATGAACATTAGTTACATTCTGTACCACATCAGCTACCTATCTTTTAATCAGCCATTTTCACTGGGGAGATCTGTCTTCTGGATACTATTTATCCTCTCAGAGGTTTAAGTACAGGCATGGCATAACATATCTGTTCCTTTTTGCAGCATATGGCTATGATTTGCAAATCTTCTTACACATATCTTTGAGAAATCCTATCTAAGCTTGAGTACTGAAGTGTGAGGAGTGTGATAATTTAAGGCTACATGTACCAGAATAGTAAACAGTGGTGGCACCTGCCACTTCTCCTTTGACCCATGCTACAAGAGTTAGTACTCAGACCATGCAGAAATACCACTGAATGAAGACTCATTATGCAGATAATGTTATAACATCATCAGAAATATCAGTATTTACTTTGGTCTGATGATTACTGTTGGTGATAGAAATTGTGTCCAACTAGAATATGCATACCTCACTACTTAAATTCACTTTTCTTCAGGAAAAAAGGTGTCTTTTACATTAATCCAATGCTTATTAGAGGATTCTCCAGTAGGACGTGCTTTCTGAAGTTAGTGGAATTCATGTGTAGAATAATCAGGATTTGTCTGAAAAGGTTAAGTCAAAAAAGACTTCTAGAAATACACCTAACACAGAAACCGTGTACTTCCAACATTTATGCTCCAGTGTAATCCTCCAAATGCAACTTTTCCCAAGTCATCCTGTGGGCCTGTGTTTCTACATGGAAATGATTAATCTTTATCTGGTCTCTTAAGGAAGGCTTATTCCTGCCTTATTCTCATGTGAAGCATGGTTAATTGGGTTTTGAAACATTCCTCAGATTAAACTTGCTACAAATCACCATGACTGACCTTCCAGGAGGATATCCGTGTTCATTTAACCTGGTTGCCAGAGCACTGACCTTGTAGGTGGGATGTTTTTCCTTCTCTCCCTGCTGGTTTCAAAGCAGAGTGTTCAGCAAGTATGCAGGACAGGTCTCTAATTATCCAACTTTTTTTTTTTTTCCTGAGAGAATTATTCTGAATCTTTCATTTTGAAATTCTTTCTCTTCATTTCATTAATTACTGATGGAGCCAGGAAGACAGGCTGACTTTCTAGGCTCTTGACTAGAGTACTGGGGCAAAAGAATCAGACTCAAGTCCCTGTTCCAGGGATTGATTAATTACACAAAACAGAACACTTTCAGAAGGAGTTACTGAGAGCAGTGCAACCCAGAACACCTGCACTTAACAAGCCTTCCTTTCATTTATGAAAGATGTTGGTTCATATTCTACTTCTCAGCTATCCAGAATGTCCAGTCAGAATATGCATCGGTCTCTTGTCTTCTCCCTTGAGTTCTCTAACCACTATCTGCTATCTGTATGCAGATGTTTTTGGAGAAGGAGGTTTGTTTCATTTTTGTTTTCTTTTTTATCTTTTTTCTGCTTTGAATATTAAACTACAGAAGAATTTTAAACAGCAGCACTGGCTACTCCTGGTAAATTTTCACTTCATTTTCTGCTTTCTGTGTGTGTTTGCTTAGACTTCTCTTTGTATATATCAGATATTGGATGCTATACATCAAGGTTTCCACAGAGCAGGAGAACACCTAAGAGTTAAACATTTCAGGGCCGAGCTTTATAATGCTGAGGTTCCTTTGCAGGTTTATCCTTGGCATACTGTGAATTTGAGTCCCCTATAGCTTCCACACACCCCCTTTTATAAAATTTTGTAAAGAAAATGCAGTTTGTGGGATTCTGATAAACACAGAGATCTGTGTACTAAAATCTGAGGCACGCTGAAATGTGAGCCTTTGGCAATACCGTTAAAAATAAACCTAAGAAAAATAACAAACAATTCTTTAATGTTTATACATTCTCTTAACACAAATAAAGCTCCTTTTTAAAAGCTCTGAAAATGTTATTCTGTCAATCATGGTCTTCTATAAATAGTGTCTATGGGAGAAATAGAATATGGTGGTCTTCAATGAGCTAAAAACATATATATTGGTGCTTTAGTGTATACTGAGTTGCCTTTAAATATGCCACCTTTAATGATTCTTTAGAGATAGCAACAAACAAAATAAATTCTCCTGTAATCTCCATGATGAGATATAACAGATGGGGCTGCATAATGATTTTAGCTGATGCTACACAAAAAGCTCTGCTCCCTGCTTCTTCTAAGCCAGGAGTCCATGCCATGCTGCCGCGCAGCTTTGCTGATATGGCTTCCAGGTGGAAGCAAGGAAATGCTCTTTCCTCAGAAGAAATCCCAGCTGCTACCATTTCAAAACAAAACAGTCATTAGTAAGCAGGTCCTAAAAATCTCTTTGCACACCGTTTCGGTGATATTCCAAAAGACATTCCCAAAACTTTGAGTATTTCCTTGTTTGTCTCTCCTGAACAAAGCAGCAATACACTTCAATTTCAGACAGCACTGGGCACGTCAGGTGAATTATTCTTGGATTTTCTCCTGCAGAACACAGTTGCTAAAGAGCACATTTTGCCTCTTTAAATAATTAGCCAAACAAGTACTTGTTTTGCATTCTCTTCCCCAAGTAATTTAATGGTAAGTTATTGTTTGAGAGTATCCGTTGTGAGGTAGAACTTACTGGGAGAGCTAGGAAAATAGGTAGGTCTGTTAGTCCCCTATTAACAAGAGGGATGCTGCTGAACATATAATCTGATAATACTGATGGGGCTGCACAGCTTCCTTACTCACACTGTGTTTTTATTCATCCCAGCCAGACGTAGCATTTTATTACTAAAGTACTATTGCTTATTAATAGCAATAATATTTTATTAGAGCTGCAGACTAAAGTTATGGCCTCAGATTCCATTGTGACAGACAATGTACAAGCAGCAGCCAAAAGGACAGCATAAACTCTGAGAAAATCAATTTGACTTTTCAAAATGTTTGACTTCTGTGTGGCCGCAGTTCTATGCAGAAGTTCCTCTGATCCCACTTAATTTTTATCTGCATGATAGCTCATTGAGAATGCACTTTATTTGAGATATCCCTGACAGGAAGAAAGAGGGGTCATGCTCTGCAGGCTTCCCTCTACCCTGCCTGTGCATTTATTTATCCCTGTACAGAACTGGGTTCTGTCAATAATGTTTCCTATACGAGAAACAATCAAACGAAARTCTTTCCAGACTGCTTGCTTCTAACCTCCCTCCCTCCAGTTTCTTAGATCACAGATTTTTGCATTTCTGAAAGAAGTGCATCAAGAATGATCCTTCATTCAAGCTATACCTCACTTTTTTTATGGACTGAGAATCACAGACTACATTTTAAGATTTGGAAGAAAATATTTTGAACTAAAATGGAGGATTAAAAGTGAGGATTCAAGTGTGTGCTTCTCCTCCCATTTCCTTTGGTGTGATCCAGGAATAACTGTACAGGAATGGAGTTACACTGTAATAAAGCCAGCATAAAAAAGGTTAGAATCGGAAGATCTGACATGAATATATTGGTGCTTAATGTAGCTAGCAGAAAATGTTCAGTGGATCCAGGTTATTATAGCAGAAAGGCTTGTAATGACTGCAGATTGTCTGTAACAGAGAAGCTATCAGAAGTCTGTGTCCTATGCTTTTAAAGTGTCGGTCCTGTTTTAGCCTCTATTTCTGCACAAACTGCTTCTCCGATCACAGAAGAGTCCTTCTGATCACAATACACTTTGTAGTCAAATAGATACAATTCTGCACTGTACACTCTAGGGCCAAACTCTGTGCTGTAAGTGGAATGAGATGGTAATCACGTCTGACGAGAAAATGTAGCTCTTTGCAGCTCAGCCATAAAGCCAAAGGAACATAGTTGGTTTTGAAACTCTTTGGAACAAAATGAACTGTATTATTCTCATGAGCTCAACTTCAATAAAACAACTCAACGCAAGAATTATTCTTATGTACCTCTAATTTTTAAGCTGCCAATGTATTTTCTTTTACAAAAGTCTATTTCTTCAGGTTTACTGCATCATACATACATGAGATCAAATCCCACCTTTGATCACAGGTGGAAGCTGACCTTTAGGTATTGACTGAGATGACAGTGTAGGAATGGGCTGTGAAGAGACGTTAATGGAGATCTCCATGATGTCCTCTGCTACAGAGAATAGGGAGGACATGCAGAAATCATTCTGCAAATTGTTCATTACTGATGACATTGAACAAGCTCATACATATACACAGCAGATCTCATATCCTAGATGAAGCTTTTATTAATGGCTGCTAGGAAGACCTTGAGGTGTTTTATTCTTTCCCAGCTGATTACTCTTGAAAGAGAATAAATATGAACTCAGTAGTGTCAGTTACCTAGCTGGGCTTGAATTCTTATTTACAGTAAGGTCTTTTTGTATTGCTGCAATAAATTGGGGTACCATGCCTGCTTTAAGGTCCCTTTATACAGTCAGAGATATTAAAGGTAAATGCTTTCACTTTTAGCCTTTATTTTCAATCAGTGCATTCTCTCTCACAGAACCAACATATTTAAGATAACTGTCATACATTTTGCTATGCCCTCACCTCCAAATACACCCTCATCTTCTTTCTGCCTTTCACCTATAAGCTTTCTAAATGCATTATATATACCTACTGCCTGGAGCCTTTTCTTTCAGTTTCATCCTAATGTCTCCCTCATTCATCTTATTTCAATAACATTCAAATCAAATTATTCTTGTCAATAGAAGTTGCCTACATATCAGTTTCTGAGGGCAGGTGTGAGGTAGCTGTCTAAGTTTCCATTACAGACAATGGAGATTGAATTAATACAGTCAGTGGAGCCTAGAGAGAAATTCAGCTGACAAGAAGCCTGATTCAATTGCCCAAAACATAGCTACTGAGTGCTATTTTAGATGCTCTAAGGTATCTGAGACATTATCATTAGACTCTCAGATATGGCAAAGTATCTGCAAGGCACTTCTTTCATCCTAGGTGGCAGATGGAGACCAGGTGGGCTACCCTAGGGCATCTCAGATAGCACTAGATGCCAACATCTAGGCAACTGAGTCCTGCACTAGGTATCTATTTTACAGTGAAATATGTTCTTCAGGGCCATATTTATTATCATGCTGCAGCCTTCCTTATTGTTTACTCTTAGAAAAAACAGTGTCTCTCTCTTATCCTAGCTTAATTTCTGTCTTATAAATTTTGAAACTAAGAAGCTCTTCATTTTAGCAATGTCAAGAGTTGATGGAAGGGGCAGGAAGAAAATGTCCTGCCAGGATAAAACCTAGATGATACCATTCTACTGCCAGTTGCCTTGTATACATTATTCAAAGGAAGATGAAGGAGAAAAGCTTAATGTTAGAGATCAAATGCAAGCTCTGGGGAGATCTGTTCTAACACAGGACTATGGAGCACAGAATCAGCCTACATCTCGTCTGCTAAACAAAACTGCACCAGAACACATTTCCTGGTCCTTCAGCTTACTGGCATAACACGATCATATCCATACATTATCTCACCATTTATAGCAGGGTAGCTCCTTTCAAACCATTGAGAATATTTCCTGTCCTGAGCTAATTTCCAAATTGTGCCTGAAATTGTGGGAATTGCTAGCTGTCCAGGTCAAAAACAATCAGACACTGTCCTAACAGTTTATACATGATCAGGTTCCTTTGTTTAATGGAATAGCATTTAATTTAGTAGTAGAGATTTAATTTAACAGAAATACAAGTGAAACATGCTCTTCCAAAAAAACCTTATCTTCCTGTAGGTTTTGTTAGCAGAAGTGGTATGTATAGGACATAAGGGATTATTTCGCTCTACTCTCTGATGATAAAGCTGATGACAGATGATAGAGCTACCATTTGATGATGCCCAGTTATTCACTGTGTTTTAAGAAGACAAATGTCAAAAAACTACCCCAATTTTGCTGAACTTCAAAATCAGCAACAACATAAAAATTAAGTTTATTCAAAARAAACTAAGAGTCACAGCTGAGAAAACAGTATCATTACAGGTAGCATGAAGACTACTGAACGACACCATCCTGGAAGCCCTCCACTGCTGCATACCATCCATTAGGACAGCCTTGAAAAAAGGTAAAAGGAAAACAGTATAGCTACCCAACAAAGTAAAAGAATTTTTTAGTAGTAAGAAGGCTGATGATGTATCTAAACAAAGACAATAGAAGGGATTACAAAACTCTGGCAGATCAAATGTAAAACTATCATTGGATAAGTCAAAAAGAGCATGAGGAACAACTCACTCAAGGAATCAAAGATCAGACTAAATCTTTATTCTAACATATTAGGAGCAAGAATCCTACCAGATAGTCTGTAGAGCCAATTGACAACCAAGGCATAAAAGGAGCACTCAGCAGCGACAAGAGCATTGCAGAGCAACTAAATGAGTTATCTGCATCAATTTTTGCTGCAGAAGAAACTAGGTAGATTCCCACACCAGAACCCTTGTAGGGGATGGAGGGATTGAGCAAAGAATTCCTCTGAAATTGAAGAAAGAGGAAGTGATTATGGTACAAATAACTGAACTTCAGTAAATCACCAGGACTAGASAGAATTTGTCAAAGTATTCCGAAAGATCCAATGGATGGAAGAGCTGAACTACAAGCAGCAACATGTAGCATCTCACTTCATATCTGAAGAATGGAGGTAAGCCATCGTGATGTCAATCTTTAACAGAGATTCCTGGGAAGATCTGGAGAACTACAGGCATGTAAGACTGAGAGCTGTGCAAGACAAATGAATAGAAGCTATGAGAAAGAATGGATGTAAAAAATAAGCTCTATCTGAGAAGAATCACCTGTAAAGGGGAGACCTGCTTTGCAAACCTCTCGTAGTTCTTTGAATGAGTCAGCTGGCACATGAATAAAGATGAACTACCTAATTTCTAAAAGTTCTTTGATAAAATCTCTCATCAAAAGCTTTTAAGTAGTCACAGCAGAAGTGAAAAGGTGCTAGTCAAAGAAAAAATGCGCTAGTTATTTAGCATGGTTAAAAAAATTGGCTAAAAGATAGGAAACAGTTAAAGTTTCCTAACACTGGAGGGAGGTCAACAGTAAATTCCATGGAGTTTGTGTAGAGGTCTGTGCTTTGTAATAGTGTTATAACAAAGTCTTGAAAAGCAAGTGAGTCATGCCGTGACAAAGTGTGTTACAAAGTTATTCAAGCTAGAAAGCACAGGGGCTGATTGTGAAGAATTACACAGGGCTTCACAAGATTCAGTGGCTATGCAATAAAATGGCAGATGAAATTCAGTGTAAATAAATGTAAAGCAATTCACATGGGGAAAAACAATCCTAATTCA
Organism: Apteryx rowi; assembly: GCF_003343035.1. Lineage (NCBI taxonomy): Eukaryota > Metazoa > Chordata > Aves > Apterygiformes > Apterygidae > Apteryx > Apteryx rowi. Next base: position 65,596 of record NW_020451081.1, read on the forward strand.
CATAAAACTGATGGGTTCTGAGCTGAGTGTTACCACTCAGGAGTGAGACCTGGGTATTATCATAGATGGTTCCATGAAAATGTCAGCTCAGTACTCAGTAACAGTCAAAAAAACCAAACAAACATAAAATATTAGGAATTATTAGTAGAAGAATAAAAAATAGGACAGAAAATACCATTATGCCACTGTATAAATCCATCATTCACTCATGCCAGGAACATTGTGTGCAGTTCTGGTCTGTTTATCTAAGGAAAGGCATATTCAAATGAGAAAAGGTTTAGAAAAAGGAGAAAAGGATGATCAACAGTATGGAACAGTTTCCATATATGGAATGACTGAGTATGTTGTGGCTCTTCAAACCTGAAAATGAGATGATGTAGGAGGATATGACAGAGATGTACAAATCATACATGGCCTAGAGACATATGAAGTCTATGAAGTTCACTATCTCTTCCAATAAAAAAAATCTAGGGATTATCAAAAGAAGGTAGCAAGAAACAGATTCAAAACAAACAAAAGGAAGGGTTGTTTTTTTTCATGAAATGGGTAATAGGTCTGTGGATGTCTATAACCTCAATGGAGGATGATGTAGAGGTAAGAAATTTGCATAAATAATATTATAAAACTGGAAAAGTGCTTGGAAGAATATTCAGTAAACTCCACTGGGATCTGTTACTAAATTATTATACAAATTAAAAGACATGCTGCAACTGGTTCAGGAAATCACCTGAGCTGAAAATACTTGGAAACTGGAAAGTACCAGGAGAAGATACCATATGAGATTGATATACAATTGCTCTTCTCTAGAGGTCAACTTATGGCCATGAGTGGAGAGAGAATAATGGCGTGGATGATCGCTTGGGAAGAACCAGTACGGTCACTGCTTTATTCTTTTGTAAAATTGGAAACCAGAGGAAAACAACTGGAATGGTAAAAGGGTGAAAATTTAAGAACTATGAGGAAAGGTTAAAACAGTTATGATTTTTCAGTCTAAAAGCAGAAGACCAAAGGAATACATGACAATAGTCTTCAGATATGCATACATTTGTTTTAAATGCCAGTAACAACTCTCCTTGGACACCAAGGGCAGGACAAGAAACCATCCTTTCTATTTTAATGATGATAGATTAAAATTAGCCAATCAGGAAATCTTTAAAGCTCTAAAGAAAGCTAAGTATTGAACAGAGAGTTTTTTGAAGCTCTTTAATAACAGGTGAGATAAAAAAAAATCTATCAGGTATGGTTTCATTTGATACTGTTCTACAGTGGAGAAAGGGGAGGGAGGAGAGCAAGAGAAAGGCTAGAGGGGAAGGATAGGCAAGAACTGGTTGTCTTCTGATATCTTTCCAGCTGTATCTTTCTGTGACTGTAGAACTGAGAATACCTTATCATCCAGCAATTCAATGCTGAGTTCAATGCAGTCACAGTCTTGATCATTAAATAAAAGAGAGAAGACAGAGCTAGAAAAGGAAAAAAAGGAAGACATGAGAGGAACAAGGGGCAAGGGGTATAGTAAATAAGTGAGCTGATTGTAGTGAACTAGGCTTTAAATCCTGACTGACTTTGGATTCATACACTTCTGAGGTATGCCTTTTTCTAGACATGAAGTCTGAAAAGAGAATTCATAGTTCTCAGCAGTTTCAGCCAGCGGTGGTGGGAGGCTGGACCTGGAGATGAAGCAGGGCTAAATACAAAGTAGACACCCTAGGCCCTGACATCTAGCTTTGGTAAACTGTACCTCTCTGGCTCCTAAGCAATAGGAGCAGCCAGTCTAGTGCTACTGTAGAAACAGAAATGTCTAGTTTGCAAGGGGCCTCTGGAAGTGTCCAATCTCCCGCTCATAGCAGGGACAACTACACAGTCAGAGCTGGTTGCCCAAGGCCTTATTCTAATCAAGATTTGAAAATCTCTAGGGATGAGGGTCTCCTCAACCTCTCTGAACAACCTGTTCCAGTACTTAGCCACCCGCACTGTAAAGAATTTTTTTTACTTATGTCTAATCAGAACTGCCCTTGCTGGAGCTTTTGCCTCTTGTTGCCTTTTGTCCTTTTGCTGTTTGCTTCCGGGAAGAGTCTAGCTGTTTTCTCTGTAACACCCTGAGGTTGCTGAAGACAGCAATTAGATGATCCTTTAGCTTTCTCCTCTCCAGGCTGAGCAAACTCGGTTCCTTCAGCTTCTCTTCATATGTCAGGGGGTAGATGTGACCGTGTGGTGGCCTCCACTGGACCCATTTCAGTTTATCAGCATCTCTTCAGTTCCAGTGTGAGAAGCTCTTCATAGGCCTTGCAAAATTCTCTGAGACTGTAAATCCCCCTTTTTACCTGGAAGAGGGACTAAAGATGCCTATCTGAACCTCAGCAGCTTCAGCAAAGCTTCAGTTCTGATTTGAGACAAAATCCAACATGCTGACTCCTGTTCTCCCAAGGGAGAAATACGAGGTCCTTTAGTCGGTTTCTTTACTTTCCCTCTCCAGTTGTATAACAGAAGACAAGCACTTGGATTCTATTATCAATCTGTGGTTATTCCTCTTTATGTGTTTAATTCCAAAAGAAATTCAAAATAGTCTATGAGACTGAAGGATTATACTGTTTGATCTGACTAAAAAGTTAAACAGTGTGAAAAGGACCTTCTAATATTCTTGATTTCTTTTGTCTTTTTAGTTCTCGATTTTGCAACACATGGAGGATGTCTTTTTATCTTTGTGGAGAGATAAAATGGACATATAGTTCTCTATATATTTCTTTTATATAAAATCCAATATTTGGGTAATAGGGATTATAAAATGTGCTACATTTAGCTTATATTATGCAGCTTTTATGTGATGGAGCCACATTGAATTATACAAGAAACTGGGAATGATTAAGCAATCTTACTAATAAATTATTATATCACTCTCCAACTTCCCATATTTCTGAAATAATTCTAAAAGTGGAAGTAAACAATGAAAGAATACTATGTTTCAGAAATAAAAAAAGGAAATAATATGCATCAAAAGTAAAGAGGAAATAATATATTAGTGATATTATTAGCCTGTCTTTGTGGATTGTTATGTTATAGACATTCTGTCATTCTACTCATGATACTCCAAAGGTAAAAATAAATTTTATAGATAGAGCTAATAATTTTTATTTAGATCGATAGATATGATCAGGAAAAGCAGAAAAACTCTCAGGCACACAAGCCCTTTTGGCATGAAACAAGTAGACTGAAGTCTGCCATTGCTCTAATAACGCACTGACTCTTTCTACAAGCGTTGCCTACTAAAACATAGATTCAAGGCAGAGTTTTTGGAGCTCGCAAACATATACAGATGCTCTAGGGGGCAGGTAGTCAGTGTGGCTACCTTCAAAGCCAGGATAAAATATGGAGGTAAAAAGAATGATGGTTTAAGCAAATGGAAGGAGAACCAGAGGATAAAAGTTTCCTGAAGTCCTCCCATCCTAACTTCATTCTTCCATATTCGCTTTTCTAGCAGTAGGCATGTTGCAGCTGATTGCTTTCCCATTAACCTGTCTCCTATTGTCCTGATGAGTGAGGACACTCACTCTCTGTTCTTTCAAATACGATTGTGCTGGAGAGGACATAAGAAACACGGATGGTATCATAAAGAAATTACAGGGGAAAAAAACAAAACAGACAGACAGGGAAAGAAGGCAAAGTAAAATGTATCTGTGCTCAAGAAGATCCATACAGAAGCTGTGATTTTGTTAGAAAGAAGGCTGTGGCTGAGGATTTATGACTCAGAAACTGATCTATGTAAATGCTTTTCAGAAAGGTACATCACTTGGTCATTTTTATGTTCATATAACTTAATTCTGCCACAGAATGTAGCTCTTTACTACCAAGAGTAGCCATAATATTTACATTTCTGAAGCTAGCCCTTTGATTTGGCATAAAGCTTAGAAATATGAATTGCATACAAGCATTGAAACATAAAGGAAAAATGTTCCAGTCAAATCTCATAAGAAATAAATATGAACATTTTCATTTTAATACAGATTTTCACCATTATTCTGTTTCATATTATTGCCAGGTGGGATGATGCACTATGCCACACTGACAGAAAAGGAAAAGCATTACCCCTGACCTGAGGAACATACTATAGGCACCATGTTTTTACTGCAGATAAGTTTTATACCTTTCAGAGCATTAAACTGTTTAAATTAACTTTTGCAGTTGCTTTGCACATATTTGTCCATAAGCTGTTTAAGCTGCTACAACACAGTGCAAGACTGAAAGGTAGAACCGTAAACAACAAATCTATCATCAGCATTTCTGTTCCATCTAATCCTTTAGTTTTTTTTATCTTCCATCCATGTGACTGACAAAGATTTAGTTCTTTTAGAATTACGTTATTTTGTATAGCAAAAAACATGCAATAAAAAAAGACAGGCATATTTACTGAGTTTGCTTATTTTGACATTTTTGTTTGAAGTGCAAGATTTTCATCGTTCCAGATCTACAAATTCTGGTGCCAAAATGCAAGCCTGAGCACTCTTTATTTTTGTGCCATTCTTTATCTCATGTAGATGAAGACAGGACTTCTCTATATTCATCAGAGTATATTCCCCCTATAAAAACACAACAGAGCTGGGTAACTAGGTATTTGGGAAAATTCCCTTTTTATTTTTGGCTCTGGTTGACCYGAACTCCCTATTATGCTGGAGTTAGGCAGAAGGGGGATCCTGTCTCTTACTTAACTGCGTGGTCTGCTACTTGTCCCATGCAAGAAGGAACTTTCGTGCTACAGCCAGAGATCCCCCGTTCTATAATAAAGTGTGTGGGACATTTTCCCATACTTTCCTTAGGTTTTAATATGGGCCGTAGTATACAAGACTGAAATACAGGCAATTCTATTGGTACCTGTTCCCCTCCCAGCTCTGGTCCTCGCTCCTCGTAGCACAGAAATGCATCTTGGGCACCAGAGGTAGTGGACAGGGAGTACAGATCCCCCTTTGGCTTTCCCTTCTCCTGGCTGAGCAAACTGAGCCTGTTCAGCCTCTCCTCGCAGGGCACACGCTCAGACCGTCCTGGGGGCCATCCGCTGGACCCCCCACACTTTGTCAATCTCTCGGTGGGAGAGGAGCTGCAATACCGGACACGGTATCCCACACGCAGCTTCRTGAGTGCAAGTAGAGGGGAATAATCCCTTCCCCCAATCTGCTGCTTAATGGTTTTCATTTCTTTATTTTTCTCAGATCATTCAGGGTTATTTGGAGAGTTTAGTTTTGCTAACTTCAACGGTACAGAGCATAAGAGAAGTCGTAGATTCAGGCTGTGAACCCAGATTAATGAGCAAGAAAGAGTCAAGCTTATAAGAGTAGGCAGCTGGTATCTTTAAGATTTTGGACTCTGTAAGATTTGTTGAAAAATGCATCGCCATATAATTTTTATAAATGCTATTAAAATAAGAACAAAAGAGAACAGTGATATATCTCAAAAATGTTTAAAGCTAGTATAAATATTAAATGAAAAAATAACTCCAGCAAACTGGAATGTTTTAAGCATTTTTTTTAATCAAAAATGCTCATCTGTTTGTATTTCAACAAGTAAAATAGAATACTTCTGAGAAGCAGGAGTTGTAAATTTTTTATCTTTAACGATTTTCTATATTCTTATAGAATAGGAGTTGGACATGCATTCCAGGACCAAGCAGTGACACTCCCCCAGATCCCTTGTTTTGCTTTAATAAACATCATCATGGGCCAGAGGCTGGTCAAAGTCTGTCATGGTCTGTTCACTGATGTTGTAAGTCCCTTTTCCTAAGGTGGTTTCCTAAGCTGCAAAGATCCTTCAATACTATTATTATGGAAGCTTTTCTGCTAGGTTCTGCCCTAACATGCAGAGTTCAATAAGTCACTAATACTGTAAATGAGTGAATACAGACTTCAGATGGTTAGTCACAGCGGAAAAATAAACATATGCACACAATTTATGACAAAAATTGAACCACAACAGCTTCCACATACTTTAAATAACTTGACTGAGGTCAGAATGAGCTGAACTATGAAATAAGGCTAGTGAAATGTTAACCTTAATTAGGGGTTGTCATTAAAATAATAGCACTACAGATGAAAAATGCATATTCAAAGAGTTCAGTGATAAACGCTAAACAGGGGAACCATACTTGGACACTATGATGTTTTGATGATACTATTAAGAGATAAGTCATAGCTGAGCTCATTAAAAATGTTTCACACATTACATTCTTTTATGCTACTAAGAGTTAATTTTCTCCTGGTTTCCAGAAAATTCATAAATCTTCAAGAAGAGCTACTTTCGGAATAATTTTCTTGACAATTAAGTTCATTTTATGTAAGTATCACTAATGCCACAACAAAAGGTAACATCAAAGATAAGGGGCTTCATGCTATGAGAAATATACAGACYAAGTGCTAAAATCAGTTTCTAAAATTCCATTTTTTAATCCTGAAAAAAGTCCTATAGGAATATTCAGTGAGCAAGGATACTGTGCTGCAGTAGCTAAAAAGCATTTTGTTTTCCCTTGGGTTTCAGAGCAGTCTAAGAAACTAGATTAACAAAATGTCAAAAATCTCGGATGGTATTTTGCCTTGTTCTGTAAAGATATGCTTTCATATTTTGTTTTATTTTATTTTATTTTATTTTATTTTATTGTTACTTAGAACAAGGATCTTCACTAAAATAATTGAATTATATGTTCTCAAATCCTTTCTCATATTCTTTTTCTGGTTTTATAATTACAGATTTGTGTATATAGCACAGGAATACTCTTTTGAAAACTGAACCTAAAATATCTCTGGTGCCATGGAGTAGCTGATAACCAAATTGTTTTCTCTAGTGTTACACCTCCCTGGAAGTTTCTTCTGTACTGACTGACTCTCTCATTCATTTGTTCATTCACAAGACCAATGCCAACCTTGTTTCTCAGGGAGATAAGTAAGGAGATGAACACTGCTCTTGGCAGCCGAGTGCTGACACTCTTGCTCCTTTCTATACAAATATTATGTAATGCAAGTAATACCTTGTTAGCCAAAATTAGTATAACAGACACATCAGTCCCAGGAGCTTCCCTTGTTAAAATGTTTTCCTTTATTTATGTTCACGGAGAATAGAGATGAGGCATAAAAATAGCTTCTGGGGCTTTTGCTTCTGGATTGCATCAATCTATGGTGTAAGATCAAAGTCAGATCAGAGCTGGGTTGCCAATCGGACTGAAATTTCAGGAGAGCCTCATACGAAGTTTGACCCTTAAATGAGTAAAGTTTCATGAGATCTTCTATTCTTGCAAAATTTCGCTCTTGTTCAAACCATACCTGAAAAATAGGACCTAAATTTAAATTTCCTCTGGTAATTCAGAGATGTTCACACTAAAAATTATTTCTTTTCCCCTTTAAATTAAATTAAAATGAAAGCTTTTAAAGCATACCTAGATTTTTTGTTGATTGATTTTATTTCTTTCAGTTTCAAAGGGGGAAATCTAATCTTAGCTTTAATTATTGCCTTTTTTTCTGTTATATTGATTTATTGAAGGGCATTTATGCCTATCAGTGTAAGAGATATTGTTCATTTTTTATATTGATCACAATACTATTCCTGTACATATGGGAATTATCTCATCTCAGCAGCCTAATCTTAGATACTTTTTAAAAATAAGTAGCATTGAAGAGAAGAAGGGGAAAGAACAAGAGAATCAGAACTGTCATGAATAGAAATGTCTGGATGAATATTGCATCTCTTCCTGAATTCGGCCAGGCCTAGGTGTACCCACATTTCCAATTGGCGTTAACAAATCATAGGAAGAAATCTCGCTTTCAAGCTCACTGGAAAAATCTGGTAGTCCAGCTATCCTCAACCTCATACTAGGAAATGCAGATATAAACTTGGAGTGTAAATGGGTGTGAAAAGGCGGTCACCTCTAACAGGAGCTGGGGTCACTTTGGGACGTCACGCTTCAGCACAGAGCAGTAGCACTGGATTAGTGACCCCTGGCAGGTGTTACTTAACAACTAGTGTGAAAAAAAAACACCATTTGTTGATGTTAGATTATGTAAAGGAAAATCTAACATCTAGTAGCCACAACTTCTTGCTACTTCATTTGATGTAATAGCTTTAACCTTCACTGAAAAGCTAAAGCAATTAGGTCCATACCAGTCAAATCATGAATATCCCCATCCCACAGCTTCTCCTGTGTTTTGCTGTGTTAAATCTCACCAGATAACACCGCGCTGACAACGTACAGAGTTATTTTGCCTTTGACAGAGCAGTAGCACCTCTTACAGAACCACGGGTTAATCGATACTAATACACTGAAGAGGGCTGGGGCGCAGGCAGAGACGCAGGAATTTGATCATCTCTGCTGTTAAATTGTTAGACTCTCCGCTGACAGTTTTGGCCCAGGCCAACTAGTACTTGACCTGAACAGTTCCTGGGCACCGTTCAGAAGTTAGCACAGGCCACGAAGCATTTCCAATATGTGGTCTGCATGCAGGCACCCTCTTTTCGAGGGTAAAGGTATTGAATGTGTTGAATAGCACAGATATGGGGCACCCCATGCTACAGAAGGTCCTGTTGTCCAATTCTGTAACTGCTTATATGGCTGTACTGGGGAGTTTCATAATAAATAATGAAATAATAAATACAAAGATAATAAAAGAAGCAATAGCATTTAAGTGATCTAATCTAATACACTTTTAAATCCTTTAGAAAAACCTTATAAATTGCTTGTGAAGGATAATCTAAGACTTAGCAGCTGGTCCTTGTGGTGTTTAACAGACAACCTCCATTAAAATGCACAAATTAGTTCAAGTCTGAATTTTTCCACCTAAAATTTCAGTGATGGAGGTTTGTTTTTCTTATTTTGGGTATATTCCACACAATCTACTTACAATTTATTAGTGATTAAAATAAAACATACTTGTGCAGTCTCTGAGATATAAACCCAGAGACTAAAAATCCAGTTGTGTGGATTCCCATTGATGCTAACAGGAACTATATCTGCAACCTGGTGCTGAAATGACACTTTGTTGTGATGACAAGAAAGAAACTTCACTTATATCTGAACTAAATTCCTACACCCCTAGGGGCTAAGTATAGTCTGCACACCATATTCCTGCCATGTATCTGGTTGTAAGGCTGTAAGGTTGTAAGTTGTTCATCACATTTCTGATTTCTCATCCCTAACTTTTTGCTCACAGCATACAAAGGGAAGAACAAGCGAAGTAGGTCCTGGTTTATCTTTGTATGTGAGCGGTACAAAGCAGCTGTAATACCACTGTAGTACAGTGGTACAGTTAAGGTACTCCAAAATGTATTATTTCATAGATGTGCTGCAATGATACTCTGCAATATTGACTCAGACTACCTTCACATTAATCAAACATGTCTGACTCAGGCCACTGAATTGCTCAGGAAATAGAGAATAATAATAAATAACTATATGAGGAAGGAAGGAAGGAGGGAAGGAAGGAAGGAAGGAAAAAGGGAAGAAAGGAGGAAAGAAAGAAAAGAAAGGAGGAAAAGAAAAGAGAAGAAGAGAAGAGAAGAGAAGAGAAGAGAAGAGAAGAGAAGAGAAAAAAGAAAAGAAAAGAAAAGAAAGAGAGAAAGTTAGTTAGTTTGGACTCAGCTCAGACACCTTGCAAGAGCATCACAGTAATTACTTATCAGCATTTTCACCAGCAACCATATGCAGAAGGATTAGGGTTTTGTTAGGTTTAAGAGGCCTTTGAGGAAAGGCGTGAGGCACCGTGAGAGCCGGGGCATGGAAGAGGCAGCGTGCTCTCCAGCATGCAGTGCACATTCAGTGGACAAACACAGGATTTCATTTTCTGGTGCCTGTCAATCTCAAACCTTTCACGAACACAGAAATTGCTTTTAAGGATAAAAACATTGAATTATTTAAATTTAGGAAACTGGCTGTCAGCCTTGCACATTAATTGCTTATCAATAATAGCTTAATTTAAATATATTATGTTTACAGGAGATAACTGGCAGCTAGCTTGCCATCACCAATACTGCCTCTGTCAATTCTCTATGATGTTCATTCTGCAATTACAGATTTTCCAGGTGAGAAACAACTGAGAGCATGCCATCCGCAAAGAGCTTCCTGAGACATTCCCTTGTGCTAAGAATTTCAGAAATCAATCCAGAAGACTAAAGAATTCTTACAGAAAATGCGGAATTTTTTTGCATATTCTTTTGCTAGAAATAAAAATTACTTGAATTCTAGGATGATAAGGTTGGAATTAGAGTATGACCCCAGGAGAGATAAAAATCTTGCTGTTGATTGCATCTCTGAAATGGAAAGTGATAGACATGGATTTTTGTTAGCTATATCCATAAGCCAGATCCAGACGTCTGTTTCTTTCCTGGTTCAGGCTTTTAAAAAATTTAAGTAATCCATAAAATGCAAATTAAAGAGCTTCTTGCAACGATCTACTACAGTAAAAAAGTTTGCAAAAACTCACTACAAATTATGACCATTTTAAACATGTAAAAAAGGAATGGTGTCATGGTATCTCTTGCACTTCTATGCCAATCTTGTTTGATAAGTTTTTGTAATCCTAATGGAAAAAAATAACAGAGGAAATGAACTGGTAAAAGCTGAGAATCTCATATTCTGCTAGCATAAAGAGGGCGATGCATTTTCCAAGAAATAATCAGAATCAGAGATGAAGCAGGAAGGTTAACCTGGTGCGCCCTGTTCACTGTGTTACAGTACAGTGAAATGGGAAGGGGCAGTGGGAGTGGAGAGGGGATACAAAAGAGAGTTGCAGAAAAGGGACAAAAGGAATTTATAGATGCTGAGCCCTTGGGTGTCTGATACTCTGAGACTGAAACTAAGCAACATCTTGGCTCTTTTACAGGCTTTTTAAACAGCAATTAGCAAAACCCTAGAAACAATCAGAAACCCTGAATGAAAATACTCTTCCTTCAGTGAAGGAAGACCCAAGGAAATCTAAGCTGAGGACTTCTGAGTTCTCAGTGTTTTCCCCAAATGAAAGCTGGAAGACTACTTGTAAATGATGCATTTGAAGAGACAGGAAGGACATGTTCTCTTTTGGGTTTACAGCATGGAAAGAGGAAGAATAAATACCTGATTTTGTTTGTTACTTTTTACCAGCAGAATGACCAACACATCATTTCTGGGTGAGGTTTAATGTAAATGCACATATAGTGATTATCGATTAAGATTTCAGAGAAGGAATTTACTACTCACTGCAAAATTGGCAGCCCATTCCTATGGAGCAATGTATTTCACAAGGGTCAAATGATAATGCTACAGAAGAAAACAATGTATATAAAACATAACAGTTACTAAGTCTGACTGGTTTGGCATCTTTTCATGTAAATTTGGGGGGGCCAAAAACTGTAAGCAATAGCAGAGCTGAAGACAGCAATCTTTCAGGAAAAAAATATTCCTAATTATTAAAATACATCTTTTCAACATTGATATCACTTTACATTTTTACTTTGCTTAAAAAAAAAAGATATGGGAAGTAATTAATACTTACATGTAACTTGACAAAGTCATAAAATCAAGTGTTTATTTCTGGGTCCCATTATGTAGCCAGCCAGAACGTATCAGCACCACCTATTTGTCCGGATCGGTCTCTTCCTACTAGGATCAGTCACTCCTACTAGGCTGCAAACTCTTAGGGACAGGGGCTGTGGTTTGGAGTTCTTCATTTATAACTGAGTCTCCTAGATACTTCTGCAAAACAAGGAATAATAATGTCTGACCACACTGCTCTATTACTATTTCCTTCCATCTTCTCTTTCTAGAGGATCACCAGTGTTTTCTTTTCCGCTCTCACCAGTTTTACTCTAGTGTGAGTCCCCTGGTGTCTAGAAAGAGACTTCTGGTTTTCCTCTAAGTCCACTGCAAGTCAGACTCATTAATTACTGTAAACCAAGTGAATCATTTCTCATACACGGAGACGGATCTTTCTATTATTATAAGACAAATTTTAAATGCCACATGTAACATTTTATTTTTGCATGAAGTGTTCCTTTGCAACAAATATAGAGAATCAAATTAAATTCTGCTCTGATTTCACAGAAACTGCACAAAAGTTCAATTTGTTTTGATCTTTCACTGTTGGAAAGGATTGGGGTGATTACATGGACTCAGCTCATGGAAAAAATATATATCAAATATTATAAATAAATTGTGTAGTTAATCTTGCATTTTAAGGTATGCTGGATTACAAATCAGTTTTGAAAGTTTTCTTCAGAAAATAATGGTTCATTGGAACTGAAACTTTTTGCCAGTGCATGGCCTTTTTTCCTGATCTTTCATTGGGACAGTTTTCCCAGGTACAAATAAAAATTTGAATGACAGCTCACAACATTAAAAACCTATCCATCATTTATAGTTTGATTTTTGGAACACTTTTTAGAGGTGTAAAAAATCCACCTAAAGCCCCTAGAGTCAACTGATGCCACTCTTGTGTGGAAGAGGATTTTGGCTCTCTCTGCCTCTTCTTTCCCATAACCAAGAATGAAAATAACCTTGATTCCATCAAAGTTCAAAACAGGCTTTGTTTTTGAAATGTCAAGGTTTTCCAAGATTATTTTCTGCTGAGCCCAGTAAAACAGTGTGAAAAGTGTTTAAGAGGATGTAAATGGAACTATGGACATACTTATATCTATATGGGGAATATGTATATTTGGAGAGGATAAATTCCTCATTCTTCTCAGCCATGCAATATATATTTATTGTCCATGGAGGACACTGAGTTACTTGGGAGCTTATCACTGTTGCTGACTCCACAGATGTTTCTCCTCGTTAGTGAGGGTTTAAATGTATCATGGGAACAAAATCTTTAGACTTGGGCTCCATGTTTTACATATAATCACAGTAAAATGGATAACATTGTTTACTTTCAGACTGAGACAAACAACTGCTGATCAGGTATTTCCTGTAGCTTTGTGGCAGAGATGATTTCTACCAATACAGCATGGAATTTGCTAGCATTAGGACYGTAGTTTCAGAATTTCACTACCCATTACATTTTTAGAAATGTTTGCAAGTGATCTTCAATCAAATATTTTTATTTTCTATATTTAGATTTCTGAAAATCAAATAGTGATTAGAGTAGAAAGACAACTGAATAATTATTTGACTGACTTTTTATGCAATTGTGCTGTGTCACTATACAAATTGTATGTATAGATAAACCAAATGGGGCAATATGGATTTATTCTGACTTCAGTTTTCATCCTATCAGCATAAGTATACACCATTTGTATGCATTTTATGTTGGCTATTTAGGAACTGAATTGGATGAACAATTCCATAAAATGGTTATCTAGTTAAGGTGAGATAGATAGACAATGACAGACACACTGCAAAAGACATTTAATAGAACTGATAAATAACTGATGTTTAAGTCAATTTTTATTTTTAATATCAGAGGTCAATATTCCAGGTTATACGTCAATAAACATCTGTATGATGATAAATTGTACATGTGTGCTCTGCAACCAGCCAAGAGTAATTCAGATTAAAAATACAATTAACATTATTACTTCTCCAAAATTGTGAAGTATAGTACTCAACTTCATGGGCTGAGTCCTTGAACCCAAGAAAGACCAAAAAAAAAAAAATTTTCAGCTCACTTTTCAACCTTTTCTGAGTTCTCTGAAATTAAATTTGAACTAAAAGAAAGTATCTAGTGATGGAAAGTCTCTTTCCTTGATTCTATCCTCACAGATATTGAAGGGGCATCTTTACTGGTAAACATTGCTAGGACCTGTTCCTTAGCCTGGAGGCTAAAAGACACAGGAATTTGTTCTAACAATTTGGAAGCATAGACAACAGATTCCCAATGCCAATGCCCACATCCAGGCTCTCTTTGATTTGCTAGTATAGATGTAACCTGTGGGTACAAATCAATCTTGGGATCTCTGTTGATGGTGAAAATAAAATCCCAGTGGGGATGGTTCCATGCCAGTGGTGCTCTTTGACAGTCAGATTCTGCCATTTATACACATACTAACCCTAACACTATCGTTGCCTGACTCACTGACATTTGAGGTGTCTTCTTATAKTCTAGGGTTTCTCTTCAGGATGGAAGTGCATGTCAAAGAAGTTTTTGGAAAGGGAGATTCAATAGAACTGCTGAATTTTGTGTCTGTCCTTTAAGGGCCTCATTCAATACTCACCTGATTGTATTACACTGCACATTAGCATGATGTGTCCTTTCTTTCAGATGAATGGGTATTTTTGCCATTTACACTGAATTACATAGAAAAAAACCTCTGTTCTTAGTCCCAAAAGAAAAAAAAACCTTCTACCTAGAATATTTACTACTTTTCACCCTTTCCACAAATTAGCTGATCGAAAAAATAGAATGATTGATATGCTTTTCATCTTTTTGTCAGAAACAAAGTAAAGTAATGCTCATTCATCCGTTTGCAATTTTCCTGCAGTCAGAAGAGTACAGTACAAGAAAAGGAAGGATAGCAGCGTGAATCACAATTAATGTAATCTGAAAAAAAGACAGCAGTGTACACTGAGGAATTTTCCTTTTGTTTCAAACATTTGAACTTCATTTACACACAAAGACAAGAAGATGACATTGCCACTTTCCTGTACCTCCAAGGACAAAAGCAAAAGCAGGGGCTTCTTTCTTTAGAAGGAGGTTTAAATTGATACCCTCAGCTACTTCTACAGCCCTGTTAAGGAAATGCAACTTTGAATCCTGTCCAGCCAGGAAATGCCATCCCCAAATTCCCTGACTTGACATCTTTCTCCTTTTTGTGCTCTGAGGCACCAGGGCCTTTCTAAGTAGTCATGATTGCCATGCTGTATTTTCTTTGCTTATGGTTTGGATGTTTTTCAGAAAGGTTTAGCTTACCTTTCCAGAAGATTATTTTAGAAATACAAACAAGTTTGTGTGGCTGAAACCACTAAAAGATTATTTTTTTCTCTAAAGATTATTTTTTTCTCTAATGAAAAAATAATTAATGATCAAGTCGAGAATCTGCTCTTGAAGAAATTCCTTTACTATCTGTGATATCTTGTTTGGTACCAAATTTAAGATAAAAGTTTATATAGGGACATTAAGGAGATTATGTAAAACCAGAGGGCTTAATTGTTGCAACTGAGTGAAAGTGCATAGTGTGAAGAAAAAAATGTCATGATTAGAGAATGAATCACTGTTCCTCTCAGCATTCAGACATTTCCCATCCTTAAAAATAATCCTTTGACCTATTTGCTATGATCCTTCTAACAACTTCAAAATGATTTCACATCCCTTTGCATCCATTGCCTTTTCAAGGTACTGCACAACACTGTTATCTACAGAAACTCGCTCTTTTCTCTCCGACCTTTTTTGCTCCCTTGCTAATGGAAGTAGCCCTGTTGCTTTTGTTTTCTTGTTTCCTCTTTTCCCGTGACTTTGTCTGTGCTGTGCTCTGTTCCTGGAAGAAATAATCAGTGGGAGTGAGAGAGGCTCCCCATTCCAACCCTAGCAATAAAATCTTTTCCGTTGCAAAGCTTGCAAACCCAAATTCATATTGCAACTCAATTCATATAAACATCACCTCATGACTTACAAAGTTTACAGTTAAACCCTTTAAATGTTCTCTCACTCTGAGAGGAGTGTAGTTGCCTTGTATATCTCCTAAAGTCAATGGAGAAAGGTGAACATCACTAGAAGCAAATCAACCCAACTACTTAAGGTGAATCTGGTGATCTTTATTGTAAGAAGTGGAGATGCTCATAAGAAATTATCATCTTCTTTATCTTCTTATTTTCATAAGAAATAGAGATCTTTATTTATAACTGTAGGTGACTATATTCCTGATTTAATGCCTTACTAAAGTAGGATGAATCTGGATTTATGAGATTGATTGATATCCTAACTGTCTAATTTGCTGGTGAAATAACTAAATCAGAGATTAGAGTCCATGTATCTTAATTCTTGAACCTCCTCACTGTTTCTGAACTGGATGAGCAAACCCTGTGAGTCAGTCCCAGTGCCTCAACAGAAACTCTGCTGACCATCTATGCAAGAGACACAATTAAAAAAGTTAACATAAATTAGCAGCTAATTGTTGTGACAAATAATCTGGAAGGACATAGCAACTGTTGAAGTACTTCTATAAATAATAGAGCCGCATGATTTCAGTACTGGCTTATTACATTACAAGTAAAATACATAGGACTGTTAATTCCACAGATAGAAATAGTCTTTGTGCCTAGATAATTTAGTGGCAGAGTAATATTTCTAGCAGATTTCGTCTTCAAAGTAAATTATATTTAATTAAAATGTTTTATCAATTGCTCTCCAAGTTCCACATCAGTATGTGTGTATGTTGCATTCATAAACATTTTATAAGCAAGGAAARCACCATCCAAATAATTTATACTTAACAACATATCATCTCTGGTTTTATCATTTTACATTTACTTGGGACCAAATTCTGCTATTAACTTGTTAACTTTCAAATTTAATAGGATAATTAAATCTTCATAGCTATTTCATGGTTTTTTTCTTGATAGGCTGAAATTAACATAGAAATGTCTTAGGCTTAATAAGCAGAAACTTTAGGTCTAAGAGTATACATACACTATATAACTTTTAAATATGTTGTAACTATCAATTGATATTTTGTTAATAAAGTAGAGCAATTATATTCCATCAATACACAGAACATAAGGCTACAAAAAAGACTAGTGCAACTTCTTAGTAATGTTCATATATACAATTTTCTTCATCCTTTCAACCTAGTCTTATAGAACAAGACAGTGATATATAAACAGACATGATTCAGAACACATTTACCCAGAACTATATCTTGCAAACATTTTTTTTTCCTCATTTTATCTGCCTTACCTACTTGTTTTTCAAACAGTTCCTAAATTATACCTGGACATTACATAAAGGCATTTAATTCTCATAGATTATCTATATTATTCATTTCACACCCTTGTACTATCAAGGTATCATGGCTGTTATGTTTAGCTTTTGGACCACACCATTGTGCACAAGTGCTTGGACCAAAAAGAGAGCATGTAAGCAGCAGCATGACAGCACTCAACACAGAATGTGACTTGGCTCAGAGCCCAAATTAGGATACATTTCTCAAGTGAGCTCCTAATTTCCCAGCTGACACTAATGAGTTCTTTTTCTGCTCTGTTAAAGTGTAATCAGTTTAATTTAAAATCACTGTAGTTTCAGCAGAGAAGCAGCACCAATAGTTGTCATTCCCAACACAGTCTGCACTGCAAACGTGTCTTTATTGCAGTAGTGGAAAGTCAAACAGGTTTCAGCTGCAGAAGAGAGAAGAAGAGGAGAAATACAACCATGGGCAGGTCTCTACTTAGTGGCAAGAGAATTCACCTCTGTTGCCACCTCCCAGCTGAGACTGGTCTCTGGCAGCATGAATGCTTCTTCCTCTG
This sequence comes from Apteryx rowi, assembly GCF_003343035.1. Classification (NCBI taxonomy): domain Eukaryota; kingdom Metazoa; phylum Chordata; class Aves; order Apterygiformes; family Apterygidae; genus Apteryx; species Apteryx rowi. Next base: position 82,988 of record NW_020451081.1, read on the forward strand.
CTCCAGCTTGAGTTAAACTAATTAGTACAAAGTACTTATGCAACATCATACAAAAAGAAAAAGAAAAAAAAAGAAAAAAAAAAGAAATCCAGCATTGGTTCCAATCGGAAAGGTCTCAGTTAGGATTTCAACACCCTACCTACCTAGAGACACCATTTTACAAGCTTAGGATGTTATCTGTGTGAGTGCATGATAAATTAGGGCACAGCACTTGAGCCCAGGAAAATGTGCAGTGTAAGCATACCTTGACACTCTAGCCTGACGGCTAGCAACTAGAAAGTTGTGCTATCTGCTCTGAAAAACATATGTATAGTTTATATATGTTAGTAGAAACAGAAATTGTCCTGAAGCAACAAAACTCTCTGTTGGTTCTATCCTAAACAACATTATCTATTGTAAAGGAACTTTTAAAATCTGATGGAAGGTGATGACAAGGCTGAATTCAGACCAGAAAGTTTAATGGATAAATCGCAGTTTGAAACTATAGCTTCCCTAATGTGGAGGAACTGAGCACACTTAAGAGCAATTAATCCTTCAGAGCCTACTTTAATTTAATGTCAGAATGGATGCATACCCTGATATTTACTATGCCAACACTTACAACAGGTCCCAGATGGTAAGACAGCATTTCCAGGCATCATAAAATGAGATTTAACGATTCTAAATACTTTGAGGAAGTTGACTGGGTCAGCTAAAAAATTGAATCTACCTGTGATATGTATCACTATAAGGCATAAGAATTTCTTATTGTTTCTTTATGAGACATCTGTAATAAAGAAGGGAGAAAAATCAAGCTTTTCTCTTGCTATCAAAGCAAGGAACAGAGCAACTGGCAGCTTATTCTCCCTCCCCATATCTTCATTAATCTTCAGTCGTTGGAACTTCCTGTATGAGAGGGAATATGTATTTTCTTGGATGATGGGAAACTATTATCCTTAGCACATTTTTGTATATAAAGTATTATGCTCCACTCCACAGAACAGCTCCAGATTAAAGATCACTGACATTGCTATGTTGTACTTTGGTTTTAGTAAGCTTGGGGTGAAGCCTTTATGTCCACTTTTCTTGATGAGATATAGCATTGCCCTCCTGCAGAGATAAGCATGCTTCCAATACTCCCTCAAACACCCTCCTCTACGCTTGCTATAGTAGGATATCTAAGCTCACAGGARGAAGACACACTTCTTTAATGGCTGGAGTTTATTCTTCGCTCTTCACCTTAACCGAAGGAAGGAAACACACAGTGCCAGTGGGACAAAGTCATTGTTAAATGCTAGATGTTGCAGTGAGCTTTGGGTCCGGTTGCTCTCTGCTTTAGAAGGAACAGCCTTTTTCTTCTGAGATGTCCAATTTACTCCTCTAATGAATTTCCATCTCTAATTGCTTAAGTCCTTCTTTAGTGACTTACACTTGGCTGGAATTTGACATGTGCTAACAGCTTCTTTTTGAATCAGGCAGTGAGCTGTGTAGCTCTCTGGAGAACTGAATTAGAAACTCTGCATGCTCAGCCCAGCCATAGAGTTGTAATAACTCCATCCTGRATCACGCAGGCTGCAACTAAATGAAAGGTGCTCCTATCTCTCTGAGAGTAATTTTTTAGATTCACCTGTAGAAATCCTTCAGACAAAAGTAAAGGAGCAGCTGTCATTATTTATCTAATCTTTTGTATTTTCAAAGGGGCAGAGGTATTTCGGTTATACTAACTAAATTGATGCGTCTTTCCTGTGCTCAGCTGAGCAAAGTGAGGCGCTGCTAACATGATTCAGCTTTCAGACCTGTACCAAACAGGAATAATGTGATTCAATTGATTGTTTTGGCACCAAGACCATAGTGATACAAAGACTGATTTCAATGAAGTCAGCAGAGATCCTAGCAGCCATTCCATCTATTGATTTAAAATGGACTTAGAATATCATTTTAAAAGGGCCTTCTGGATCACTTATTAAGCAAAGCCAAACTGGAGATGTCTGCCTGTGATATTATTTACAGCAGTCTTGAAGCCTAAAGCCAAACACTTCAAGTCCAACAGTTAAATAACATAACGTGCCTGAAATATGTCACTGAATTTAAGCAGGATCCCAATGATTTGTGCTCTTCAACATTAGCACAGTATGGTTGCTTTTGGCCATGGTATCACTTTCCATACATGTAGCTGAAARCAACAGCTCCAAAGTGCCCGCCTCAATCAGAATATTAATTACAAAATCAATCTGAAATTTTACAGAAGTACTGAATCTGTAGATCTACAGAAACAACCACTTAGCAAAATGGGAGTAGTTTCCTTTTCAACTTTTATTTTCAATTCACATGTGGGCAGAAGGATTTCTGTACTCTTGTCTGTACTCATCAAATGGGTATGTCTGAATTGCCTTATATTTCCATAAAGGCATTTGCATTTGTTCTTGGTTTGGATTTGGAGTCAGAATCAAGCCCCATCTAAATATCCTAGCTGGGAATGTTCATTTAAACTGTSTGCACTAAACTTAACTTTGCTACTACATGTTTTCCTATCTCTCTCATCATTTTGGGGAGTAATCACAGAATCACAGAATTGCTGAGGTTGGAAGGGACCTCTGGAGATCATCTAGTCCAACCCCCCTGCTCAAGCAGGGTCACCTAGAGCACATTGCACAGGATTGCATCCAGGCGCATTTTGAATATCT